>NW_020664417.1:79057558-79131930 GCF_002925995.2 Terrapene triunguis
AAATCCGCCTTCCTGAAATCCATTGTCTCTATTTTGCTGTTCTCCCTTCTACCCTTCCTTAGAATTGCAAACTCTATGATTTCATGATCACTTTCACCCAAGGTGCCTTCTACTTTCAAATTCTCAACGAGTTCCTCCCTATTTGTTAAAATCAAGTCTAGAACAGCTTCCCCCCTAGTAGCTTTTTCAACCTTCTGAAATAAAAAGTTGTCTGCAATGCAGTCCAAGAATTTGTTGGATAGTCTGTGCCCCGTTGTGTTATTTTCCCAACATATATCCGGATAGTTGAAGTCCCCCATCACCACCAAATCTTGGGCTTTGGATGATTTTGTTAGTTGTTTAAAAAAAGCCTCATCCACCTCTTCCACCTGGTTAGGTGGCCTGTAGTAGACTCCTAGCATGACATCACCCTTGTTTTTTACCCCTTTTAGCCTAACCCAGAGACTCTCAACACTTCCGTCTCCTATGTCCATCTCTACCTCAGTCCAAGTGTGTACATTTTTAATATATAAGGCAACACCTCCTCCCTTTTTCCCCTGTCTATCCTTCCTGAGCAAGCTGTATCCATCCACACCAACATTCCAATCATGTGTATTATCCCACCAAGTTTCAGTGATGCCAACAATGTCATAGTTGTATTTATTTATTAGCACTTCCAGTTCTTCCTGCTTATTACCCATACTTCTCGCATTTGTATATAGGCATCTAAGATACTGGTTTGATCTTTCCTCCCGGTTTTGTCCTGACCCTCCTTTTTCTCTGCCAATATAGCCCACACTCCCTCTCATTTCCGACCCATCTCCCAGGTCTCCATGTTCCCCACTTACCTGCGGGCTTAGTCTGTCTCTACTTCAGTTCCCCATCTATAAAACGGTGATAATGCTCTTGAGACAAATACACTGACAATGGTGATTGTACAGCTCTAGTCCTGACTCTCCTATTTCGGCAGTGACCACTAGACTTACTGATTCTAGTAATGTAGGCTTTAGAGATTTGTCTTCACCACCAAAAAAAGTGGTGGTGGTTTTTTTTTTTTTTTAAAAACCTCAGGATTACTAATACCCATGAGCTATGCCAAGGGAAAAATGCAATGAAAAGCAGGCACTTTAGTTTTACCATGAAGTAAACTAGGTGAGGTCTAGCCTGGGGGAGTATGGGGGTGTCTGTAGAAGGTTAGACTTTTACCTCAAGGTAAAACTAAGTGCCTGGTCTTCAATGTGTTTTTACCTGGGATTGTGTGTGTGTGTGTGTGTGTGTGTGTGTGTGTGTGTGTGTGTGTGTTATCCTGAGGTCAAAAGACACTATTTCCTAGTGTGACAAGGCTTAAGCAACATTTCTAGATTCTGGTTTTAGATTTAGATCCATATTTGTTAATCTGAGGCAGCTGAGAAACCAAGCCCCCTTTTCCAAAATATGTTACATAGCTCCAGGTCTTCTCACCACCAGTCATCTTCACACCCCTTGTGGTCATCTTTACAATGAAGAATGGTGTGAAACTAACAGCTAGCAATGAATGTATTTGGGCAGCACATTCTGTGGGCCAAATTCATCTCTGGTGTAAACCCACTAAGGAGATTAATGGCTGGGGTCTGAGCTACCCACTCGCTCGTAGAGGATGTCCCTCTAGATCCATACTGGTAAGGAACTTCTGTGTATACAGTGCCTGATCTGTAGGTAAATGGAGGACTTTGTTCCCCAGGACTAGCTTTCCTGCACCTTTCAGCAGTGTTAATTCACTAAAACATGCGCAATGAAATGAATAAGATTGAGAATGCAACTATGTATAATCAACTGGTTCAATCTAAACAGAAATCCAGGGAGACATCCCTGCTGAACTACAACATGCACCAAAGCTTTTTCAGTACATTCTTAGCATGGTAGCAGGTTCAGTTTTCCATTCATCCTTTTTGCCCAGAAACTATCATCTGGTCAAATGTGCATTGCTTTGTGTATCTGATTGTAAACAGCTCTTCCAACAGACTAATATAACAGCAAAGCTAAAACAAATCCTCAAATCAACTAGTTATGATGAGCAAAGTTCCCAGCTCAGATTTATGTAATAGACTGTGTCTCTATTATTCTTTTCTCTTCTCATATGTAGATCTCCTACTGTGTATAAACCTTATGGATGAAATCCTGGCCCCCTTGAAATCAATGGCAAAACTCACTGACTTCATAGAGCCAGGATTTCACTTTAGGTATCAGGAAGCCAACTTTGCAAGCTCCTTCGTGCTACACTGGACATCAAGGATCTTGTCCACTTTGCACGGTGTGAATAACTCCGCAAAGTGTAAGAACATGGAGAACAGGCCCTGGATGAATGAAGCTCTGACTAGAGTCATGTATGTTGTGAAAATAACTGGAGTTGCTTTCTGTTCAACAAATTGAATAAACTTATTAAACATATCAGCCAGGCTCAGGAATGGAATTAGGCAAAATAATTTATCGAGCATGACAAGGAAAAGTAAATAATGGAGCATGACAAAAATTAGTGTTAATATGTATGCTGTGTATCAAATATACTTGTCAATTAAAAAACCTTATTTTTATTGCAAACTCTTCATCTCAAATCTTTTTGTTTAATTTAAAAAAAAAAAAAAAAAGAAATGAACCTTCTCTTCTGCTTAGGAACCACACTTCCCAACACCTGATTATTGAGGGTCCCTATAACTATATATAATATATTTTTTTTTATCCAGACAGCTGAGAAGGCAATGAGCTGGTTAATGTTAAGGACTCATGTACATTTTTGTGGAGTTTTGTATTTGCTGACATTCCTGGTATAGTGATAACTTCCTGCAGTTAACCCAACCATAACTTAGATGAAGGCCTTGTTGATACTAGAAAATGGTACCACTTTAACTTTACTGTACCATCTGACTTCCCATCCTCTTGATATTAAAAAATAAAATCTAATATTCCTTCTCCATGTAAGAGGTGTCTGCTATAGCAAATGGAAGGAGATATAATCACTACAACAACCACTGTCTTGAGATGTGATCCATGCCACGTGAAAACATAGAAACCCTTGTATTCAAGGATTGCAGGTTTCAGTCAAACCAGCTTTACCTTATTTCCACGCTGGAGTCAGGGCTAATTGACCAAACCAATATAGATGTAATGCTGACCTGATCGATTGTGCAACAGTTATCCTTTTGTCTGATGCAAGGGATTGAACTGGGACCTCCAGAGCTAAAATGTGACCTTTCATAGCTTGAGTTAAAGAACCAAGAGTTGTAACAGACTTTCATATCCTCTGTAGATCAGGCACAGAGGGGATGTGTAACACTGACCAGAGTTACACTTGCATATTGAACCCCAGTCTGAATGCAATGTTAAAACCACTGTGTAACTGTATCAGCTGTTCTATGTACTCAAAACACTATTGCTATATTGTGTACCAAACTTAGAACATGAACCCATTCTATTTATTAGTGGTACATAATTGGCAATGTCTTTGTCCATGTCAAATAGACAGAGGTGCAATTCCTTTTCATGTATAAGTTTGGTACAGATTGTGCTTTTGCAGTAAAACAATCCGAGACACTTTAATAGTGTTATCTGTATTACTTTTATTGTCACACAACAAAGAAATCAAGGGAACAGAAGTAAGGTAGAGACCCTTTAGAACTCAGCGTTACTCATTAAAGTTTTAAAGTGATCAGACAAAGCCTACTTTGATTTACTATCCTTTAACTCCACTATGTATTTATAAATGTAGCCCTCTTTGGCAATAGATGTACAAAGGGCCAGTTCCTGCTTTCACTAAAGTAGTTCAATGAGAATTTAGCCATTGACCTCAATGAGAGCCTGAACAGTCCCAAATTGTTACCTTTAACAGTCAAAGTGTTTGCTTGAAATCTAATCAGGTGTTAATCTTTCTGGGAACGGGTTAAGTGTGTTTGTTATTCCATCTGGAAATAGAAGAGGAGGGTGTTTGCTTTCGGTGTGAGAGAACCTAGTGTGTGAGCTGAGAAGTCCTGTGGGAGGACCTAGCAATAGCCAAGCCTGGATAGAAGATCTGAGCTGTTTCTTAACAACTACAAAAAAAAGCCAAGCACCAGGAAGAGGAGAGTTTGGACTTTACACACTGTGTGTGTTGGAAGAGCTGTTTGCAGAAGGTGCCTGCTCACAGTACTTTTAAGTCAAGAAAATATTGACTAAACTTTTTTGCAACTAGTTATTTCTCCTACTCTTTCAAGGGGTGTAGACAATAGGTTCCAGAGCACCAGACCTAACTGACACTCCTAAAAGTTACTTTTTGATGTTATAGTTTAATGATTTCAAGCTTTTCTTACCTCCTCACAGAACTTAATTTCTTTCTTTATAACGCTTTCTCTCTCTCTCTGCTGCACCACATGTGAAGCTCCAGCTTCCCTTAGGGAAGCATTTTGCCTAGCTGTGTGGACACATTCCTTACAGGAAACAGAGGCCAAAACATACACTCCAGGAACTAAATGAGAAGAATTTAACTTTTAATGGAAAACAAGCCAGAAAACTGGCCCTGGGGTCTGAAAGTCAGTATACATTGAACTTGTTTTCCACTTTATTTTTTGTTTTTACTGGTTGAATCAACAGAGTAATGTATGCATTTTCTGATCACAGGGCAGTGCCCATGGTAAGTCTTGTATCCTCGGGTTGCTGTAGGGCTAAACAGAAATACACATCAGACAAGCTTGTGTCCTGCTCACATGTGAGGCAGAAGTGGGCAAGGTCAGTTTTCATCATGAGTCAAAGTTAAGGCAAAGAATTCAGAACATGAATGTGATTTTTAGATGGAAATTGGTGCAATGTGGGGGGGGGGGAGTGAAGAAAGATATTTGTTTATTATTCTATATTTTTATTACTTTCATGGCAGGTGCCACTATGCATGGTAGGTTAGGTGCTCCATTTTCTTCTAACAGAGTCTGATACTGACACTTGCACCCAATGGGATGGCTGGTGTAGTAAAGCACTATTCAATAAGAGCAAAGGTGTCAGAATCTAGCCCTTACTTAGGAATATATGTTAAATGTCTGTCACTGTGCAGGGGCATAGCTGCTGTTAGGGTGGATTGCATGAAGTCCTGGTGCCACCATTTTTCAACTTTACTTTCCACCATACTGCAGTGTTTGGGGTTCCATCAGCAGGATTATTAAAGCCCGGATTATTAAAGAGAGATAGGCATTGCTACACTCAGTGGTGCAACTTCTACCTGATTTAGGAGACTAGGTCTCATTTTCAAAAGGGTTCTAGACATTTAATCAAAATCTCATTCAGTGGAAGCTTTAGGTCAGTTTATATAGATTTAATGCCAGACAATAGAAGGCCCTTGTGGAGCTGTGCATGAAGATGGGGGTTGCCTCCCCACCTCAGTATCCCATGCAAGGGCCAGTCATGACTGCAGTCTTTGTCCCCCTGAACACAGGGACTGCCCCTCCTGGGGCCTTCTGGAGTACAAGCCACACAAAGTGGGCAAGAAGGTTGGGGAGGAGCCAGGGGATGGCTCCTCCCCCCCCCAAACATTTCTTGGCCTCCCATACAGAGGGATGCACACTGCATGATTTTAAGGAATGACACAGCATTGACACTTCATTTACACTGTGGAGCTCCACCCCTTCCTCAGGGCTGTGCGTTAATATCTCATGTGTTCCAATGAACTAGTACTAGATTTTGAGTTTAAACATAGCAGGTAGGAAGAATGGCAATGTCTTTTTTCCAATCTGTACCCAGCTATATGTGGCCAGATTGTGCAAACCACACAAGGGTGAGAGAGGATAGCGGCTTTTGCAGTTTACACACAGTGTGGTAGGATGATTCTGGGAATACCTGGCTTTCTTCTGGTAGCCTCATGTAACCAAAATTTCTTTTCCTAATCCCTCTTGCATGGTGAAGTGCATGGGGATAGAGGAGGAGTTATACTCATCCCAGCTGTTACCTATCAGCTCTGTGTTCTTGGGGAACCAAGGCGCAGTACCCAGCCTGTATGACTCATGAAAGACCTCCCCACCACCCCGATATCTTCTCCCCCCAGCCTCTGTTTGAACCAAAGCCAATCAGAAGAAAGACTTATGCTGCCTTTTCATTGCTTTTTGTAAGACACACCTAAACCCCTCCAGACAAGGGTGACAGGATTAAGCCTCATTTGCATCGAAGATAGGACAGGGAGGCATTCCATTCGCATACAGAATGGAGAACAGAGATTCCAAGACGAGAAGCGCACGGAACTCTGGGACCAGAAAAGCAGGGAAGCACTGCATGATGGGTAGCCAGGAATGATCAGTTCCTATTGTCTACCCTGAACAAAACAACTTTGGTATACTCCCTTGAGCCATCAGTTTACCCATAAACAAACCTAGTGTTCTCCCTTGAGCCATTATTCTTTCCCTACAAAACCCCTACCCATGCTCAAGTAAGTGCTCTGATGCCTGGATCCAAAATCTGCATCAGTTCCATTGGGACTTCATCTACTCCTGACTGATCATGCTGGGGGCTCTGCCGGTCTCCAGTACTCCGGACCCTCAGCTACCACTATCACCTGGGAACCCTGATCGATTCAAGCTTCACGGAGTGGTGAGAACCCATCTCTCTCTCTCTCTCTCTCTCTCTCTCTCTCTCTCTCTCTCTCTCTCTCGCTATAGCCTTCTGATCCTGACTTGTGTGATCAGTTATAGTTTTCTAAACCTGACTTTTATAATCAAATTCAAGTTAGATTTAATAACTGTTTTGTTTGTTGGGCTTCCCTTGTATGGTTATTACCTGGCAATAAATAACTTTCATGGTTAAGCTGGTTGTCCCCCTCTCTCTCTTCCCCCCCCCCACCCTCCCGGGTGTTTTTTTGGCTTCCCCATTCGCTCTGCAGCAATGCTCCTCATACCTAAGCTAAAGATCCCTGCAGAGCCCAAAAATCCTGTGGGGTTTGATCATCAAGTGGGTTACTACCAGAAAAATTGTAACATGAAAGTGGGGATAGGGATGTGCTGAACCTGGGACATATGAGGGTGGCAGCTTGGAAGTGCTGCTTGACCCAGCCTCCTCAGGTGTACTCTATTCTGGTGTGGTGCCCATGGCATATGAGGGTGACCGCTTGGAGGTGCTGCTTGACCCGGCCTACTGAGTCCAGGGACATATAAGGGGTCAGCTTGGGAGTGCTGATTAACCCAGTCCTCTCAGATGCACTCGTGTGTGTGTTTTCTCCTGATTCTGGGGCTGGAAGAACCCAGCCCTGGGGAACCTAGGTCCTGCAGAATAGCTCCATTGGGAGAGAACTTGCAGAAGGGACAAGTAGAGCTCCATATGAGAACACAAGTGACACAAGCAGTACATTGATAGAATTACAGAGACGTGCCCCCCATCCCCCCAGAAGAGTAACCCTAATAAATGAGCATACCCCAAAGTAACGGGAAAATGTTACTTGGTAACACAGTGTTTGATGCCACAGTGACACAGAAGAAATTGCTATGCTCTGAGATAAAACCATCCCCTGAGCCATCCGGCACATTATGTCTGATTTGTGCTGTCTGTTTTGATCATCTGCACCATGGGACAGCGACTGTGTCATTGTAAGTGTCTTGTACAGCACTGAGCATACTGTCATTTCTTACAATAACAGTAATTAATAAGCAGATGCTTTTAATAACTGGGGTGAAACCAATGCAAATAAGGATTTTTTTTCTTTCCCTTAGTCTGCTCCTCTTCACTTTCATTGCAAGCTTTGCTTGTGCTGCCGTTTAGCAGGAGCTATAATAGATATCTCCTGAAAAAGCATAGGCTAATATTGGATTTGGTTGTTGATGCTCGATGTTTCTTCTCTTAGTGGTAAAGAGGTTACTTGGGTGACACCCCCAATTTATGTACAAGTTTCAATAAACCTAAATTCCATATAATGGAACATCATCATCTGATGATGATGACTGCCTCTTGCGGGGAGCTACTGTGACTGATTTGGAAGGAATAGAAGAGAATGTTGTTCTTGTTTGTAGGCAGACTGAGGCCCTGACCCAGCAAAGTGTTTAACATATGGGTAACATTAAGCATCTGATAAGCCCCACTGACTTCAGTGGGAGTACTGGATATGCTCAGAGTTACGCACATACTTAAATGCTTTGCAGGATCAAGGCCTAAGGCTGAAGCAGGAGAAGTATTGCCAGAAAAAAATGTGGCCAAATCCTTTTGTACTGCTGCATATTTTCAAGTTAAATATGTCTTACCGAGTCCCCAATGAAGTGATCAGACAGCAGAGTGGAGTGTAAGACGACATTGTTGAGAGCAGGGATAGTAAAATGCGATGAGCCGGATATATAGCGAGGCTCACTGACAATTGATGGACTGCAGCTGTCGCCGAGTGGTACCCACAGGAACTGAAATAACCCTTTGGCTGACCTCCAAAGAGATGGGAAGATGTTATCGTGAAAAGACATGGCTGCACATGGAGAAGGAAGGCCGGGATACAAGAAGAAGACCGATCGATCAAGGTGAAATATTTTAGGTAGTTTTGTAATGGAATTATTGCAGTACTGCAAAATTCATCAGTGTGTTGTTACAAATCTTTACCGACACCTGTAATCATTGGTCCACATGCTGCTGTTTAGGCCAACATAATGTTGGCTCTTTTTGTTTACGCACAATCCTTTTATTATTTTAATTCATTTATTCTTTTAGCTAAGAGCTTTCAAACAGGCTATAAGAGAACGTAGTCTATTATCGGTACAACTTTCCAGAGGTTTGCTTGAAGCAACAGAATAAGAAAGCAATAGATGTGATTGTTTGCTATGACTGTATGCGTTATTGCTGCTGAAAGCTGGAGATGAATTTTCACATGCCATAGAGAGAGGGTGGCGGTGGTGTAGTGCAGTAGCACCTAGGGGCCCCATCACAGATCAGCACACCACTGTGCTAGGCGCAGTGCAAACACAGAACAAAGAGATGGTCCTTCCTCCGTCGATCTTATGATGTATTCTCTGTACACTTCTCCATTTTCAACCCATTGGCCTTTTTCTCATAGAGGCTGTCTCCCTATGACTAATGGTAACCACATATCTTTTCTTGACTGACTATTGCATGCCTAGCTTGGCATTTGTTTCACAAAATCAATAGATGAAAAACATCTATAGCAGTATGGTGGATTCCTGGCTGTTATGCCTAGTGGCACCAATGAATCATACGCATGAGGGATGGACAACTAGGGTTGCCACCTTGCTGGTTAAAAGATTTAATGTGTCAGAGGTGGGGGGTTCCCTAGGGACATGTTAAAGTGCTTTACAATTCACACCCCCTGCTGTCTGGACTGCAGCGCCATGTTAGGATAACATAAGAAAAATGATTAAATTAAATAAAAATGCATATGGGGCTGTGTATGTGTGTAAGGTGGGTCTCTAAAACATTTTAGTAATAACTAACTATAGTCATCACTAGGATCCTGTTCGTTGGTATAACACTAGTGCCTAGAGGCCCCAATGTGCTGAGCACTCTGTAAACAGAGACAACACTGCCCCACAAAAGCTTCAATCCAAAGAGACTCAACACACAGAGGCAACAAGGAGTCTGGTGGCACCTTAAAGACTAACAGATTTATTTGGGCATGAGCTTTTGTGAGTAAAATACTCACGAAAGCTCATGCCCAAATAAATCTGTTAGTCTTTAAGGTGCCACCAGACTCCTTGTTGTTTTTGTAGATACAGACTAACACGGCTACCCCCTGATACTTAACACACAGAGGGGTGGAGTGACTTACCCAAGAGCTTAGAATAGAACCCTTACAGCAGCAGCTTAGAATAGAACCCTTCTCTGGTTCCAGTCCTGAATCCTGACCACTAAAGCATGCTGAAGTCTATGAGATTTCAGGGCATTCAGCACCTTGCAGGTCTGGGCCCCTCAGAAAGTTTTCTCCTCTGCAGGCTGATGTAAACTATAGGGGCTGATTGTAGAACCCTTGCTCGTGTAGTGGAGCACTTATGCAAGTAGTCCCATTGACCCGTGTGTGAGAGGGATCCATAATTGGACCAATTCAAATAAACAACACATTGCTCCAACAGTATAATTCTACCTTAACATTTTCCCTTCTGTACTTTTTCTTTTCCCCCTCTTAGTGCTGTCAGTCTACTGACGACTCCAGTAATTTCAGCAGTAGCCTCAGCAGGTTGCTTTCAATCAACAGCCGTGGCTTCACAGCAAGGAACAAAAGTAACAAATTTTCCTCAGAGCAAGCACACTCTGATTTCATTCAGGCACAGACATACACTCCAGATCCCAGAGCACAATCTCCCAGCACATCAAGACACAGGCTGCAGACTGTGCTGGAACAAAACAGATAAGCAAGTAGAAACACTTTCCTCCCCTGCTGAGAACAAACACACCAGCAACATAGTGGCAGACTCTGCCTACCTGCTGCAATAGCTCCTCTCTCCAAACTGAGGGCCTGATCTTGCAAGGTACCAAATACACTCTGCTGTAAGGGGAATCAGAAACACTCAGTGCACTGGCTTATGTATGCAGCACCCTCACAGATTTGGGGCCCCGGTCTGTGGTCAAACAATCAAAATTATTCTTCAAAGCCTTAATCCTGATAGTCATTGAAGCCAATCGGATTTTTGCCTTTGAATTCAAAGGGAGCTCTTGTCTGTGCTCTTGAAAGACACTCATAGACATTAAGGCCAGAAGGGACGATCATGATCATCTAGACTGACCCGCATATCCCAGGCCATCGAATCTCTCTCTCACTCACTCCTGTAATAGACCTAACCTCTGGCTGAGTTAAAGACTTCAAGTTACAGAGAATCCATCATTTACTCTCATTCAAACCAGCAAGTGACCCAAGCCCTATGCTGCAGAGGAAGGCGAAACCCCGCCAGGGTCTTTGCCAATCTGACCTAGAGGAAAATTCCTTCCCAAACCCAGAGATGGTGATCACTTAAATCCTGAGCACGTGGACGAGACCCACCAACCAGACACTACAGAGAATTTTTTTCTCAGGTAAACCAGAGCCCTCCCCCTCGAGTATCCCATCTTGGGCCATTGCTAATAGCAGGCAGGGATAGGCCATATGCTACTGTAGGCAATATCCTCCTGCCATCCCCACTCAGTCAGCTAATGAAGAATGGGGAAGTCTATAATTTCACACCAATCATTATTACTGATAAATTGCCGGTCACAGCAAAAGACGTGTCAAAATACTGGTTGTTAGCAAAGCATCCCCAGTGTTCTAGATGTAGCTATATTACATGGGGAGAGAGAGGGAAAAAAAATCATTAAGCAGTAAAGCATATTAAACACCTAACATTAAAGGGGATGTAAAACACAGGTCACCAGCATTGGTTTTGAGAACGGAAGACTGAAGCTGTTTTCATTGCTGGGGAAGTGGCTGCACAGCCTGCAAATAAACCAGCAAAGCACCCAAAGCCGGCTGGCTCAGGGAGATCTCTATCAGCTGATCCACCTTCCTTCTCTGTGGATTCACCCCAGTGCTGCAGCCTGACTTCCCTTGGGATGTCTACGGGGAGCCCGGGGCGGGGTGGGGGAGGGAGGCTTTAGCAAGCATTACCAAGAGCTGGATTCTGCTCCCACCAGCAGTTTTACACCCGAGTAACTCCACTGATCTGAATTAACTTGGAGCAGAGAATTGAAGCCAGCTCCTCCAAGTAGGGTGACCAGATGTCCTGATTTTATAGGGACAGTCCCGATTTTTGGGTCTTTTTCTTATATAGGCTCCTATTACCCCCCACCCCCGTCCCGATTTTTCACGCTTGCCGTCTGGTCACCCTACCTCCAAGTCCCAAGCTAGCACCATAACCACTGAGCCATCCTTCTTCGAGGAAGAGCAACATGATGAATAGTACTGGAAAATATAACTTTCAGCGATGTTTCACAGATTTTCATAAGTGCCTCTTTCTTTATCAACAGTGAACTTTCCCATTCCTATGCTTAGAAACATGGGTACAGTGTTACTACAGGTTAGATATACTTACTCTATAGTAGGCATAACTCCAGAGGAGCACGTCTGGACCACAGAAGAGTGAAATGCTTTCTATTGTAAGTCACTTCTGTTACATACTGTAGAGAAAATATTGATTAGGATATACTAATACGGGGTTTAAAGTAACTAATAGTGTCAAATTATTAGAAAGTTACAATGGGCCCAGTCATGCTAGCACTGAAGTGTATTGCAAAACTAAGGCTATGTGGAAAGAAGATTTTTCCCATAGTCAAAAGTTCCTGAGGTAAATTCATCCCTGACCTGACTCCATTTAAATTTTATACATGTATTACCTCAGTCTACTATCTCAGTCCCTGGAAAAACCATGGAGCAGGTCCTCAAGGAATCCATTTTGAAGCACTTGGAGGAGAGGAAGGTGATCAGAAACAGTCAACATGCATTCACCAAGGGCAAGACATGCCTGACCAACCTGATTGCCTTCTATGATGAGATAACTGGCTCTGTGGATGTGTGGAAAGCAGTGGATGTGATATATCTTGACTTTAGCAAAGCCTTTGATACAATCTCCCACAGTATTCTTGCCAGCAAGTTAAAGAAATAGGGATTGGATGAATGGACTATAAGGTGGATAGAAAGCTGGCTAGATCATCGGGCTCAACGAGTAGGGATCAACAGTTCGATGTTTAGTTGGCAGCCGGTATCAAGCGGAGTGCCCCAGCGGGGAGAGGTAGATACACTGGAGGGTACGGATAGGGTCCAGAGTGACCTAGACAAATTGGAGGATTGGACCAAAAGAAATCTGATGTAGTTCAACAAGAACAAGTGCTGAGTCCTGCATTTCAGACGGAAGAATCCCATACACTGCTACAGGCTGGGAACCAACTGGTTAAGCAGCAGTTCTGCAGAAAAGGACCTGGGGATTACAGTGGATGAGAAGCTGGATATGAGTCAACAGTGTGCCCTTGTTGCCAAGAAGGCTAACTGCATATTGGGCTGCATTAGTAGGAACAGTGCCAGCAGATCAAGGGATGTGACTATTCCCCTCTATTCGGCACTGGTGAGGCCACATCTGGAGTATTGCATCCAGTTTTGCCCCCCTTCGCCCCCCCCCAAAAAGAATGTGGACAAATTGGACAGAGTCCAGCGGAGGGCAACGAAAATGATTAGGGGGCTGGGGCATATGACTTATGAGGAGAGGCTGAGGGAACTGGGCTTATTTAGTCAGTAGAAGAGAAGAGTGAGGGGAGATTTGATAGCAGCCTTCAACTACCTGAAGGGGGGTGCCAAAGAGGATGGAACTTGGCTGTTCCCAGTGGTGGCAGGTGACCGAACAAGGAGCAATGGTCTCAAGTTGCAGTGGGGGAGGTCTAGGTTGGATATTAGGAAAAACTATTTCACTAGGAGGGTGGTGAAGCACTGGAATGGGTTACCAAGAGAGGTGGTGGAATCTCCTTCCTTAGAGGTTTTTAAGGCCTGGCTTGACAAAGCCCTGGTTGGGATGATTTAGCTGGGGTTGGTCCTGCTTTGAGCAGGGGCTTGTACTAGATGACCTCCTGAGGTCTCTTCCACCCTAATCTTCTATGATTCTGTGATCTGAATTTATTTTTTTACATGTGTCCACTGTACCAGTGCAAGCAATTCAGTCTGGTTTGGTTGTTTGAAGGAGAGCACTTTATTGTACAAGTAACAAATTATCATATACAATAAGTAGGGATGGATCCAAAGTAGAACCCCAAATCCAAAGCTCAGAGAATTTGGAAAGAGTTTGAACCCAGATGTGCACTTTGCAGTTCAGCGCCATCACTAACTTTCATTTATTGGTTTAGGGTTTCTTATTGGTAAAAGTTTCCAGTGTATGATACAGTACTTAAACAGACATGATCATTTCTGCCCTTTATATTTTGTCCTATGTATCTTTACCAGTTTCAAATGTGACATACTCACTCCTGCAGTACCTTCTCAGGCTAAGCTTTCTGTGAAGCCAATGATTGTATTGTCCCTACTCTGACAGTACAATCACGCTGTGATGTGATAGCAGTAGTCCTGGAGGAGGCAGGAGGTTGAATATAGAACTTCAGGCTGGGGTTCTGTTCTGTCCAGGGAAGATTGAGATAGTCACAATGGCCAGAAAACTGCTGAAACCCTTTAGCCCTCCTGGAACATACAGAAACGTAAGTCAGGTGCTGCTGTAACTGGACACCCAAACAGAGCTGCACTGTGAGTCCTGTTCTGTTTAAAACACTTTGATTGTTTCAGACTTGTTTGGCATGTCCTCGGTGTGGCGGAGGTCAAATACTGCATTCAGTTCCTCTTCTGAATAAAATGGGACCTAGATGACTATAGGTCAGATCTTCAGCTAGGATAGCTGCACTGAAGCTATGCTGATTTCATCTAAGATGTGTGTCTGGCTCTCTGTTTCCTTAAGCCTGTTCAAAGGCTTTTAGCCTGCCCCTGGAAAGAGAGGATCCAGAAAACTATGGTTGGTGCCAAAACTGTTAGAAACTTTATTTTGTTCTAGTACTGTATCTTGGGAACAGGGATTGTGTTGCAGGGAGAGAGGAAGTAATCTCAGGAGCACAGGAGAACTTGGGAAGCCAGCCTAGATCCTTTGCCACAGGCCCTCCAAAATGCAGGGTGGGTTGTAACTCAGGCTGAGTATGGGGAACCTTAGATTTATCCTGGATTCATTTAAAGAACTGACAAGGCTACATAAATTTGTGTACAACAGATCTATACTAATACGATCCATTCTTTCTTATTGTAAATCCAATAAAACTGCAGCGTTTTAAAAAAATCTTATCCCTGCACTACAGATTTGGCCTTGGATCTGAAAATGGAATTGGTGTCTTTCTGGTTTATGCATTTTCTGCCACTACTGAAGACTTTGCAAATAGAACTTAGTTGACAGTTCTGGGTGATTCTGAAAATTGATGGGTTCTGTGATCCTAAATCACTTAAACACTTCTGATAATCCCACGGTGTTTTCTGATGAACCAGAACAATACCTAGTTTCGCTTTTCCCATTGCAAGATTGGCTCTCCATGCTAACAGGAGTACAAAGCAATAAACACGTGCTTTTCTCAGAAAAAGAAGCAGAGGTGACCAACTACATGTAGGGACCCTATCAGAACCTCATTTTAAAATACACCATCAATATAGAAAATAAATGGAGTTATTTATTAATATCAGGAACTAACTCTTGAATAGTACTCAAACAGTAAAACTTCAGTACAAAATAAACTGTAATTTACAGACATTGTAACTGCAACTGGGTATGTTGTGAAATCAAGAACTGTGAGGTCACCATATAACTGTCATCAAAGGCATTTTAATGTAAAAGCTGTAATGGCAGAATTGCTAACTACCTACTGACTTCTAAACTACAAGAATGCCCTAAGGGAAGTTTTATAGTGCAAAGGAATGTAATCCTGCTACATTAGTAGTGATTTACACATCTCCACGCGGAGTGAGCAATAAAAAAAAAAAAAAAATCAAAGACAGCACAGTTCTTAAATAAATGAAAACGTACAACACTCTGTTGGAATGATGCTGTTAAGATTGAGATGAGTTTGCAGCTTCTAATAAAGCATTCACAGAAAAGTACCCAACTCTAGCAAACTGTCCTTTTTCCTCCTTACCCCACAATGTAAAAAAAAAAAATCTACATTTTCCATGCAGTGTACAACTGTCAAACATGTCAGTAAGGATAAAACCAAAATGTACTTACTTTAAGAGAATCGATGAGCATACAGGGTTAGGTACAGCTCTTAGTTAAATGGGGATAAATCTGGAATAACTTTGCTGAAGCAGCTGGAGACCTTTTGGATTTTCTTTGGTGCAGCTGAGAGGAAATATCTGTCCCAGAACAATACATATTAGACATAACTTAGTCTTAGGTTGAATGGTCTCACAAAAGTTTATGCTTTAGAGATTCATATCATCTCATAACTTTTTTATGTAGGCATTCAATTTTAGGTTTTGATTCTCAAAGGCAGTTGGAAAAGCATATGGGTAATTGTTCCTGGAGAGTTGCTACAAGACCAACAAAAGTAAGAAGGAGGGAGACTAAGATTGTACACTGGAGTCCAGGCTATTCTGGGTAAACCCAAACGGAGGATTCTTGTTGTGTATCTGTTAAGCACTGAGAGGGTGCTCAGTGTTATACAGAACAAAAAGGAGAGACAGATACACCGTCCATAAAGAGCTTACCTTCTCAGGGCGTGATGCTACTCCCGTTGAAGGTACTGGAAATTTGCCATTGATTTCAGTAGGAGTTGTATTGGGCCTTGACTGTGGATTGGGTGGCAGATCAGCTCTTCTGATGCTGTACCTCTGTTTCTAGGGATACCACAGTGGGAACAATAGAATCATAGGACTGGAAGGGACCTTGAGAGGTCATCTAGTCCAGTCCCCTGCACTCATGGCAAGACTAAGTATTATCTAGATCATCCCTGACAGGTGTTTGTCTAAACTGCTCTTAAAAACCTCCAATGATGGATTTTCCACAACCTCCCTAAGCAATTTATTCCAGTACTTAACCACCCTGACAGTTAGGAAGTTTTTCCTAATGTCTAACCTAAACCTCCCTTGTGGCAATTTGTCCTGTCCTCAGAGGTTAAGAACAATTTTTCTCCCTCCTCCTTGTAACAACCTTTTAAATACTTGAAAACTGCTATCCTGTCCCCTCTCAGTCTTCTCTTCTCCAGACTAAACAAGCCCAATTTTTCAATCTTCCCTCATAGGTCATGTTTTCTAGACCTTTAATCATTTTTGTTGCTCTTCTCTGGGCTTTCTCCAATTTGTCCACATCTTTCCTGAAATGTGGCATCCAGAACTGGACACAGTACTCCAGTTGAGGCCTAATCAGCGTGGAGTAGAGCAGAAGAATTACTTCTTGTATGTTGCTTACAACACTCCTGCTAATACATCCCAGTATGATGGTTCCTTTTTTTTGCAATAGCGTTACACTGTTGACTCATATTTAGCTTGTGGTCCACTATGACCCCCAGTTCCCTTTCCGCAGCACTCCTTCCTAGGCAGTCATTTCCCATTTTGTGTGCGTGCAGCTGGATGAATAATCGTTCATGTCAACATTTCTGAAGCTTTTCCAGGTAATGAAACTTTTAACCAATAAATGGTGGCTTTAAGCAGTCTCACCACATTTATTTATGGAAAGTTGTAAATTGATTTTGCACTAGTCAACCAGCTATAGCAGTTTGTATATTCTGCATGTTCTGTGCTGCCCTCTTATACATGTCCCACAGAACCTCGCCCACTGTGGTCAGTTCTGGTCACCCTATCTTGAAAAGTTATACCAGAGTTGGGGTGGGGACAGGGTTTTAAAAGACAAGTGATGAGAATGACAAGGGGCAAGCATATAAAATTTGTCATGTGCAGAGAGATTAAAAACAGTGAAACTGTGTACTCTGAGAGGAGGTAACTAACTAAAACATGCTAAAAATGTGTGTGTTTATTCATATACACAGGACAGATGGAAAAATAATATTATCCCCATTTTACAGAAACTCCATCCTTGGCGGCTAGTAAGTACTTGACTAACTTTACAGATGGGAAATATTTAACTTTTGTTACATTTCTTTCCCAAGGAAACTCTGTGGGTCTTGTGTCATAACAGGGCTGAACCCAGTGTCCTTACTCCCAGTTGGCTCAACAGATTAAAAATTAATATTATTTTCCATGGTTGCAACTATTCCCTGGAGGTGATCTTTTATTATCAGAATGATCTCCCTATATTACAATGGAAAGAGTAATATGATTGTGATATAGAAACTGTGAAAAATGCAATGCAATAACTACATTGAAAAGCAAAACACTCTTTTGATTAAATAACCACTGTGAACTCGAAAAGGCTGTTATCTGGCACTGGAAGGAAATAGCAAGCTGAGACTTCTTTGTTGGAGAAGAGCCCGCAGTGTTTACAAATTGGCCAACACTCATAATTGACCATGATGACTAACAATGTTACGTTTAATTGTCTGGTGTATCACTGCTGATAAATATTCTCTTAAAGGGCATCCCTCCAACTCTTAACATACCGCTTTAAACTTTCTCAGTTTAATCCTGATCCTGCAGTTGGAGCCACATGGATGAACCCTTCTGCCTTTGAAATCCTTGGGGTTCTGTAGACACAAGGGATCCAGCCATAGAAGAGGGATTTATGTTTAAATATTATGTTTACATTTTTTTTTTTGACTGAGCATGAAAGTTCACCTAGAAAATCTCTGAGGGATTTTTACAAAGAGACCGAAATAATTTCCCCTGCTCTTCCGAGTTTTTAATTTAAATTTTCTACAGAAAAAGCCAGTAGTTATAGTATATCTCCTTTTGCATGCAAGACACGGAATAGTTTACTGTGCCAGCTTTTCTTCTAGGGCTTGATCTAAAGATGGGTGTCTTTCCATTAATATCAATGAGCTTTGCATTAGGCTTCTAGTGCAGAAATCATGAAGGCAAAAGCTGGTCAGGTCAAAGTTAACTGTGAATTTAAGTTTTGCAAAAATAAGCTTTTACAAAATATAACACCAATGGGAATGTCATTTGTGTTTTTTTTAAATTCTAATGTTAATTAGCAAACAAACATTTTCCAGCACTGTTTGCAATCCAAACATGGAAGCATTCTGCTAGTGCAGAAGACAAAGCTTTCTCTGGGGCTAGTCTGAGACTGGGGAATAAACTTGTACACGAACTAAGGCCTATCACAAACCTCACTACCTTCCTCTCCAGTTTGACCTGCCTTCTCAAACACACACACGTAGCTGCATGTATATTTAAAACAAACACAAAACACTACCAAAACACTACATGCAATTCTCCCCAGGACGAGGGTGACAGAGAGAATGAGCTGCCCATGATAGATGTTAGTAATGTCTCTTAATGCACTACTGGAAAAGGCTCAAATGCTACAGTGATAAGGGTAGTATAAGAACCCAGAACATAAGAATGGTCACACTGGGCCAGACCAATGGCCTGTCTAGCCCAGGGGTCGGCAACGTTTGGCACGCGGCTCGCCAGGGTAAGCACCCTAGCGGGCCGGGCCAGTTTATTTACCTGCTGACGTGGCAGGTTCGGCCGATCGTGGCCCCCACTGGCTGCGGTTCGCCGTCCCGGGCCAATGGGGGCGGCGGGAAGCCGCGGCCAGCACATCCCTCGCCTGCGCCGCTTCCCGCCGCCCCCATTGGCCCAGGACGGCGAACCGCGGCGAGTGGGGGCTGCGATCGGCTGAACCTGCCGCGTCAGCAGGTAAATAAACTGGCCCGTCCCGCTAGGGTGCTTACCCTGGCGAGTCGCGTGCCAAACGTTGCCGACCCCTGATCTAGCCCAATATCCAGTCTTCCAACAGTGACCAAAGTCAAGTGCTTCAGAGGTAATGAACAGAACAGGTAATCATCAAGTGATCCATCCCGTCGCGTCGCCCATTCCCAACTTCCAGCAAACAGGGACTAGGGACCCTTCAGAGCATGGTTTTGCATCCCTGCCGATCCTGGCTGACAGCTAATCTGTGTAGAATAAAATATGAATCTGAAAGTGAAAGTGATGAGGAGCTGATTACAATCAAAAATGAACTTGTTCGTTGTCCAAGCTGTCAGAAATACAAAAAGGAAACAAATGACATGAATAGTGGAAAGGAAATTATAGTTATGATTTTTTTAAATTTAAATTGTTATGAATAATAAGAGTTAAGGAATCTTGCTCCTTATTGTTCCCTCCCTGCCCATGGGCAGAGGGGAACCAGGGCAGGCAGATCTGGCTGGGAAGGAGCCACAGAAGAGGGGGAAGGGCTGTCTCTCTAGCATCATCCTTCCCTTGATTCCTCAGAAGCCCTTCTGTGAGTGCATCACAGGGACTGATCTCAAGAGATAAAGAGGGGCTGGAGCTGGAGGACTGGCTGTCTATGTCTGTTCTCCACATCATTGCTCCCTTTATTTGTATTAATTTAGATGGAATAAAGGGCTAAAGCGTTAACATAACCCAGTTACTGTCCAACATTAAATAGTGTTAAAGAACGTCTTGGACTAGGTATACAGAGACCTCAGCCTGCTTAGCACCATGGCAAACACACCATTAAAAATCCTTGTAACCTTTTATTAAAGATACAGAAAAGGAGGAAAAACTGTTCAAGTATTTGAAATGTAAAGTATTAAATAAAGCTTTCATTTTAACAACACCCCTTGATCCCTTTTCCTTTAGCTATAGACAATTTTTAAAAGGAATCCATCCTCCACCCCCATTGTTTGACAGTCTCTTAGCTGGTAATAACTGTCATCTCAGGAGTCCCATGTCTGGGATTCAGTTGGATTCAGTAGGGGTAGCAATGTCATCTGGGTCTCCCCCCCCCCCCCCCGTCCCAGTCTGGTCAGGACACCTCTCAGGATCAGGACGATGAAGGCCGAGGGTCCCAGCAGATGGTGGGGATGGCTCGCACCTCTATCTATTTTTTCATACTCTCCCCACAAAATCTTTCTTTTAAGGACTCAAAAAGGGAATGATGGGTGGAACAGCCCACCCCATCATTGTTTTGTTCACCAATTAGGCCTAATATCAGAGATACCAATTTTGGCTCCTTAACTTCTGGCTCTGGATCTCCTTTTCTTAACAAGCATAATTTTCACATAGTCCTTGAATCATATCAACTTAGCCTTTTTGTTTTAGACTAATTCAATTATTCTGACTCCTTCATACCTTTTCCAATCAACTTTTGTTATTATAGGTTATTGTAGCATCTTATGAACTTTGACATACTTTTTAAACTTGAGTTCACAATTTGGGCAAATTTGTAGGCCCAATTATCACAACACTTCCTACACCCTCAAATACCTTAAGATTTCCTGGAGTGAGATAAGGCTGAGTCCATCTGCATTAGTTTACAAAGGGTTGTCCTCTCTCAAACGTACTCTTCCTGAGGAGAGGGGTGCCGCAGGCAGTAGGCATGGGGGAGCAGCCTTTCAGTCTCTGTATAGATGAACCTGGCCTCTTGCAGGTGTCTTGAAATCTTGGAAAACCCATTGGTTTAGGAGGCAGAACCCCCTTATGTGTTCTTTTCCTCCCCTTCCACTAGAACAATTAATGGAAACTGTGAGTGGAATTTCAGTTTTTCTCCTATGTAGTGTGTAATATGGGTCTTGACTTTTAAACACTGTATATATGATTTTTGACATTGAATAGTTTGCATTATTTATTACAGTATTAATATTTTGAGGATAAGGCCAATCTCTGTAAATAAATACCTATGTCATCCAAGAAGGGGTTCATTAATGGACATTATTTGTCAAGATCCTCAAGCTGATATTTCTTAGGTGTGTCCAGAAAATGACATGTAAAAAAAAAAACCTCTACCTGTAAAAATATAATTGAGGTAAATAAAACTAGAAGTTCCTGTTAGTGGATGATGATAATACTTAGCTCTTAATACCTAGTTCTTTTATAGCACTTTTCATCCATTCATCTCAAAGCACTTTACAAAGGAGGTCAGTTTCATTACTCTCATTTTACAGATGGGAAGCTAAGGCACAGGGAGATGTAGTGACTTTTGACTCTGATAACAATCCCAAATTACTCCCAGAGTAACAGAGGTGCTCAAATTCATCTCCTTCCTTATAATGATCACCCTTGGGGCTGGTTGATTACATGTCAGAGAGTACCACTGAACTGGAGCCAAACCCTGACATCCTCACTCAGTAAAACTCCTGCTGAAATCAAGGGGATTGGACTAAATAAGCAGGATTTGTTGACTTCCTTGGGAGCAGTAGGTGCTCAGCACCTCTGAGGATGAAGTGCCTAATGTGGTATTCTGTAAGGTTCATAAATATGGCTATTTTATAGTGACTATGTCCCCAGGAATCAAGTTTGATTGGAGGTTGAACGGAATCCCGGATATGAAAGGCCAGATGAAAAAGGAATGAAAACTTGAAAGAAGTCGCTGTGAAAATAACTGAACGTAGACGAAAGCATTGGGAAGAAACTTGTGACAGATTGGATCCTCATAGAGAAGATGATTTTGGGATGACACTAAAGCAAACTGACAATAAACAGATGAAGTTGTGCAATCTAAAATCCTGAAAAATGTAGGTATAGAGGCTTTAGATGACAAAGAGTCTGCAAATATGCTAGTTGAATATTAAGCCAAGATTAGCATGGTCACTACAAAGCTAAGGATAGAGCCATTGCAAAACACACAAGATGGAGTAGTCAAGAGTAAAGACAAAGAGAAGATTCTAAAAATGTGATACAAATCCAATTGAGTACCCTGGCTTCAGAAACTTGTTTCTCATGATCTAGAAGATTCAAAAGAGAGGCTTGAACCAAGCAAATTCCCCGGGGGTGACCTCATCTATGGCCATACGATAAAGCAGTTTGGGAAGAAGGCTAGAGCCAGGTTAAATATGGGATCAACAGATATCCACTCTTGGGAGCAGGCTTTAACACCAACCCATGCTTTTGAATGTAATATTGTAAAGAAAGTGATACTCTTCAGATTTGACACTTTGGATCACGCCCTTACAAAGGACCCTGTAAGAGTTACTGAATTCATTCTCGAACTTCATGGCCTGATATGATTATCGTGGAACAAGAGACCTATAGCAGCATTTCTCACACTCATCTCTCCTGGGGGGGTTTCAGTGTACTCTGAAGCACTGAGGCAAATTTTTTTGACAGGAGTCAGAAAATAAGACCCACAAAGTGTGCTAATTTGTAGTGTGGTTAGTTTGCTCAGGAAACGACCCGGTCAGTGTTAAAGAAAATAAACTCACCCCCCTCCGCCACCAGAACTGGAGAATCTCCTCTATAAAACTATACCTACAAGAGAATTAGATTGTATCTATTTAACAGCACCCACAACAAAAAGCAGCAGTTTATCATCCAGACGATTGTTGTTGTGCCCTGATTAGGTACCTTACGCTGACTTCCCCTGATGCCTAGCAATAATGATCACACAACCGACCGTCGTATTGCACAGGCAAGAGTGTGTTTTAGTTGAGCCAGCAGGTGGCATCGTAAGGCTGAACATCTCAAATGTTTACTGGGGACGGTGTGTTTGTTTAGACTCGTTAACCCTTTCTGTGCTAGGATCAAGTCCCCGCACTCCCTTGGGCTGGGCTCTGCCTTTCCCCATTTGTTTAATTGCATGTTGTTTACCGCAGATCCTCCTCACCTGCAGCTGTAAGATCAGCCCCGGAACAGAAATAAACGTGCCATGATCTGCCATGGGCCAGTTTGTTTCCCAGCACGTTTCATGTATAACTCCATCACTTGGCACACGCAGCTGGAGAGAACTGTCCAACCTGTGCCTCCGACCCCGGCCCGAAATTCCACTTCTTTAAGTGCCCCCAGGGGTGAGATATGCAGCAAACTTTAGCAACCGGCCCTTCCCTGTGTAATGGCCCGTTCGTTTGCAGACGTAGCCTCGCTTATTAAGGATAAGCAAGAACAAGTCAATAGACTTCGCCCTAATGCGCAAACCGCACCCTTCACTGCCACCGGGCAGTGTCTGAGAAAGATGCGGTGTCCCGGGGAGTGTTGGATCCTCCCAGATCTCCAAATTCCATTACCTAAATGGGCAAATGGAGAACAAGTCTCGCAGCTCCTAGTGAGCCAAAAAAACCTCCCAGCCCCCAACATAACAGTGCCACAAAAAAACCCGGATCTGCCACTTGGATCCTACTGGATCCAGACAATTTTTGGTCCCAGTCACGAAATTGAGAACTTATTTAGTTGCTCCTACTTCACCTTTAAAATCTAGACCCTCAAATACCATAGCACCTCAAAATTCAGGTCCGGGCCTTGGCTGCAAGTTTTTGCAGCATAGTATGTTGGGATCCAGAGTATTCTGGTGGACTCTATTGAAGAAGTGCCTAGATTCTAAATTTAGATAACAAAAGTATGTGGGGGAAGGGGGCTGCCACCTAATATTAGCTCCATCCAGGGGGATACAGGTGCTGAACCGGAGTTTCTGCAGCTTTCTTACAGCAGATGTTGGAGTTCAGATTTGGGGTCCAGTTTTCTTACAACCAGGAGCTGTTTTTTGTGGAAAAGTGGAAACACTTGTCTCTTTGGATGGTCACATGTTTCTAGGCTATATTTGGCAAGGTCCAGATGCTGAAACCAAGTTTTTGCAGCGAGGTTGCACTGCGGTGCATCGGAGACCTGGTTTTGATACCACAGGTGTGGCTTCACTTTTCTCTGTTTGGCCAGTGGAATTGGGGGGCGTGGGGCCAAAAGTTGGCTGGAACTAGCAGGATCCTGGTGCTGGAGCCTGGTTTTTGTAGCTCTGATGTGCTGGGCTGTGTTGGGGTCCGGGAACAATAGGAGTGGCTATAATGTCCTCACTTTAGGAAGCGGAATTTGGGATCTTGGGTACCAAACTCAGTAGGCTCCAGGTAGATCCAGCTTTTACCTTTTACCAAGGACAACCATCAGCAGGACCTACGCCCCCTCCCTCCCTGCCTCCCTCCCTTCAGCGCCCCTCCCTCCCCTGACTGTCTGCTATGAAATATGGATCAAGTTAGTAAGTAGCAGCAGCAATCCCTGTCAGAGGCAGATGGATCACTTTCATTTCGCAGGATGATTTCTAACACCCCCGAGGATTCCCCGAGCAGCCGCAGCCCGGCTCGGAGCGGCGATCGGAAGAGAGTCCTGGGCGTGGAGGGGAGGTTGAAGGCGTGAGAGCATGGAAGGGGATGCGGGGACTCCCTCCTAGTTCCAGAGCCAGCGAGAGGCAGGGAGGGCTCCGAGCCCGGGACGCTGCTGGGAAGTGCGATCAACCCCCTGCCCCCCGCTAGTTGGGCTGGTTTCTTTGTCTGGAATTCGCCCCCTTCTCCCTTGGGATGCTGGCCGTTCGCCCTGTGGCTGGGGATGTGGAAGAAACTGTGGAATAATATGGGTGGCAATCACTCCCACAAAACTCCCGTGTTTGATGAGAATGAAGATGGTAAGTAAGGAGCTGTCCATTGTCCCTTGTACTGCCCCAGCCTCAGATTTTGCCCCCCTCCCCGCCACTTCTCACCAAGCTGCCCTTCTATTGCTACTTCCCCCTCTCGCCTCATAGGTTGTTTTCCTCCCTGTTTCACGTGTCAAATATATTTATTAAATCCTTAGGTTCAAAGCAACACAATCCTCCTTAGCGGTTCACTCTCTTCCTTTTTAATAATCGCCAGTTCAAGATTTGTTTGGGTCACTTATGGGGTTTATTGTCCTTGGGTTAAAATAAATAAACGGACTCAGTTAACAAAAATCGGGTCTATCCTATATTTATGTAGCACTAATTGTTCACTCTTAATGTAGCTAATTGCTCAATTTCACACTGTCCACCAGGTTTCACACCACATGTAGTTGCATATGTTTGTGATTGGAGTTTATGTTCTTATGAGTTCAGACTTGAATTGGAGGGGAGTTTCTTTCTATTTTCCTGTCCAACTGACTCTTTGCATTAGCATGTTATTACATATTTTAAATAGTGATGCATGGTCCCATCAACATTCTACATTTCCCCCCTACTTTTTGAAACTTTGAGTCTGCTATGTTACTTGGAGATTTCACACTCTCATAGATAATACTACAGTGCACTCTGTATTCTATATTTAAAGAAGTGTTTTGAACTAGTAGAGAGCTTTTATTAAGTATGATGGTTCTTTAATACTTATATTACATTTATGTATATTTCTCTTAAAAACAAACAATATTTAATTAAAAATTTGCAACTGCTTGAATTCAACCACCGTAGCTTTCTGAAGTAGAGAAAATGTATGTTGTAATTGTAAATAATAGATGTATATCATCACTGGTAATGCTTTTGATGTTATGTATATGTGTGCTATATATTTTTGTATATACGGAGAGTTCACACTGAATTTTGAACATGTTCATTTCCCAATAGTTCTAAACTCATTAAAGGATATAGATTTTATTCAAGGGATGTTATGGTACAACAGATTACATTGCACTGCCTTAGTTTCCAAATATTTGTAATGTGTCTGTAATACATCTTAAAAAACTCTCCAGTAATATGATCTTCTGAAGACACTTAGAACAATAAAAATGTCTTGTCAGTATAGAGGAATTAGGTAAAATTTAAAGTATTTTAAAAAGCAGATCCTCATTAATTCTCATTTCAGACACAAAACCCAGTTGTTGCTCCCTACTTCTCAGCAAAGATTTAATAGCAGAGTACTGAGATGAGAGATCATAATAATAAGACCTCATTACTTTTACAAAATACGTTACAACTTATTTAGTAACTGACTATGTTTTGTGGACTGATATTGTTGATTGATCTGCATCAGGGCAAAATTGAGTAATCCACCAAAAGTCACGCAGGCTATGTCTTCATTGCAAAAAGGGTGTACGTACATCAAGATAGATCTCTTAATGTAAAATCCTGATGGACACAAGGCACAGGTTGTTTTTAAGTCCATGTAGCTAGACGAGACAGGGTCCAGGCGGAAGACACAGGGTTGACCTCAGCTAGCTACATCAAAGTAAAAACTACCTGTGCTTTGTCTTCACTCGGATTTTACATCAGGAGGGCTATCTGGAGTTAGCTTGTCTCAATGTAGCACACCACTTTTTGCACTTTTTGCAGTCATCAGTGCAAATAGACACATTTCAGCTGTGAATTCGTATGAAGAAAAACTTCATGCCACTTTGTCCTTTTCCTACAGAAAACCATTTCCATTGTGCAGTTATTAGTAATTATGCTAAAATAATCATATTTCATATAATGTAGATGTATTTTACTAAGATGTCTATCAAATTATTATTTATTCTTTGTTTTTATTAATTCTGGAAGCTTCTAACATCAACTTCATGTTTGCTTTTAAAGTAGTATGTTTACAACACACTTCCAGTTCAGAAGAGTTCATTTATATTGAAATGCTAGCTTATTTTATTAGAAACAGTGTTTCTGTTATTTATATAATTTATAAATACAATGGCATTGGCTGAGTTATAAATAAGCATTTAGGGTGGGATTTTCCAAAGTGCCTAAGTGATTTAGGAGCACAAAACCCCTTGGTCTTTGCAAATTGCACCTTTAGGGTTTAATCCAAAACACTTTGTACTTCATAGTGTCACCGGATCCAAGTGTGTCACTGTTTGCATAACAGAGTACTGAATTGTCTGTGCTATACAGAGTACTGAAGATGCAATACAAACAGGAAAAAATATAGTAGCAACTGAGAGTAGCTTCATTGTGGAGCTGGGTTAATTTTGCCTGGTAATAACTATACTTATCAGTTCCAGTATAATCAAAATGAATGGGAGTTGTATATGCATATTTGAGGGTCTAATTGGAAGAAAATGATTCAATGTATTGGACACAGTGTTGCTGGTTTCTCCATGTGGTGGGCAAAATAAAGAAATGCATATATCATATGGCACTCACACATCATAGTGATGGATGTGGTATGAAAACCTAGGCATTAAATTGTCGTATACCATAACTTTGTTTAATTTAAACAGCTGTAACTTAATGGATCCCTTACACCTGAAGCCTTCTTGATGGGTCACTGTGAAACTGCATGGAGACAACAGGCACCACACTAGTGCCTGGTAAAGCCTGGGCAATTCAGTCATCATAGTCACCAATCCCCCCCTCAAAGGAGAATTGAGCTTGATTGTGAGGCTCCATTCCCAGGTCTAATACAACAGTAGAGTTTACGCCTTCAAAATCATCTCTGCCTATGTCTGTGTTTGGGATAGCAATGGCTTAGCCTTCCAACATCACTGTGAAATGAGTTTTAGAAGAAATTTTGCTAAATTGTTCAAATAAAGCACATGTATGTTTTTACAATAAGAGACAGTACATCCATAGTAAACTTGCGTTATATAGCAACTTTAATTTGAGGTGTTCAAAGCTCTTTAAAAACATTTAGATTCACAAAATCCCTGTAAGGCTGGTCAATATTACTGTATATTGTTGCACAATATAATTGTAATCTGGTGTAATAGAAATGAAGCATGGTGACATTAATGACTCAGCTAAGGGCTATACAGTGAGTTCTTGATTTAGTATAGCACTTAAGCACCTTCTGAAGTACCAATGACTTTCCTAAATCAAGGCCTGAGTCAGTGGCAATGCCTCCAATCATGCTGAAGACAAAGACCATAGGCTTACTGCTGCATTCCTTTCGCAATCATAATCTTATACATTTATAGATTCCAAGACCAGAAGGGATCATTGTAATCATAAAGTCTGACCCATTTATACTACAGGCCATAAAACTTCCCCAAAATAATTTTTAGAGCATATCTTTAAAAAAACCCACCAATCTTGATTTACAAATTGCCAGTGAGAAAGAATCTACCACAACTCTATAAATTAACCCAGTGGTTAATTACCTTCCCTGTTAAAAATGTGCACCTTATTTGCAGTCTGAATTTGTCTAGCTTCAACTTCCAGCCATTGGAGATTGTGTTATACTTTTCTCTGCTAGACTGAAGAGCCCATTATTAAATATTTGTTCCCCAGGTAGGTCCTTATAGACTGAAATCTAGTTAATCCCTTAAACTATTCGTTAAGCTAAATAGAGAAACTCAAGGAGCTGAATCACTATAAGGTTAGATCAGTGGTTCCCAAATTTGGTTCACAGCTTGTTCAGGGTAAGCCCCTGGCAGGCCGTGAGACGCTTTGTTTACCTGAGCGTCCACAGGTACAGCTGCTTGCAGCTCCCAGTGGCCATAGCTCGCCGTTCCCGGCCAATGGGAGCTGCAGGAAGAGGTGGCCCGGCTAGGGTGACCAGATGTCCCGATTTTATAGGGACAGTCCTGATATTTGGGGCCTTTTTTTTATATGGGCTCCTATTACCCCTCACCCCCTGTCCTGATTTTTTTCACACTTGCTATCTGGTCAGCCTAGGCCCAGCCCGCACTGCTTCCTGCGGCTCCCATTGGCTGGGAACGGCGAACCGCAGCCACTGGGAGCTGCGAGTGGCCATACCTGTGGATGCTCAGGTAAACAAACCATCTCGTGGCCCGCCAGGGGCTTACCCTGAACAAGCACAAACCAAGTTTGGGAACCACTGGGTTAGGTTTTCTATGTCTTTAATCATTCTTATGGTCCATCTCTGAACTCTCTCCAATTTATCAACATATTTTTTTGAGTTGTGGACACCCAGAACTGGACACAGTATTCGAGCAGTGATCACAACAGTGCCAAATACAGAGGTAATATAACCCCACTACTCTTACTCAGGATTCCCCTGGTATGCATCCAAGGATTATATTAGCTATTTTGCACTGGGAGCTCATGTTCAGATGATTATCCATCATGACCCCCAAATCTTTTTCAGAGTCACTGCTTCTTTCCCAAAAACAAAACTGAAATATTTATTGAATACCTCTGCCTTTTCTGTATTATTACTGTAGAAATCTCATAATGGACCAAAGCAGCAGTTGAAACAAGGTGTGTGTGTGTGTGTGTGTGTAAGGAATGCATGATCTATTCATCCAAATTCTAAATGCTATTTTTAAGTATTGTGACTTGTATGTCATCTTTGGAAAAGCTTCATGGAAGACCCTCATTTTAAAGGAAGATGTTGAAGTTGCCAGTAGAATGCAGAGAAGCTGACAATTAAGTGACTAGCTCACCAGACTGACAGCTTGTGATGAATATATAAAGTATATGAAGAGATATTAATGAATAAAAATGCCTGGATTAGCATGGATTAGAGGGGGTTAAGGGTGGTAAATAACGGCTAAGCTACAGCAGCAGCTGGAGTTATATAAAAGTGAATAGGCAAAACTGACACGTGAGGTTGCACTTGGAGCCAATTTGGAACAATAGGTAAAGATCGCAATGAATCTGATGCAAAACAGGATATGTAGTGTCTAACTTCTTGCCAATGATCAGATAGCTGCTATCAGCCTGTTGCCACATGACTATAATTGATAATGTCTGAAAGATCAACATAACAGCTGCAAAGAAGCTGTTCCAATTTAGGGCCAAAAATCTGTGTTTCAGAGAGACCTTGCATGTTAGTCCATAACTTTAAAAGAACAGTTACAGTAAAATGAGTCAATAAAATGAATTATGAGCGCTAATATATACAGTATGGACAAGATAAATTATAATAGCTCCAGATGAAAGTAATGAATTCAGAATGGGGATCACCCTGAGCTCTGAATTATATTTTGTCTATGTAATTCAAACCTTGGTGATTACAATCCACTTTATTTTCTTCTTTAGAAAGAAGAGTATTCTGACTCCCCACTAGCATTTGTCTTTGGATAGGGAGAAAAAAATCCCATTTTGACCTATACAATTGCTCCAAAGCCATTTTTCTTTGTATTATTTTTAAAAATAAAATATAGGGTTTTTTTTTTAAAGCTTTACCACCTGAGCTCAATGTCAAGCTACTGCAGAGACCAAATATAAAAGTAAGAAGCCATTAACATTTTTTCACTTCTGGCTATGTTGATTTATACAGTTATCTTTTCTACTTATGTATCAACCCTTAGCAGCAATTTCATTATTATTTATTATTTGTGTTACCATAGTGCTTAGCAGCCCCAGTTGAGGACCAGAATCCTATTATGGTAAGGGCTGTACAAAAACAGAACAAAAAAATGGTCACTTTCCTAAGAAGCTTACAATTGAAGTGTAGGACAAGAGACAAAAGGTGGAAATTGGATCCTCAATGAAAGACTTCAAACTTAACTACAAGGAGACTGAGGTAATGTTAATAGGAAGGGGGAAAGTCTTGAACTGGCAGATACTATAACCTAACCTGAAGATACCAAGCTAGGTCCCAGTCCTGAGAAGACTTGCACACAGGCTTAACTTTGTGCACTGTAAGCAGTCTCACTGACTTCAGTTGGACCACACACAGTGCACAGCTAGGCACAGGTGTAAACCTTTGCAGTTCTGGAGCCTTTTTTCCCCTAAACTGTGTGCATATAATAATACCCAGCTCTTATATAGACTTCTCCGCAGTAGATCTCAAAGGAGGTAAACATCATCCCCACTTCATAGATAGGGAAAACTGAGCCACAGAGGTGAAGTGACTTGTCTAATGTCATCCAGCAGGCTGATAGTAGAGCCAAAAATATACCAGTTCCCTTGCAACAGGAGAAAGTAGTTTAAAAACTATTATCCCTCAGAAAGACCCTTATCTTGGTAATGAATTTCCTTAAATATATCTTGGGGCTATAGTCTGACTGCTTTTTTAGGCTGAAACCCCATTGACTCCAATTAGAGTTTTGCACATATAATAAATGCAGATTAGTTGCTTTGTAAGCAGAATAGGCTAATGTGTACTGATTTCATCCTCCCTTTCCTGTAAAGAAGGATAAAGCCATCTTTGTCAGTGGAATTTAGTCTCCAGTATACTAACCACTTCCAAGGACAATATCAGCTTCATGTGTCTAAGTATTCACTCAGCATGAGGAAACTACTTCACACACACAAAATAATTCTGTCCATGCTCGACATTTGCTGCCAATAGGTGCAGGTGAGAGGAGAAGCCCAACATTTTATATCATGGAACAAAATTGAGTTTTAGGTTGATTTTCAGCTGTTTGGCCATAGCTGGAACCAAATTAGGACTGGTTCAGATAAGATTATATTTATATGAACTATGTGAGGTTTTGGTTTTTGATATTGCAAAACTAACACTGCACTTGGGTTTGCCCACATCCAATAGTTTCCTTTCCTTTCCCCTCTGACCTGTCAGCACATGCAGTGATACAGTTCTGGTCCAGCTTAATTTCTTGCTCAAGAAAATTGTTGTCAGCTCCTAAAATTCCCAAACTTTTAGATTCAGAAATCAGAAATTTTGGCCAGGAAAAAAATGATGGCATTAGTTCCTTGAGCAGTAAGCAAGAGGTGGTGTTGTGGGGGTTTGTTTAGGTTTTTTGTTTTAGTACTGCCAACCTTTTCCTTTCATACTCTTGCTTTGCAGACATCTGGCAAAAACAAAAAGTTGTAGACCATAGCCTATTTGCAGGACTTCATCAAGTCAGGAAAAACTGCTGTTATACATTGGTCACCATTAGACAGTCAGCGTTTGCCAATAGCTTCCACACAAAGGTGAAATGTTCTCAGCATAGAGATATACTCTGGTATCTCTCAGACATCATAGTGTGGCAACTGTTAGGAAATGCTAACTTTACTCCATTTGTTTTGCCCAAAATGTAGCCATCCTTTTCTGTCTCAATTGCCAAAAGATTTGTTCAGCACTCTAGTCAGCTCCCACTCTGACTAGGGTAACCTCCTCTGGTTTTAATTCCCTCATTGTGAACCTCTCCAGTCTGTCCAGAAAACAGATGCTAAATTTATCTTCCTGCCCCAGTCAGGCCCTGTAACACTCTTCTCAGAATACCTGCCCACTGGAGCCAGCGCAAACGTCTCATCCTTGTCTTTTGGCTACTTCTTTGCCTATATCTTAGATATGATTTTATTGTGTCCTACCATGTCCACTCACGCTATCAGCCTCATGCAGCTGTGTGTTTCCCACTATCACTGTCATCACCATACCTTTTTCTGTGCTATCTATGCTTGAAACTGCCCCCAGTCCTGGTTCTCCCATCCTGAACACTGGCCCTCAATCAAATCACTCTGAAAGACATGCGTCTTCTGTGAAGCTCAGCCACTAGCCCAGCACTGTCCTCTCTACCTCAACATAGTGTACAAAAATCATAAGGCTGGTGGGGCCGTGTAGCACCTTTTTATAGGTCTCTTCATGTTTGTCCCAACTGTAATACTCTCAGTTTGTAAACAGGGCTGTGTTTTGCACAGTGTTGCTGAAGATACCAACAGTTCTTAAGCAAAAACAGGACCAAATCATGTAGCACAATGGCAATTATGGATTGCGGGCTGTGACTGAGGTCCCAGTGGGGGCCAGCTATGGTCACTCAATTAGATTGAACTGCAAAGGATGGGGCAGACGATCCCCATAAAGCTGGTGGATATTCCAATACTTAGATTTACCAAGCCAGCATAAAACAGCTTCTTTATTACCTTACTGGTTACTCAGAAGTCCAAACAACACAGTTCCCTTAAAGTGATCCAGCCTCAGGTCTCCCTCCAGGTTCCAAATATGATGATTTCTGAAAATCTTATTTCATGATATAAAGGAAAAGGTTCTACCAATCCCAAAGGATCTGACACTTTACCTCCCAGGTTATTGAATATTCCAGATCTTACCCCAATATATGCTACAGCCAATTCTTATTAACTAAACTAAAATTTATTAAAAAACAAAAGAGAGAGTATGGTTAAAAGATCAATATACATACAGACATGAGTTCAATTCATTGAGGTTCAGATTCATTGCAGAGATGGTGAGCTTTGTAGCTGCAAAGAGTTCTTTCAGAAATAGTTCATAGGTTATAGTTCAATGTCCAAATCTCATATTCATGGCGTACCAGCATAACTTGGACCTCAGTCTTGTGACTCAAACTTCCCCTGATGAAGCCTAAGCAGATCTGAGATGACAGAATCAGGATCCAAGGATCTTTTATATAATTTCATGTCCTCTTTGAAAAGTTGGGAGTTCCTCTGGGAACAAAAGGTAATTAGGATGACTTTGAAGGAGGTCCATCACCAGTACTTAGCTATAGAATTAACATAAGGCAATTTGCTTGTTCTTCCACCATTCACAGTACATTTCAAAGAGAGATGAATACTGAGCTATCCCATGTTTACAATTCATTTACCTGCTTGGATGTTCTTTTGATCTCTGAACTATCAGAATACAGCATAGACAGGGACTGTTGATTACATTGTGGACCCTACTCATACATATGTAAATACACAAAAACACAAACATTATCTCCCCACATGTCTTTTGAGGGTTATTTATTTTGCAGGATGTTTAACCCTTTCTAGCCATGCATCACACAGGCATATGCTGGCATTAGGTAGGAGGAAAAACAGCACAATAAAGACAATGGATTTCAAGAAGGCAGACTTTAGCAAATTCAGGAAGTTGGTAGGTAAGATTCTATGGGCAGCAAGTCTAAGGGGGAAAACAGTTCAGGAGAGTTGGCAGTTTTTCAGAGACATTATTAAGTGCACAAGAGCAAACTATCCCACTGCGTAGGAAAGCTAGGAATTATGGCAAGAGACCACCCTGGCTTAGCCAGGAGATCTTCAATGATCTGAAACTCAAGAGTGGTGCAAAAAAATGGAAACTAGGTCAAATTACAAAGGATGAATACAAACAAATGACACAAGTATGTAGGGACAAAATTAGAAAGGCACAAAACAAGATTAAACTAGCTAGAGACATAAAAGCTAACAAGAAAATATTCTACAAATATGTTCGAAGCAAGAGGAAGACCAAGGACCGGGTAGGCCCATTACTCAATGAGTGGGTAAATACAATAACAGAAAATGTGGAAATGGCAGAAGTACTAAATGACTCTTCGTTTATTTTCACCAAAAAGTTTAGGAGCAGTTGGACATGTAACTTAATGAAAGCCAGTGAAAATGAGGTAGGATCAGAGGCTAAAATAGGGAAAGAACAGGTTAAAATTACTGCTACATGTGAGATGTTTTCAAGTGACCAGACCGTGATGAAATACATCCTAGAATACTCAAGGAGCTGACTGAGGAGGTATCTGAGCCATCAGTGATTATCTTCAAAAAAGCAACAGAGAGTCCTGTGGCACCTTTAAGACTAACAGATGTATTGGAGCATAAGCTTTCGTGGGTGAATACCCACTTCGTCAGACGCACCCACGAAAGCTTATGCTCCAATACATCTGTTAGTCTTAAAGGTGCCACAGGACTCTCGGTTGCTTTTTACAGATCCAGACTAGCACAGCTACCCCTCTGATACTATCTTCAAAAAGTCATGGAAGATGGGAGAGATTCCAGAGGACAAGAAAAGGGCAAATAGAGTGCCAATCTATAAAATAGGGAAGAAGGACAACCTGGGGAATTACAGACCAGTCAGCTTAAGTTCAGTATCTGGAAAGATAATGGAGCAAATAATTAAGCAATCAATTTGCAAACACCTAGAAGATGATAGGATGATAAGTAACAGTCAGCATGGATTTGTCAAGAACACATCATGTCAAACCAGCCTGATAGTTTGCTTTGACAAGCTAACAAACCTTGTGTATGGGGTGGGGAAGCGGTAGATGTGGTATATCTTGACTTTAGTAAGGCTTTTGTTACTGTCTCACATGACCTTCTCATAAACTAACTAGGGAAATACAACCTAGATGGAGCTACTATAAGGTGGGTGCATAACTGGTTGGAAAACCATTCCCAGAGAGTAATTATCAGTGGTTCACAGTCAAATTGGAAGGGCATATCAAGTGGTGTCCGGCAGGGATCAGTTCTGGGTCTGGTTCTGTTCAATATCTTCATCAATGATTTAGATAATGGCAAAAAGAGTATACTTGTAAAGTTTGCTGATGATACCAAGCTGGGAGGGGTTGCAAGTACTCTGGAGTATAGGATTAAAATTCAAAATGATCTGGACAAACTGGAGAAAGGGTCTGAAATAAATAGGATGAAATTCAATAAGGACAAATGCAAAGTACTCCACTTAGGAAGGAACAGTCAGTTGCACACATACAAAATGGGAAATGACTGCCTAGGAAGGAGTACTGCGGAAAGAGGTCTGGGGGTCATAGTGGATCACAAGCTAAATATGAGCCAGCAGTGTAACACTCTGCTCCACACTGATCAGTCCTCAGTTGGAGTATTGTGTCCAATTCTGGGTGTCACATTTCAGGAAAGATGTGGACAAATTGGAAAAAGTCCAGAGAAGAGCAACAAAAATGCTTAAAGGTCTAGAAAACATGATCTATGAGGGAAGATTGAAAACATTGGGTTTGTTTAGTCTGGAGAAGAGAAGACTGAGAGGGGACATGATAACTGTTACAAGAGGAGGGAGAAAAATCGTTCTCTTTAACCTCGGAGGATAGGTCAAGAAAAAATGGGCTTAAACTGCAGCAAGGGTGGTTTAGGCTGGACATTAGGAAAAACTTCCTAACTCTCAGGGTCGTTAAGCACTGGAATAAATTGCCTAGGGAGGTTGTGGGATCTCCATCATTGGAGATTTTTAAGAGCAGGTTAGACAAACAGTTGTCAGGGATGGTCTAGTTAATATTTAATGATGCCTTGAGTGCAGGAGACTGGGGTAGACGACCTCTCAAGGTCCCTGCCAGTCCTACAATTCTATCATTATGTTTGAGTTCCAGAGATTGCACTGGCTTCCAATTTATTTCCAAGTGCAATTCACAGTGTTGGGTTTGATCTGTAAAACTGGCTGAGTTGCCTTCCCTGTTGATTCTGCAGCTCAGACTTTTCACTGCTGGCAACAGTGTTCTCAGTGCTAGGGTATCTTGAATCTGCTTAATCCATCAGAATCTGTGTTTGGAAGCCTTCAATGGATGGTATAAGACTTGTCTGGCTTATCTATGGCTTGATTGGCCTGGTAACTAACAGGCAGTTTGCTGTAGTCTGGTTAGTAATTGGATTTTAATGACGTAAGGCAGCAGGGGTATTGGCAAAAGGCATCAATATAAATATCTCCATACATAAATCAACCAATACAAATGAGTAGCCTAGAATCTCTAAGACACTTGGACAATTTTGTTTTTTGCCAATGCAACTGCTTTCAGATCTGTAGGAAATATTGATAAACAATTTGATGCCCCTGTTTTTTTATACCACTAGTTCAGTTATACAGAATATTGTATTTGCTGCCCTTCCCAATCTAGAATTCTTTGATCTTTCAGAAACTCTTTTTTTCAGTGTATTCCAAAGAAATAGTCTTGGGCAGTTCAATTTTATTTCACTCTTTATTTTATATATCAGTTTTTATCATTTTCTTACATATGCTCAGTTTCTTCTGTAACTATAATGGAAGATCCATTCTATCTACAATCAAAATCTGTTCCACTCTGTCTACATCTTCTATTCTCTCTCACACACTGCTTTATTCTAAACACACAAATCTCACAATGCTTTTATGAATATCGTACCCTATTTTTTGATATACTTATTTAGCAGAATGTGAAGAATTTACTTTCATTTATTCCTAATTAATACCCAGGCATTTTCTTCTTAAATCTTGCCCTCTGCAGTATAATTATAAAACATTTACCAGAGACAGAGGCAGCCCACCAGTACTAATGTTTGAGCTTTATTTGTTCTGTCAAATGTAATAAGCCTTTTAAGTATTTTCTTTTATGAAACCCATATTCTTAAAATATACTGTACCTTTATATATTTGTGATACTTTCCCTGTTATCTCTATATTAATATGCTGATTCTTATTACTTCCTATCAAATCTGCACAGTAGTTTGGTTATCTGACTCAAATCCACACCTTGTAGCTCTTTTCTTATGTTGGATATATTAATATTTTCAATTGCTTTTATTTATTTCTACTTTCTCACTGTTCTCATTCTAGTTCTTAAAAATTAGGGCAAAATACTGAAGATGATTGATTATTCACTCTCATCCAAAACTTCCATTGATTTTAAGAGTAGTTTTGCCTGAAGGACTGAAACAAAAATCAATGAACAGTGCCATGATTTTGGCCCTCACATCTGCTGTAGTGAAGACTGATGCAAAGAATTCATTTCGCTTTTTCATAACAGCCTTGTATTCCGTAAACGCTCCTGTAGCACCTTGATCATCCAATGGTCCCATTGATTATTTGGCTTCTTGCTTCTGATGTACTTAAATTTTTTTGCTGCTTTGCTTGTTGCTCTTCAGATTATTTTTTGGCCTTCTTTTTTTACACTTGACTTGCCAGAATTTATGCTTCTTTCTATTTTCCTCCACAGAATTTGACTTCCAGTTTTAAAAGGATGTCTTTTTGTCTCTAACCACCTTTTTACTCTGTTTAGCCATGGTTGCCGTTTTTGGTCCTCTTACTGTTTTTTTATTGTTAGGGGGTATAAATTTAGTTTGAGCCTCTATTGTGGGTTTTTTAAACAGTTTCCATGCAGCTTGTAGGCAGTTCACCCTTGTGACTATTCCTTTTAATTTCCATTTAACTAGCTTCCTCATTTTTTTGTTCCCCTTTTAGAAGTTAAATGCTACTGTGGTGGGTTTCTTTGATATTTTCTCCCCTAAAAAGATGTTAAATAAAAATTCAATTACATTATGGCCGCTACTACTGAGCAGTTCAGCTATATTCACCTTTGGGACCAGATCCTGTGCTCCACTTAGGACTAAATCAAGAATTACATTTCCCCTTGTGGGTTCCAGGAGTAGCTGCTCCAAGAAGCAGTCATTAATGATGTCTAGATATTTTATCCCTGCATCCCGTCATGAGGTGACATATGCCCAGTAAATATGGGGATAGTTGAAATCATATTACTATTTCATGAGGGTGCCATGAGCAAGGGCCATCATAATGAGGTTTTACTGTACCTCGTACTCTTATTATGACAAAGTGTGGAATCTCAACTTGGCTATGATCCAGGGTGAAATCCTGTCCCCATGGAAGTCAATGACATTGATTTCAAATGGGGTCAAGATTTTACCCCAGGTCCCATAAATATAAACCATATACATATGGCATATGCATATGAGCTCTTGCATGCTCAATACTCCCACTGATGTCAACATACATTTATGTGCAGGTTGGAGGACTGCAGGATTGAGCCCCATATTTATTGACTATTTATAATTAAACATCTTGTGTCTATTATGGTATTATCATGATGATAAGGAACTGGATTGAGTGGGTTTACTATTACTATATGTGTGCTTCAAATTTTAGACTACCACCCATGCTGCAATGAACAGTTTTATCTTTTGTGAATTGCTCGCTGTGCTGCGCAGCTAATAACTTCTGTCATTAAAAGAAGAAGCTGTGTTCTAGATATTAATCTTTATTAACCAGCTGTGCATATTCTTGTTGCTCCTTCTTTTGGCTCACTTCTCCTGTGTCATGCCATATTAGCTTTGCTTTAAATCTTGCTTATTTCACTTCCTGACTTACTAGTTCCATAACTATAGCTACATGGTCCAGATTCCTATGTTCTTACTCATATTTACTAACTCCTTACTTCATGACTGGTCTCATCCACTTCAGTGTAACCACTTAGGTGTTATTCAGTGTGATTAAGAATATTGCTAGCCATCTGAAAATAGTTTTATATCAGCATTTGAGGTATTCCCTAGAGGAAAGTACAGGGAAGCTTAGGAAATCGTGAGCTAACTTGATCAAAGTCAAAACTGGTGCAGTTTAAGGTATTCACTGTATGTACTTTCTGCAGCAATCTAGATATTTACCTGCTTCATCAGGACCACAAGTACCAATGCTATCCTCAAATAGATAACTACACAACTGTATTGTGTGAGATGGATGTAAGCAGGGTACAGAATTTTCATCAGATCTCAAAATATATTTTAAAATAGGTCTCCAAGTTTCTGATAAGGGAATTATGGCTGTGATTGCCAAATATCTTGTCAAAAGAAGATGGGACAAGGTGGTGGTTTGGGGATCCTAAATAAAACTAGGCTCAGGGTTCAAGTTTTTGGGTTTGGATTTGATGGTAATGAAACCTTGCAAGATGCTCTCAAAAGATTTTGATCCCAAAGGGCAGACTGAATGGTGGAAATCTCATGAAAGCAATTGATCCCAGAGTGGAATGGGAGGTATCCTAACTGGAACCAGAAAATAGCAACGCTTTGGCTTTGAATATGAACTGAAACTTTTTCTGGGGATGTATCTGTTTTGACAAAACTTGCATTGAAAGAGGTTTCTCAGGTCCAGAAGTGGGGTAGAGGAAACAAAGGGATCACTCCAAAATAGCCAGTTGGTTATGGCACTCACCTGGAAAGTGGGAAACCCAGATGCAAGCCCCTGCATCTTCCACTTCCCAGGTGAGTGCCCTAACCACCAAGCTCTAGAATCACTCTCTCTTTCTTTTTGACCCTGTTGTGGCATTTACAAACCCCACACTAAAGCAGAGACAGAGGAAGGGCTGGAGCAGTACTAGGCCAGGGAGTCCCCACCCCTCAGGCACTGCCGAGCATGCTCCTGGGAGAAGACCAGCAGCCCTATTTGGGGAAGGAGGAGGGTAGAAAGAGACCATTTCCTGGAGGAACACCAGTCAGCAGCAGCAACAGGAGAGGCAGCTTCTATTGAGGGGAACTGACTCTGAGTCTTCCTCACATTCCTAGATGCTCCCAAGGGGGAGGGGGAACTGTGAGCAAGGGTTCAAGAAGGCTGCAGGCACTGGCCCTAAACTATGGGAGTTTGGAAGTAAAGTTGCTAAGTGACCATGCCCCAATCAGAGATGCAATGGTGGTAGGAAGTGGCTCAGGGGAAGGTAGCAGGTGGGCTGGCTGAACTTAGGCCAGTGCACACTACCTCATTTTCAGGGCCCTGGGCCAGGACTAGTTGCAGAAGAAGGGCCTAGGTTTCCCTACCCACCCTAAAGCTACCCAAGGAGGGCAGAGATAGGGGTTACCACCATCAAAGAGGCCAATGCTTCTAAAACCTCATCCAGAGGGCGGGGACACCTTGAACTAGCAGAAAGGCTAGAATTGGAGGGCCAGACTAACTGGCCAGCAAACCACCCCTCTACAGACTGATCGAAGGACTGGACTCAGCAGCCCAGACAACTGTGCCTGCTGGCCAATTAAACCATCCTGGAACAAACTGACAGAGAGACTACAGTCAGACACCCAGACCACTAAGCTTGCTAGCCTGCTACAGACCCGATGAATATTTAATTTATTTATTTATACACAGTGCAACAGCTCCAGCAGGAGAGATTGAGGTAGTTGCCCCCACGAATAGCCTGTTAGTTAGTTTCCCCACAAAGAAGTTAAAAAGGTCTGGGTTTCACCCAAAGCAGAATGGGAACACTTTTTGAAATCTCAAACTTTTGCAGATGGGAAAGAGTTTCCCATCCAGTTGAGCCCCTTTGACTCAACTAATGGAGCTGTATTTGGTTATGAAAGGTCTTTAGGATATTTTAAATTTTGGACAGAGAGTCTGAAACTTTTCTACTTGGTTTCAATGTCACGTTTACCCTTCAAGAGGGTTACAAACAGCACATAGACTCACAAAGGCTTGCTTGATATTCTGTGTCTGTGATAAGGTCTTGTACATTGATTCCATTGTTCTCCAATGACTTCTGATGTTTCCAGTGTTGCTACTAGGTTAATAGCTTTTTTGAACTAAAACTGTCCTGTATCAGAACAGTTCTCAGTAGCAGCAAAAAAGGATCTTTAATTAAACTTTTATTGATATTAAAAAAAATTGAAATTCACTGACTTATGAGTTTTCAAAAATGGATTTTTATAAATTACTACTTTATGAAAGGCTGTGTGCCAGAGTCATTCAGATTGTAATTTGCATTCCAATTACTTTCCACTCAAACAAGTTATCCATATAAAAATGGCCTTTTTACAGTATAAATTGGATTACCTAAATGTTATATTCTTTTGCATGTAAACACACCAATGAGATCAGTAGCAACAACCCCTTGTTAGAGGGCTTATTCCTTCACCCACTCACTTCCCCGGTCCTTCTCGCATGAACAGAGAGCAACAATACCCAAAGTCCGAAGGTGCAAACAATTCGATGTTTATTGGGGTGAACTTCCAACAAGCATGATTCCAGTTTCCTTCCTCAGTGTCCCCCTTCCCACATAGCCTGACAGTAGTAAAGTTAAGTTTTGCTTAGCTATACCTTAACCAATCATTTTACTGAAATTTAACTAACCAATCCTAATATATTGTAACATGATTATTTAACCAATTATATCCCACCACCTTAATTAGTTTACACCCAACAAAATTAATTATACAGCAGATTAAAAACAATCATGGAACCAGACAGAGATTATACAGACAAACAATAGGGAAATGGGGACTACAGTGATAGAACAACAAAGAAATGAGGATTTCACATCCCGGCTATTGATAAGTGAGTTTTTGCCAAACAGGATGCTATGAAACTAAGTTTTCTTTAAATCTTTTAGGCTCTTCCCTTTCTCTGGAGGGGATAGATTGGATCACCTTTCTAACAGCCCCAGATTGCCTTATTTCAATGTGACTAGTTCGGAATGTGAGGATGTGACCGTTCGCTTCCCAGCTTATGGCTGCCTCTGCTGCTTAGTCAAAGGCCTTAGCCTAAGAACAGGGCCTCAGACTGTCACAGTAAGAGAAGGCCCTTACACCAGCAGACAGTGATTTTGATTCTTTTATACCTCTATAACTAGCTAAATGACAAGAATGCACCAAAATTCTTAAAGTATAGGCCTTTGCAGACAGGCCTGAATATCTATATCCTAACACTCCACCCCCTTTTTTCCTTTTGGGATCCTCCTGCCCAGGTATTCCTGGAAATGCATAGGACATAGGGCGACACATTTCCTGATAGGGCCAGGCATTACAGTGGAAGGTGTTGATATTCCATTTGTCCCACTGCCCCTTCTGTAGTACAGTGCCCTGCACCTTCTCTCGTACGGGCATACCACACCTATTCCAATTAGTGTTCCAGACTTCCCATTAGAGTGGGCCCGAGAAGGTTGGGTCCGGGTTGTCTAGCACACTGCGGGGTGGGGAGGACTTACTACATTACTTATAGGTTATCTCCATATGCAACATAACAGGTACAGTTAACAATTCACAGCAACACAGAGTTCTGACCACGGTAGTATGGTCCAACATCCGAGCCACCACCAAAACACTGCCTCTCCTCCTTCGACAGGGTTAAGATTTTAATGGGTCCAGTTGCTGGCAGTTGCAACAAACTGTCCGTGACGGTTTTGTGTGCTTTTGTTTATAGTATAAGTTCATTGAATGTCCACAGAGAAATGGGTTATCGTTTAAACCAACTTAACCACTTGGTATGGAATCAGGCAGTATGCCCTGGTTTAATTATTTACAGCAATAAGATTTACAGATTCATTTGTGCATCAAAGTCCAGATAGCAGCATGCAGATGGGTGTAGTTTGGTTATGGGCTGGTGTAATTGGGCCCCCTAGTAATATTTACAGTCTCAGCAAAACACCTCATACACAGTACACCCAATTGTCTACCTCTTGCCATAGGCCATTGATCCTGCTACTCCATAGTCATAGGAGAGGGGCACATTTAAACATCTTCTTTGATTTACACCATTTTACAACCCCCTCCATTGATTCCCAGTGAGCTTCTCCCCTTCTCATTATTTTCATAGGGCTTTTGGGGCCCATCTTAGTTGCCATTCCATGTCCAGGTACCATGGTAGCTGTTACACAGGTGCTGGCCTCCTAGTTGAGCATTTTGCATTTCCATACACCTCTCCCTCCCCGGTCAGCCTTTTGAAGCCATCCCCCACCCACATCATGAGGTTTTTTGTTTATTGAAACACAACAATGCAAGCAACAAGACAAACACCACAGACAAACAACACAGATCCATGGTATTCTGGGTTATTCTTCCGCTGGCGCTAGCTTGCTTGTAGAGTGTCTGAAAAACAAAAGAAACAATTTCCATCCCCTGGTGGGGACAGATTATTGCTTAATAATACCACTTCCTTTTACAAATTTCCTTGCTAATTGCATAAAAACCAGAAGAATTACCCTCAGGCTGTCCTTATTTTATTCTATAGTTAGGCTACTGAATTACCCCACTCAGTAGTCATTTATGAAATTTATGAGGTGGTGTATCTCAGTTTCCCCTCTTGTACAACAGACCAGGTTTGCAATAGTTTATCTGATGTACCAAGGTTTAAGTTTATTCTCAGGTAATAGCTGAGAGATAACTTTAGATTTCTGCTCTGTACACACACACACACACACACACACACCCCTTAGGGTTAACCTGTCCCCCTTATTTTCAGGCTTGACTTGTTTTTTCACCTCCCTTTCCTGGAGGGCCATAATCTGAGTCTTCTAGTAGCTTGTTTGCTGACCAGATGTATTTATCATTTGCAGGTCCTTCGTGCTGCTACTTATGGGCAGTTTTCTCCTTCCCCTATCAGTTAGGTAATTTGCATCCACATAGAGGTTTTCTGGCTTGCTTTTGGCTCCAAAGCTATTAGCAGCTCAGAGACTGTCTTAAAAGGGAAACATTTTACTTTTACCAGAGTTCTGATTACTTTCCACTTTCATCTCCTGCTCCAAAACACACACAGAGATCTGAAAAAGAAAGCACAACCCATTGTGGCTCTTTTTGGAGCCCTAATAGGATTTTAATTAAGTAACATGTTTTGTTTGCATTTCTTTTACCCCTTCTCCAATATACACTGCACATGTCCTGGGAAAATGCACATTTCTTCCATAGTTTAACCTCATAACATTATATTAGCCATATTAATTTTACACAAGGTGCAACTGCCTTCCCATGCCCACAGAGTTTTTATACACCCCCAAAGCGACAGTCCGATTCCCCAGAGCCACCCCAAGGCTCAGTGTTCCCATTATTGCTCCCCTTTTCCTTTTCTTTTTCCTGTGCACACACATAAAATTATCTGTTGCCAAACATTTCTTGCACCGTGATTACTCTTTTACACAACTGTACCCCGATTACGCTTCCATTTTGTACAACTAGAGACAGCCAGGGGCAGCCAAGTTAGGTTTCAATAGAAACCCCTTAGATTCCTTTAGTGATTTTGATTACATTACCCAATAGTTAAATAATTTTGATTAGATTATTTTTTCACCTGCTGCCTGCAGCAGTCCCTTGTAGACCATTTCTGTGGGAAAAGGGCCCATTTCCCCTTAGAATAGCTGTAAAGGCTTCTGGGGACAGAAGCATAGTGGTGGTAGTAGCCACTGTACCTGACCCCCTGGTATAATTTAATTACCAACCTTCCATTCAATGTGACTGCACAGAGTTGCACATACAGTTACATTTATATAACTGGGTTTTATTATCTAACCAAAAATTTCCTTCTTGTAGCACCACAACTGTTACCTGTAACATTTCCACAACTCCCAAATACAATTATTGCCACACAGCTGCCTTAACCTGTGCGGTTTTTACCTTGAGATTGTTTAAAAAGGCAGTAAAATATTTGTTTTTATGGTTGTCCATGGATTTTTTTACTTAAAAATTTCAGTGGAATACAGCAGACCTTCATCATACTTTGTCCAACCTCCCCCGCTCCCCCAAACATAAGGCAGCTGTGGACTCAGCAAGCTGATCTAATTAACAAGGCAGTGTACTTAAAGGAGAAATGCACATCTCTCTTTCACACAGTGAGTGTGTGTGTCTCTGTCTGCGATGCTGTCTCCCCTCCCTGCATTCCTGCTGCCTTCTAGACAGAGAGTTAACCCTTGAGGGCTCAGCCAATTGCTAGTTCATCATTTAGCAGTAAGGCATTCCCTGGACAATATCCCACCCTTTGACTCCTCCACCTCAACCAAGCTTCACAATCATCATCACTGTGTACCAGTATTAAATTGTTTGTTTAAAACTTATACTGTGTGTGTGTGTGTGTGTGTGTATGTAGTGACAAAGTTCCTCCTCTACCTAGGTGGGTCCTGCGCTTATTGGCGGATTTGCTCACCTCACAGATTCACCATGTAGGTCAGGAAACAGCCCAGAGACCTTCCCCTCTGGTAGAAGCCACAGTCCAGGTCAAATCCTCCTGTGTTTGATCAGGAGTTGGGAGGTTTGGGGGGAACCCGGGTCTGCCCTCTACTCCAGGTTCCAGCCCAGGGCCCTGTGGACTGCAGCTGTCTAGAGTGCCTCCTGGTAAAGCTGCGCGACAGCTACAACTCCCTGTGATACTTCCCCATGGCCTCCTCCCAACACCTTCTTTATCCTCACCACAGGACCTTTCTCCTGGTGTTTGATAATGCTTGTACTCCTCAGTCTTCCAGCGATATGTCTTCCCACTCTCAGCTCCTCTTGCTCCCAGCTCCTCACATGCACGCCACAAACTGAAGTGAGGTCCTTTTTAAACTCAGGTGCCCTGATTAGCTAGCCTGTCCTAATTGATTCTAGCAGTTTCTTAATTGGCTCCAGGTGTCTTAATTATCCTGCCTATCTTAATTGGTTCTAGCAGGTTCCTGATTACTCTAGTGCAGCCCCTGCTCTGGTCACTCGGAACAGAAAACTACTCATCCAGTGACCAGTATATTTGCCCTCTACCAGACTCCTGTATCTCACTAGTCTGGGTCTGTCACAATATATAATATAATCTTTTGTCTGGTGAAAAAAAATTTCCCTGGAACCTAACCCCCCCATTTACATTAATTCTTATTGGGAAATTGGATTCACTTAACATCGTTTCGCTTAAAGTTGCATTTTTCAGGAACATAACTACAACGCTAAGTGAGCAGTTACTGTACACAGTCAGTAATTACAGTGGTTTTTCAGTAATTTCATGGTTGGTGGTGATGTGTAGACAATGACAATATAAGAAGTCCAAACAAATGTCTTCCCCTTGAATATTAAGTGTTATAAATTAGCAAGCACCTGTCCGTCAAGCATGATCCCTTTTCTAACTAACTGCAGTGCATGCTTGATCAGTTTTCTTGCAGGACAACCCTTTGGGGGCTAAAAGGGAAGAAATCTCCTTAGAGTACTCCTCAGATATTGCTCCAGAATAGCTGAATTGGAGGGAGGCTTCATAAAAAGAGGGTTATGCAAAATAAGTGCAGGTCTTGTCCACGTGATCCAGAGGAGGCCATGGTTGTCCATGTAAAGGACTTGTGCTCATGCTCTGGAATCCTGGTGCCTCCCTCACCCCACTGCCTCTGGCTGGGTCAGATTGCACTCCATCATGCATGAGGAGTAGCAGCAGAGAATGATCTTCCTTATGTACCTTCTGGGATGGTGCAACTCTGCACAGCCCTATACTCAGAGAGGTGGCTTAGAAACCAGACTCTGGTTTGTATCTTCAGTCCGCCAGGTACAATTTTGTCCTATAATCTGAGGACTCAGGGTTATGAACAGCATCCATTAACTCACTTACACGCCTGCACCTTTTTGAACCCATTGGTCCCTTTTTGGCTTATGTTATATTCTCATTTGGAAATTACACCAACCTATATTTCCCCACGGTAATAGTAATCACTATTAGCAGTTATTCTGGATTCCTCTTGTCACTTCTCCTATTGGGTTGTCTCAACAACTGCTGTTTTTAATCCAACGTTTTTGTCAAGGAAATTTTACCTTGCTTGTGCTCACACCATTGATTGGTATTTGGAATTGGCCCAAACAATAACAGGTAGAACATGTTATCCGCCATGTGTGTTCCTACAGCTCAGATCACAGCAGTTACATTACAGAGCCATTCTTGTCTTAGGTGAACACTTTCTATTCTCCATATTTGTGTACCTTTTAGCACATACTGTGCATTAACGGGGTAGACCCCTATCTTATTGACCAGCTGGCTTATTGCAGCTGGAGCAGACCATGCATTCCTTGTATTTTCTGTTCAACTTTTTCGGCTATATTTGAAGTTTCCTTTTTTGTTAATGTTGAAGGATTTAAAACCCATTAAGATGAGACTCATAAATGGATTGATAGGTTTTATTAGGACTTTATATTTCACACAACTTTGCTTTTGAATAATGGCAGTCCTATCTTAGACTTCATTCATTTAAATCACACTGACACATGTAACACTCCAAGTAACATTCAGGCAGGTTGGAGTGTAGCTCTTCTTAGATTTCCATCTCAGTCAAAAGGCCTGTTAGCAGGTCATTTAAAAACAAAGTTTATTTCTGGCACATATTATGAGAAATTTGAAGGATCAGAGTCAGTGTACTTTAGTGGTATGGTGAAGAGTTTGATTCTACATCAGTGAAAAGGGATAAATTCTGGGCTTTATGGACTCTATTCAGTATTAACATTGTAAATTTGATAGATGTAGATCTATATGAATTATCTAATTACTTCATCCTCTTCATTTTTTCCCTCTTAACAAGAATTTTTTCATCCTTTTTATTAAATTGGGGTAGTTGATGTAGGATTAAAAAAAGATTAGGTATTCTGCCACCTTTATGTTGATTAGTAATTTATTCCCCAAGCAGAAGCAGCCAAAACAGGAACCTTCAGACATTCAGAGAACGTCCTCCAGTTTTGATTGTACTTTCTCTGCCCCGTGCTGATTGGTTGTTTGCACCAAATCTCTCTCTCCCTCTCCCTCACAGTCTCTTCACCTCAGCTTCATTATACACCGGCCCCTCTTCTCTTCTCTCCTCTCCTGCCATTCCTCTCAACCTCCTTCTCTTCATGTTTTCTCTTCCTTCCCTTTTAGCTAATCCTCTCCTAACTAAACCCACCAAAACAAAGAAACAAACCACCAAAACAAAACATGGAAGTAACATGTTTGTTGCCATCACATTGTTCGCTTTCCTGGTGTGTTCCACCCCTTCACCTGCCCCGTGTCTGTCTTGTCTATTTAGATTGTAAGCTCTTTGAGGCAGGAATGTCTACTACTGTGTTTTATACAGTGCTTAGCACAATGGGGCCCCATTCTTGGTTGGTCCATAGGTAGGGTTACCATATTTAAAAAATAAAAAAAGAGGACACTCCACGGGGCTCCGGCTGCTGTGCTCCTCCCCTGACTCTTCGGCTCTGTTTAAGAGCCGAGCTGCCCAAGCGCTACCGGCTTTGGGCAGCCCCCATGCCTCTGGACCCTGTGCCCCTGGAGCCCGGGAGGGGAAGTGCCCAGCTGGTGGCTCAGGGTCCGGAAGCATGGGGGCTGCCCGAAGCCGGTAGCGCTCGGGCAGCTCGGCTTTAAACAGAGGAGAAGAATCAAGGTAGGGAGCACAGCAGCCGCGGGAGGGGAAGTGCCCGGCTGGCGGTATTTTTCCCGGACATGTTCGGCTTTTTGGCAATTCCCCCCGGACGGGGGTTTGATTACCTAAAAGCCGGACATGTCCGGGAAAAACCAGACGTATGGTAACCCTATCCATAGGTACTACCATAATGAACTTGATTAATAAGTAGCCCCTCCACCACATTGGGCCAGAAACTCCATTGCTTGCACCTTGTGTAGTGACTTATGCCAGTGCAAAGTCTTATGCCAATTATTCACATTCTGATTTAATTGTGTTTTACATCTACTTTGTGCTGGTGTAAATGATAACACAGGTGCTGGGCAATAGAGAATCTGGCTCATTTATTAGGGCTAGCTGAAAACTGGGGATTCTTTTCCATGAAACATTTTAAATAAACTGACAAATGTTCATTTTGTTCAGAATTTTTCCTGAAATGTTCTGGTTTTTCAACTAAATGGTTGGAAACAAAATGTATTTTAGCATAAATTTGAAATTCAATAAATTCATTTCAATACAAATAATAATGAAAACTTTCTGTTGTGGTGTTGTTTGTCTGTTCCTTTTTCCTCTCCTTCCCCTTCTCTTCCTCTTTTCTACTGGAAAAGGGGGAGGAAACAAAAACAAAAAAACAAAAAAGCAGAAAGGTGAAAAAGAGAGAGACCAGAGGGATCCCGAAACCCAAGTCATTTTTTATTTGATTCAAAATTAAAAATTCTCATTTCAATTCAGTAGAATCAATTTGAAATGACATTTTTGTTTCAAACCATTTAATAAAAATATCAGATTTTTTTGAGAATTTTCATATTCTCCAAAAAGCAATTTTTCATCAAATTATTCTTTCTGAATAAACTTAGCCACCCCTACTGCTCATATATACTCAACCAGGCTATGACAATCAAAGATTTGCTTTCCAAATACTTACTATTTTCCTGACATCCAATGAATATTCCTCCATGCCTTGTAATACAATAATCTTACTAAATATGACAAAAGCACCCATAACTTCCAGACTCAGATTTTTAAGAATTCTGTTTTGGACCAACCAATAACTAGTTTTCAAGGCTGATGGATCCTGGAAAGTTCTGTTTATTTACTAGTAAATCTAGTGTTCTTAAGAAGGACTGTGGCAGAGAAATATGGCTCTTCTCACTGATGCAATCATGATATGTAAGTAAATGGACATCTCTACTCTAAGCGGACAAATAACTAATCTAGTAACCATTATAAATACATATGGAGCAGTGCACAAGCCAAACATGACCTTCCACTGATACAGTACTCTTTTCTTCAGGACAACTTTAGGAATTCCCTTTAGTTTCAGTGCCTAGGCTTTCTGAAGAAGCTTTTGCTAAGGTTACCATGAGGCACACCTTAGAGATTCCAGTAGGCTCTTTGGGAAAAGGACACAACTGGACTCTTGGAGCTAAACGCTCATCCCACAGAAAGCAATAGGACTTCTGCAATTGACTTCAGTGATTTGGTAACAAGTCTCTCTCCTCTCCGAGAACCTAGGGTGTATAGAATGGCCTCCCTCAGTGCTTCAGGATGAAATAGGGGGTTTGTTTACTAATGTAGCTTGGTTTTGTTGACTTATCTTGGTTTTCATTAGAAATGGCCCTGACATTGTGGCATAGTCAGGCCCCTAGCCTAGAGCTTGTATCTAAATCCCTGCCACAGTGAAGCTGTAATAATTGCAATTTGTTAGTACCTTGCTGGAAGAGGAAAATTAAGGGTCTCAATTAGTTGTTTGATGTATTTTTACTGCCTATTTGCATTTAACAGTATGATTTTTGTAGGTGAAAATAATTGTAGGCACAACCTACATCATTTAAATGTCAGATACAATCATAACTGAATATCTAAATGATTACATGTTGCCTGTACATAACTGTGGATGCAAAATTGCACCTGCAGTTTTTTTGTGGTTGCAAATTGCGGGCTCAAAAGTGAGGTTAGGCTTTGAGAATGTGATCCTTTGAAGCTTCCTCCTGAGCAGCTTTGTTTTCCCCTCCGCGCGCCCCTGATGCTGCCTTCTGCTTAATGATTTCCAAATTCACATTGTTGTACTCAGGGGATGTATTGTTGTTGGATAACCAAGATTTGCTTTACTTTAGTGGACTACACTTTATCATTCTAGTCTATTGGTAATAGGATTCTTAGTATAAAATGGCAGGTCACTCTAGTGCCTCTCCAAAATGCTTAACCCACCAAAATTAATACGGTTAAGGGGGGAAAACTTTTTCCGTGCACAAGCTTGGGACAGTAATTTATAATGGTGCTCTGTCTAATCCAAGTAGTTTACTTTTGAAAAGGAAGTCTAGTGCACGAGGTGATTGATTAAAAATGTGAATACATATAAAGAGGTATTCAGAACTCTTACCTCAAGAATTTTAACATTTCACCCTATATTAAAATAAACACACCTATTCAGCTAAACCATGTACTTTACAGTACATGAAGGAAAAGAGTCTTCTGCAGAATCCTGTTTCTTGGTCCAGTGGTGGCAGCTGGTAAAAGTAAATGTGTGGTTTAATCGAGAAAAGATTGAGTCAATGGGAGGCTTTTTATTAAAATATCCAGTGAGCCTAAAGCTATGGAATAAAAAAAAAATATCAAGAGGACTACATGTTTTGGATTCTCTTGATATAATTGAAATCTGTGGTTAGAATAATTGCTATGATAAGTCTTCTTTCTGTATGTCCTTGGCAAACAGAAACAGAAACCAAAGCTACTAGAATAAAAATAATCATTCCATTTTATGCCAGAAAATGTAACATTTTTCTGTTTTCTAAGTGGTTGAAATTGATCATATTTACTTTACACGACACTAGTAAACACAAAGTATTTTGGTTTCAGGAAATTACTTTTATTGTATTACACAGTGTGGGAACAATTTTCCTATGTGGTCACCTAAATATGAGCCACATTTGGGCATTTAAATAGTACTTAGGTGCGTTCTTTGGGAGGGACGGGGGGAAAACGTCTGTTTTCTATTGAAGTAACCTGAATTAATATTTGGATGTTCTCTGAAGATATCTGGGAAACGGAGGCAAGGAAATTAAGGCCTAAATCTCAAGTTGGGCACCCAAAATTGAGACACTCAAATTTTATTGGACACTTAAGAAAAACTTTGGCTTAAGTGATACACTCAAGGTCAGTATCAGAGCCAGTTACAGAACTCAGAGGTGAAATCCTGGTTCCACTGGCAAAACTCCCATTGACTTCACCAGGCATAGGGTTTCATCCCAAGTGTTACTGGCTCCCATTCTTGTCCTCAGACCATGCAACATGGACACGTATCACAAATTTGGTGCTGATATTTGATGTACTTACTGGTAAGAGATTAAAGGAAAGAGTTTCTATGAAAAGCCAAGGAGTTTTGTCAAAATCAAATTTATTTTATTTTTGCAAGAAATTTTTCCATTGGAATGATTTTTCAGCAGAAAATACAGTTTCTACAAAATCAAACTTTTTCCATGGGAAATGTCAATTTTTCACTAATTTGATTTTCTGTTGGGAAAACCAAAACAAAATGTTTCATTTGGAGTCAGTTCAACATTAAACTGTGTTTCCCCATTGTGGTGCATTGTCTTATGGAGCTGTCATTTGGGTGACTGATGTCCCCATTCTCTCCTATGAGCTGGGCTCCCTGGCTGGACTATATCAGCCATGATAAACAGAATGTTCCCTGCAACTAAGTGGTGTCATGCATCATAGGAGTCACGTGGCTGTGGTTACATCATGGGAGATGGAGCCTGGTCCATGGGGGAGAATGAGGGCATTAGTCACCCAAACTACAACTCTCTTGAGGCAATAAACCATGGGTGGCCAACCTGAGCCTGAGAAGGAGCCAGAATTTACCAGTGTACATTGCCAAAGAGCCACAGTAATATGTCAGCAGCTCCCCATCAGCTCCACCCCCTGCTCCCAGCACCTCCCACCCACTGGCAGCCCCGCCAATCAGCGTCTCCTCCTCCCTCCCTGCACCTCCTGATCAGCTGTTTCATAACTGTTTCATGACTGTTTCATGCAGGAGGCTCTGACGGGAAGGAGCTAGGGCACGGCAGGCTCAGGGGAGGGAGCAGGAAGGGGTGGAGTGGGGGCAGGGCCTGTGGTAGAGGCAGGGGTTGAGCAGTGAGCATCCCCCGGCACATTGGAAAGTTGGCACCTGTAGCTCCAGCCCCGGAGTCGGTACCTATACAAGGAGCCGCATATTAACTTCTGAAGAGCTGCATGTGGCTCCGGAGCCACAGGTTGGCCACCCCTGCAATAAACCATCATAAGGTGCATTTATAAATACAGATTAACGTTGAACTGACTTGAAATGAAACAATTCTGATCAGTTTAACAAATTGAAATGAAACTTTTCCATTCAGGCATATTAGAATGTTTTGTTTTGACTGAAAATGCTGAAACAAACAGTTCACCATTCCCAAACAGAAATTTCTCTGAACTTTTGTTCTATGAACAAAACTGATATTTCAATTTGTCATCCTAATTCAGGATGACAAAAATGTTGAAATATCAGAATTTCCAGTTTTTGCTCAACTAATTTTGATATTTCAAAATGTCAAAAAAAATTCAAAGTGTCAGAAAAACCCAACTTTTCATTTCAATACAAAAATTGAATTTTTTGAGATTTACAAATTGATAGATTTCTGAACACTTCATTCTGCAAACATTTCTGATATTTCAATATTTCATCCTGTTTTGGGACAAAAACAAAATGTTAAAATGCCAGTTTCCTTTAGGATAGAAATTACATTTTCTGAACACCGCTAGTTCACAAATATGGTCAAACTGAAATTTATTTTCAAATTCAAACAAATATTAACAGAACTATTTTTTTCCACTTTTCACTTGGCTCTGGTTATCAGTTTTTGCGCATACAAAAGTCTTCAGATCTTCCTCAATCCAAACAGACTGTAGATAATTAAGAAAAGAATTAAGAGAATGATTAAAACAGTAATTAGAAACAGCAGGTAAATTTGTCTTAAAACAGTCATTAAGCTTGAAGAATTGAAATGTCTTCATTCAGTTTAAATGTAAAGCTCTGAAATGCAATGATAGAAAAATGTAGCATTAGTGAAATAAAAGATCACCCTTGAAATTGCTGTTATCTTTCTCTCCAAATACCTATCGTTTTCCTAATTACCATGTTCTTCCCATCTTCCTAATCAAATGAATATATATTGGTGGCATATTCTAATCTCAAACTTCATTTAGGTACCCACTCTTATTCTCTGCTTGCCTCAAGGTACAGCTGCTTTTAACATTCTGTCAACAAAAGCTTGTGTTTTATACTCAGTTTAAATATTATCTCTCTTTGCTAATGTATTTTCTATAAATAGAGCAATATGGACTATGATTCCATCTAATATAACGTTATGCCCCTTAATCTAATTTTTAAGTACTTGTCATGTTTCTCCTGTATATATTTGTTCACCTTCAAGACTCCATTATGGCCGCTGAATACATAACTGCATATAGCTGGCTATTCATCTTCTGTGCTTGTGTATGCAAATACAGTAGCAGTTTAACAAACTGTGATGTCTGCTCAAATTTACTTAGATACTGCCAGAACAACCTTGTGGCTTGTAATCATCATATCTCTGTCTGTTCAAAAAGCCTTAGAATTTACAAAATAACCAAATGGAAAAAGCATGCTGGAGAGCCCTTGAAAACTCAATAACAATACTGCCAAATGAGTAAAAGGTACATGTTGAATCCACAAGGAAAAAATAATATTTAGCTATTCTAGTTCTCTGAGTTACATATGAAATGGAAGCAGAATGTAAAAAAATTACCATATGTTTAAGGCACAAAAGAGACTTGGATCAAAATCTAGCTCCTTGGCTGAGTGTTTCATTGTGAAGCATTGTCTCCAGGCAAACCTTTTAAAGTATATTGTAATGTGGTAACCCTATCTTTTATGGAAGAAAACTCTGGCTAGGTTATGGCATATGAAACTGGTGCTAGAAAGAGCTGCAAGACTCTGTTCCCTTTGTATTCCTTGTAATTTTAAAAAACTAATGCCACTTTAAAATTTCCAGTTTGGAAGAAACAGAGAGGTGGTGTACCTGTATCACAGTAGTGAGATACAGAGCCACACTGAACTCCACGTAGACACAGGGGAACCCATTGCAGGATCAGGCCCAAGTTCTACTGTTCTCTACTGTGTGCAATCAGATCTGCTCAACTGTGTGTCATAAACTCTGTGCTTCTAACAGCTGATAGGGTCATTTGGCTCAAATGGTGGTGGTGGGGAAACAAATTGTGTTCTTAAAGCAGGAGGTCTCCATTCTATCGCTGAAGACCTGTCAAGTTCAAAACGGCGCTGGTGTGCAGCAGAGTGTTCTGGTGCATAGTCCTAGGCAGTAACTGATTTGTTAGAGTTCTGTATCATGTGAAATGGATGATGCATGCAAAGTAGAAACAGTTTCATCCAAATTCCTTGGATTTCTAGAACTTTATACGGGGAATTAATAGAGCAACTAATGTTCCCCTGCTTCAAATGCCATGTGGTTTTTGCTTATGCTTCATAAAGACTCAATCATGGTTTTGATTTTTTTCAGCTGTATGAACTTGGATCATATTTTGGTCTCAGTTACACCTGTGCAACTGAATGAAGTCAGTGGGATCACCTAGGAAAAATTAGGAAAAGCCTAGCTCAGAATAGCGACATCTAGATACCAACATCTACTGAGTTGCTTAAACAATTTCAAATCAAATTCCTATGCATTCTTTTCAGCAATGCTAAAGTTGTATATATCTGCATCTATACCACTTAAGCTGAGGTATATATTTTATTTTATGGAGTGTAAAATTCTTCAAATAACACTTATTAATATATTTGGGCTAATGATATTTTTACATAATAAATATATCTCAGCCATATTCAGCACACAATAGGTAAGTCAGCACTTCACAAAATCCACCCTGTTTTTATATCATCACCTCAGCCACATGTAAGTTACAATTGAACAAATGATGCTGAAAATGAGAATATTTTAAATTAAATTCCTAAGTAAACCTACAAATCAGTGAGTGGAAATTTTGTGTTACTATCCAATGTGGCATGAATCAAATATGTAATGATCTGTGTGAAAATAATGGTTTGCTTATTTTTATTCGGCTCGAATCACTGCACCACTCATGAATAATGCAAGTGGGGTGAATGCATGTAACGGACTCTATTATTTTAACACATCATTATGAATATAATTCTGTATAGTCTATGCAAAAGGATAAGTAATAGACATTTCCATGAAAATTATCCAGTTTGTCTGCAGTGTGGCCGTAAAAAGTCAATAGACTGTGATGTGAATGTTATTTTCCTAATGGTCTACTTTTTTTGAGGGGTGGGAGACCAGGAAACATGTATATCTTACTTTCCAATATATATATTTTTACTGCATTAGGAACTTTCTGCTGTGTTACATCCTTTCAGCTATACCAATGTCATCTGGGAGGCGGTATGGCTGGACTGGGCATCAGGTTCCGTACTCAAGTCTATGGCTAATTTATATTAACTCCGAGTATTATTTTATCTATTTTTTAGTATTGAAATGGACCCATTACCATATTATCTGAGCACCTCACAACCAGAGCTGTGCCAATAACTATTGTTTTTTTATTTTTATTTTTTTGGTTTGTTGGCAGTTACAAAATATAAAATTTCATTTTGGGTCAGCCTCAAACCAAAACGTTTTGGAACTGTCTGCAAATTGAAAAGTCAATAAAAATAGGTTTGGGTTGAATGAAGTATTTTGTTTGATCCAAAACAGAATGTTTTATTTTGATATTAGACATCTTTAACAGTATTTTAAATTTATTTAGGAAGTATTGGCAGGTTTATAAATTTGTTTTTTAATCAAAGGAAAGGAAATTTGGAAGTGAAGGGAGAACTCTTCCTACCCCCTTCTATCCAATAGCCCAGTGGTTAGGACATTTATCTGATATGTGGAAGACCCATGTTCAAATTCCTCACTCTGGCATAGGGACTTGAATGCAGGTCCCCCATGGGAGTGCCCAGACCACTGTTATTGGTTATTCTGCAGTGGGTCTCTCACCCTATAGACTGGTTGTGAGAGTACTGGCCTGAGAAATGGGAGACCTGGGATCAGGAACGGTTTCAACATTTCTGATTCCCCCCGCCCCCCTTTTTAAACTGAAACAATTAGCTGAAATTGACAGGAATTTACAAAATGTTTTGATTGATCTAAATATGTACCTCAGTTCCAGGTGGCACCCCGGGGGGGCTTGATTTCAAGTTTTCTGAATTTGTTTGGGTGGAAGAGGGATGGGGGAGGGGAATCCAAACTAATTTCTAGACTCTGTAAAATGCCCAAGTAAAATTTATATTCTAAGGGCCAGACTCAGAGCTGATGAGCAAGTTAGATCTCCTATAGGCTTGCTTAAATTCTCTTAGAATTACTTCTCTAAAATGGCATTCATTTACATATGTGTAAGGGAATCTGATTTGGGGAAATCGACATGCCAACGAGTCAGAAAAAGATTTAAGTTAAAGAGTCTGTATGAAGGTTTACTATAATTTACACATTCTTACAGGATTCTTTTAGCTGCTTTTCGTGCTACAGTCCTCTCTTCTGGACACTTAGCATATGAGTCACTCCCTGCTTTCCACCCATAACCTCTGCTCTAGCACTATCTGCTCCCACTCTCAAATATAGTCTTAGAGTTTAAGGCTGGAAAAGACCACCAGCTCATCCACTCTGACCTCCTGCCTATCACAGGCCACCAATGGGACCCAGCACCCGACCGCTAAACTCAACAACCAAAATTAGACCAAAGTATTACAACCCACAAAAAACTAGACTATTATGTGCCACAGGCAGAGAATAGGAGGGACTGAGATGCCACCAGTGGCCCAGGCCTCCACAGTGGCAGGGAAATGATTAAGTGAGATATACCCCGATAATCCTGGCAAGTGAACCACACACTCATGCTGCAGAGGAAGGTGAGAAACCACTGAGGTCACTGCCAATCTGAGCTGGGGGGAAATTCCTTCCGAACATCACATATAGTGATCAGTTAGACCCTGAACATGTGAGCAAAAACCAGCCAGCCAAGCAGCTGAGAGAGAAAGAGAGAATGCTCGTTGCTACCTCAGAGCCCCGGTCCTCTCTAATGTCCCATCTCCAGCCATGACCATCCTTGATACTTCAGAGGAAGAAAATAAAATAAAATAAACAATACACTGGGGGAAAGAATCCCTTCCTGACATCTAATCCTTAATCGTTGTGCTGGATCTAATGTAGGGCCTGATCCTGGAATCCTTAGTCAAAACTCCCACTCATGCTGGTTGGAAATTTGAATGAATAACAAATGCAAGATCAGGCTCTCAGACTGCAGTCTCCATGAGATACTTTATTTTCCTACATGTTTGTAAAGCACCATTAACCTCTATTATGCTACACATGATAACCCACTTGCAAATGGTGCTTGCTTAAAAACTAGTAAAGATAAAATGCATCAACTTCCCCAAAAGTTGGGAAGGAAATATTTTCCTCCCAAGTGAAGGATACCAAGAAAACTATTTTTAAAAGAACAATAGTCAGATTACTGCTGGTAAAGAACAAGTTCCCCTGCCAGCCATACCATTGTCTCACCTGGGTTCTGTGCTAGTGTAACACCGACAGATCCCGGTCATCAGCAGGCAGGATTGAACCTGGGACCTCTAGAGCTTAGTGCATGAGCCTCTATAGCTGTTAGCTAAAGCTGTAGAGCAGACTCATTTTATCTCTTTCTCTAAGTGGTCTTGATGCCACTAGATGGGACAGCACAACCAGGGCTGGCTCCAGCTTTTCTGCCGCCCCAAGCAGCAAAAAAAAAAAAAGACGAGCAGCGGCACTTCGGCGGCAGCTCAATCGCGCCGCTTCTTCGGCAGCAATTTGGCGGCGGGTCCTTCACTCCCTCTCCTCCGCTTCAGCAGCAGCTCAAAGAGGAAGAGAGGGAATGAGGGACCCGCTGCCGAAGACCCGGACGTGTTGCCCCGATACCGGACGGAGTGCCGCCTCTTTTTATTGGCCGCCCCAAGCACCGGCTTCCTTAGCTGGTGCCTGGAACCAGCCCTGAGAACACCACATCCAGAAAGTGTGTCGGTTACACTAGCAAAACATCATTAGATACAATGCCAGTCTCTGCAAGAGTGTTAGATGTGTAATACTTTAAGGGATGAGAACTCTGTAGTTGTGATACCCTCATTGCACAGACACTGTCTGATCTTGATGATATTTTAAGCACAGGAGCTACTGGAGGTCATGGTCAACCGTGGCTCATCTCAGCATCAGCTGTGGCACTGCAGTCTTGAATGTTCAGAACAGGGAAAAACACACTAAAAGAACATACAAATTGTGTGATTAAATAAGAAAAGGCAAGTACAAGAAAAGGCAAGTCAGAAGGAAGGATGAAAATCAATACCTGAGGACAATGGACTAGTATAACACTAAGGTAGCACTCAATTTAGTTTGCAATACTCTGTTAGTCACATCTGTATTGCTAAGCTGACTTCTATATTTAATGTATGCAGTGTTGTTGTAGCCAGGATATTAGAGAGAAAAGGTGTATGGGCTAATAACTTTTATTGGACCAAGTTCTGTTAGTGAGAGAGACAACCTTTAGAGTATACATAGGGCTCTTCATGTGTTAACTACTTATGCTAAACAATCTGTTCCATCTTGTATTTAGCTGTGACACTCTGAGTAAGTTTCCTAGACCTGAAGAACAGCTCCGTGTAAGCTCCAAAGCTTGTCTCTCTCACCAACAGAAGTTGGTCCAATAAAAGATATTACCCCACCCACCTTTTCTCTGCTATATTTAATGTTTTTCTGTTCATCTTGACCTCCGATAGGTCTACTGTTTAAAATATCATAGTCCTAAAATTGAATATTGCTCTTTTGACTGACGTCTCATCTGAAAAAAATGTCCCTTCTACCCTTCTCTAGCATCATGCTGAGAGCACTGGGTCAGCACTGACTTAGAGGAAAGAGTGCCACCTACTGAATCAGCAGCACTACTTCTTGCAGAAGAGATGCTGGAGGGGAGTGTCCTATCTAAGCATTGACCCAGACCCCACAACTCTGGTTTTAATCTAAGCTGTGAGGGAGCTTTGCCACTGACTTCAATTTTCTCCTGGATTATATTGAGAGGAAATCCAGCCTAACAAGTCTTACGCTGGTCTAGCCAAAATCAATCTATGGCCTAGCTAAAGAGCCCAATCATATCCTTTCTGAGGCCAAACTCCTATTCACATAAATAGGACTTTTACCTGCCTAAGGAGTGCAGGCAGGAGGCCATGCTCAATCAAATGACATTTTCTTTAAACAGAGGTGTCTGGTTTAAAACCAAATCAATAAAATGTATAAGAAATATCAAAAGGGGTGTAGTATGTGAGTTACAGAGTTAAGCTTGTTTGCAAAGGAGAAAAGCTGCCAAATAGTGGGGTAAAAATCACTCTCTACCATTTAATCAAGAGTGGAGGGGAGCACCTCTCTCTTAACCTTTACATGCTACAAGGATGTACATCTCTGATCAGCTTTGAGATGCTGGTCACTGATCCTGCAAGTCACTCCTTTGGGCTGACTTCAGTGGGTGCAGCTGTGCAGCGTGACTAGCTGGAAGAGGGCATAAAACGGCAGAAACCTCGGTGGATTGGGGCTTCACTAGTTCTGGATCACTGAAAGAACAGATCCCCTGGACACCAGCTTTGATCATGGATTGACCAGGGCCAAGGGAGGGGAGCACAGTTTTTTCAGCAGCAAGCCCTCATTTGGAGCAAAATATTATTAGACTCATCTGTTTGATAAGCTTTCCACCAACAGCAGTGTAGCCCACTCTTCAGTGTGTGTTACGCGTACCCACTGTACCTGATCCATGTAGATGATATGACTCTGCTATTGTTCCCCTTTAACCCACTGCTTTGTTTAGCTCACACTCTAGTATCCTGCTTCCTGGGTTCAATTCCTGGGTGATTATCAAGCAGATATTTGTTATAGCAGCACTAACAAATGGACCAACAATGCTTCCTTGAAGATGCTGCAAGTTAGCAAAAATTATCTAATATTTAAATATATTATAAATATCATTAATTGAGTTAACAAAACACACTACAAGCATTGTTACAGGGTGACACTGAGATGTCAGCCCTTCCCATTGACTTGCTATACATAGGGACTTAGGACTGCAAGGGAGCTCCTGGGTCATCAAGACCAGTCTCCTGCTATCACAGGCAGCCCCATTGTATAATTGCAACCATGTCATATAACTGACATCAACTTTAAGAGGTTCTACTCTCCCATTCGACCTGGGCTGGTAGATATTTTTAACAGGTATGTATAAAGTATGACTAGGAAGTTTTGTTTATTTGTGAGTAGGTTTTTTTTGCCTGAAGTGGTACATTTTCAGAGCAACTTTGCAAAGATGCTATACATAATTTTGCAGATGCCCAGTTAACACAGTGGTGGGCACATTAGAAATGGACAGCCAAAGCTAGAACAACACACAGGTTGCCAGTTCTTGGGTTTTTTTTAAATAAGTTTCAATAAATTTTGCCATTTTCAGTTCATGTGGTTTTGTAGCATTTGGGTTTCACTTTAAAGTGTGATTCTGTTCTGCCAAGTGATTGTAAAAACTGAATCACACATTCCCATAGTTGTGTCTCAATATCAAATTTGCTCAGACTACCAGTATAATGATGGATTTTTGCCTTACCTACCAGCCCGACCACCTAACCTGGGCTTAGAATGTAGTGTGACCTTCAATCTAGCTCATGGAACACTACCACTAAGAAAGGTTCTGAAAGCCAAAATCTGCTCTCTCACACCGTTATGCAAACGTCTCTAGGGCAGATACTACTCTAATTTATATTAGTGTGACTCTGGAGTAAATCCATTCTATGCTAAGATAAAAATCTTCTGAAGTAGGCTTTGTATTACATCTAAGAAAATTGTGTGTTTCTTTTTAAATTACATTTTGCACTGGGATAACAAACCATATAGGGAAGGACTGACGCGGATCCTTTTACACCATCCAAACTCCCTTTCACTTCAATGGATTTTCTGCCTGAACAAAGAGATGAGGCCCTGAGAGTGGTTACTACTACCATTGCTATTGCATATCTGTAACAGGATGGCAGTGTTTGCCTATTAGGAGATCATGATACTGCTGAAAACTGTTAAATTAACTGATTTGCTGACTCACTGGTGCATTTGGCTCATTATCCCATGTGGTTACAAGAGAGGATGGGAGTAGCCTGAGCTGGGACCTGAGGGAAGGAGTGAAGAAAGTGTACGTGCAGATACACTTTAGTATGGAATTTTTAGTTTACTAGTTATTACTGTTTTGAGAATGACCTTTTCAATAATAAATCAGACTTGAAGAGAAGTAACTTGCTTTCACTGAGGATGTGTCTACACTGTAGTTAGACACCTGTGGCTAGCCCTTGTCAGCTGGCTCGGGCTCAGGGCTGTTTAATTGTGGTGTAGACATTCAGGCTTGGAATGCAGCCCAGACTCTAGGACCCTACAAGGTGGGAGGGTCCTCTGTAGCCTGAGCCTAAATTTCTATGGTGCAATTAAACAGCCCTGCAGCCTGAGCCAGCTGGCATGGGCCAGCCACAGGTGTCTAATTGCAGTGTAGACATACCCTGAGTGTCTAGGTTTGTGGCAGAGGGGAGGATCCCATACATAATGACAGTAACACATATTTTTTTTAACCAGACTTTTTGCACTTTCTGTAGTTTCTCTTGTCTGAAGATCTTTGATGTGTTATACAAACAATTTAACACCATTAATCTGGGCTTGAATAGGGACTGGGAGTGGCTGGCTCATTACAGAAGCAGCTTTTCCTCTCCTGGAACTGACACCTCCTCATCTATTAGTGGGAGTGGACTACATCCACCCTGATTGAATTGGCCCTGTCAACACCAGTTCTCCACTTGCGAAGTAACTCCCTTCTCTCCATGTGTCAGTATATAATGCCTGCATCTGTAACTTTCATTCTATGCATCTGAAGAAGTGAGGATTTTACCCACGAAAGCTTATGCCCAAATAAATCTGTTAGTCTTTAAGGTGCCACCAGACTCCTTGTTGTTTTTATACAAACAATGAAATACCCCTATGAGGTTGGCATTGATTCTGGAGCCCTGCAAAATGCATTTTGCTGTGTGGATGAAATGGTGAAAATTCCAAACCATCTCTGCTGTGCTGGGGAACTGTAGACAGTTATTGGTCTAGAGCCAGTGACCTCAAAAGTGGATAAGACTGACTCAGGAGAGGAGTGGAATCAGGCAACCCAAAATTCACTCATGGGCCAGAATTGACACCTATCTCTGGGTGGGGGATGGGGAAAGCAACAGTTGTGGTCATCCACTTCTCACTAGGATATATTCCTCCCTCTCCCTCCCATTGGCCCAGTATTGCCAATCCTAGATGTTCAAAAACCACAAAGTAGCACCCCCCCCCCCCAAAAAAAAATATTGTGAGATTTTTTAAAAAATTAAGTAAAATAAAATTAACCCACTGGTTTCTGAGTATTTAGGTTACATTCAGTTCATACTTTCAGGTTTTTCTCTGCAACAACTATTTTTAAAGAGGGAAGGTCATCTCTGTGTAAGCTCAAAAGCTTCTCTCTCTTACTCTAACAGAAGCTGGTCCAATAAAATATATCATCTCACTCACCTTGTCTCTCTAGTATCCTGGGATCAAACTGGCTACAACAACACTGCATACAATGCTTCCCCCACCCCCATCAAACATATTTTCATTTCCAGGACCTGGGATTTTAAGAAAAACATTAAATATCATGAGAGTTGTGATCAAGTCACAAGAGAAGGCAACATTGCATTATTTTTAATTTTTAAATAACTCTTTCTGATTCTGAGTCTGCATTTTACAAACTATTATTCCTCTCTTTTTTCTATTTGCTTTTACAGTTAATTTTGACCACTTTCAAATACTGCGAGCTATTGGGAAAGGGAGTTTTGGAAAGGTAAGAATCAATGTTTAGTTGTTGTTGTTTTTGGTGATAAAATCTAGCAGCAGATTTCTTCATACTAATATGATGTGCTCATTCACTCTGGTTAGGCTAACCGAGAGAGTTGCATTTTTGAAGCATTTTGATCACAATCAAATTAAGTGCAACTTTGGTTGTACATTAAATTAAGTTACTCTGACTACAGTACATTTGCTTAAGTTAATTGTGTAAATATGATTATAAGTAAATATCTTCCATAGAGTTTAGCAGGACTAAGAAATCAACTTCAAAAAAACCAAATGAAAGAAGTAGTAGCAGACATCTCAGTTAGGCTGTCTAGAAAAGAATGATCTTGTTCTGATCCTGATTTATCTATTTTAATATGATTAAAATATTTCCGTTACAAAGATACTTTTTACATTGATTTAAATACATGTGAAGTTCTATAAGCTGAAATGTAATTATGATAGAAAATGTTTCTTCAATTCAATGAGCATGTGCTAGAATGGGGAAAACCAATGACTTGTTTACAAATGAGTCTATAATAAAGAATCATGTAATAACCAAGATCTTAAATTTTCATATGGATAAATACAAGGCTATGCAGTCAGATGGAGTCATGTTAAGAAAATGTTAGAGAGAGACCATTACTTGAAATGGTAAATTTGAAGCTTGCATATAACTTGGACACCAGATCAAATAATGATAATGAGTTAGACCTTGATTCAGGCGATATTTAGATTAAGCACATGCTCACTGTGTTCTTTGGAGCTACTCCCACACTTATGATTAAGTCCATCTATGAAATTTTTCAGGATCGGGGGTCTTACATGGGTAACAGTGTGTTTCATCTAGCAGAAGCCCAAATCACTTTGCAAGCGGACTTTCAAACTTTTGGCTGTAAATCTTCATTTAGTCCAATGAACTTCATGAGAAGTTTTGCCTGAGTAAGACTGCAGGAATGAGTGTCATGCAAAACTGTATTCAAGTATCCTCTCCCATATCACTGAGGTTCAGCCACCTCTGGGGTGGAACACAGTAACTATTTACTATCACACAGCACTACTAGAATGTCACAACAAACTGAAACTACAGAGATCCTTATTGACTCCATTGTCGGGGGTACAGGTTAGATCCAGGATAAGTATTCATAGGTATATCCAAATGATCCTAACCCTTGAGGGGTCCTTGCATTACTCTCTTTCCCTCAGAGTTGCCCCCTCACCCTGACAACACTGCCTTCCCCAAAAGGCCCTGGCTTTTTATGCCAGATGTAGCCGTTTTGTAAGGGAAGGGAAAACTGAACACTACAGCCCTCTGAGCTCTTCAGGAGCTAGCTGGTGGATCCACTCTTGTCAGTGCCATGTGGGGCAGATGGCAATGCTACCTAGAAGACAATGGTTCATGAAGCACTGTTTGTTTTTGTAATTCCCGATATGAGAGCCTTTCCTGGTGCTGAGTATTTGTTTGGGGTGCAGTTGACTGCAGAGTTCTCTGAACCTTTTTATCATTTGGATTTAGATTCACAGTCCCCTAGAGCACCCACTGAACAATAGGAAGAAATAGAAACATGCTGCTCATCTTTTAACATAATTTGTTTAATTAACAGTTGTCAGTGCAACAAAATAGTCTTCTCAATAATGTACTCATTTATCCCAAAGCAACACAAAAGAATTCCACTCCATCTTCTGTCTCTTTCACAAACAGTAAAAGAAGAAAACACATGTTAAGATGGCCTGTCCTACGGTATCCACAAGGAGGGCATGTCAAAAGCACAGCTTCCAAAAAAATTTTTTTTCAGCAAATCACTTTCAGCCCCTACCATCCATTCAGGAATGATTTTGATCCCAACTTTACCTGTCAATCTCCTTCTGGAACCTCCTCCTGACAGAAAGCACCAAAGCACAGTGTTGTTGCCTCCTCATTTCCTTATTTTGGTAAATTGTGCCTGAACCTGTTGTAATACCCTCTCCCTGATTTATGTCCTGTATTTTATTTTGTGCTTGTAGAGCAGGGGTAGGCAACCTTTCAGAAGTGGTGTGCCGAGTCTTCATTTATTCACTCTAATTTAAGGTTTCGCATGCCAGTAATAAATTTTAACATTTTTAGAAGGTCTCTTTCTATAAGTCTATAATATATACCTAAACTATTGTTGTATGTAAAGTAAATAAGGGTTTTAAAATGTTTAAGAAGCTTCATTTAAAATTAAATTAAAATGCAGAGCCTCCCAGATCGGTGGCCAGGACCCAGGCAGTGAGAGTGCCACTGAAAATCAGCTCGTGTGCCGCCTTCGGCACATGTGCCATAGGTTGCCTACCCCTGTTGTAGAGCATGGCACTTTTCTTGACTTGCCTTTGGGTCAAGATAGGTGAAGTAATATCTTTTACTGAACCAACCTTTGCTGGTGGAAGGGACAAGCTTTTTGAGCTCTTTCTCAGGACTGGGGAAGGTAACCAGAGCATCTGAGCTAAATACAAGTTGAGACAGATTGTTAAGCATAAGGGGTTCACACATGCTAGCAGGCGGTAGGGTGTGTTACAAATCGTTCTAATGAGCCATAAACCCAGTGTCTCTGTTTAAGTCCATGGTTTTTAGGGTCTAGTGGAGTTATGAATTTAAGTTCCCAGACTCATCTTTTGACGGTATTACGCAGGTTTCCTTGGAGGAAGAGGACTAAGAGGTCATATATGGAGTGATCAATTTATGAAAAGTGTTTGCTCATGGATGATATGGTGTTTTTGTCTTTTCTTTGTGAGCTCAAGAGCATAGTGACTGTCTGGTTTCACCCACATAGTTGTTGTTGCGGCATTTCATGTACTGGATGAGGTACACCACATGTTGTGATAGGCATGTATATGATCCATGGATCTTGAAAGGTGTGTTATGTGTGGAGATGTTGATCATTGTAGCAGTGGAGATATGTTTACAGGTTTTGCATCTGTTGTTCTGGCAGGGTCTGGTGCTGCTTTCAGTTGGTGTGCCCTGGTCTGTGGGGAGCTTTCTTCTGTTGATGGGGTTGGTGAGGGTTGGGGGTTGTTTGCAGGCCAGAAGGGTGGGTTCAGAAAAGACTTCTTCCACTGTGAGGTGGTAGGTGACAAATTGGGATGCATGGTGAGCGGTTCCCCCCAGACTGTTGAAATGGGTTCTCCCAGGGAGTTTGGGTGGCCTTTTCCATGATGTGGTCCATATATCTGGTGGAGTGCCCTGTTTAGTGAAGGTGGTTTTAAATGCGTTTAGGTGTGTATGCAGACTTTCTCTTCAGAGAAAATTCTGTGGTTCCTGAGTGCCTGGCTGAGAAACTTATTTCTTGACATTTCTAGGGTGGCTGCTTGATCTGTGGAGGTAAGTGTGGTGATTCATGGACTTCTTGCAGATAGTTGTCTATAGGGTTCCATTGTTGAAGTTGATCATGGTGTCCAGGAAATTGATGCTGGTGTGGGAGTGTTCTAGAAAGAATTTGATGGATGGACAGTGGTTATTAAAGTTATGGTGGAAATCTGAGGGAGTTTAGGTCATCTCTCCAGAGGATGAAAATATCATTGATGTAACTCAGGTATATCATCGGTTTCGTGGTCCATTTTTTCCAGAAATCCTTCCTCAAGGTGGCCTATGAAGAGGTTGGCCTAACGAGGAACCATCCTAGTACCCATGGCTTTTCCCATGGTTTGGATAAAGTGTTTGTTAAATGTGAAGTTGCTGTGGGTGAGTTTGTCAATGCATTTGGGGTGGATTTCAGAGTGATGTATGTTATCTTATAAGTATTTGAGGGAGGCAGTGATGCCATCATGGTGAAGGATGTTGGTGTATGTAAAGGTGGCATCCATTGTGGCAAGGATGGTGTTCTCTGGGAGGTTGTGAAAGTTGCAGAGTTTCTGCAGGAAGTCAGTAGTGTCTTAGAAGAAGCTGGCTCTTTGTGTGGTGAGTGGTTTGAAGATGGTTTCTATGAGTCCTATATTCCTTCAGTAAGAGTACCAGGGCCAGGTATGATGGGTCTGCCTGTGTTCCCTTGTTTGTGTGTCTTGTGGAGCATGTAAAAGGTCTCTAGGGTGGGTTAATGGGGGATGAGGTTGTAGAGTTTCTCTTGGAGTTGTTTGGGGAAGGATTTGATGGTACCTTTAAATTCTTGTGTAAACTGTGGTTTGGGGTCTCCTTTGAGTTCTTTATAGTAGGTTGCCAGAGTTGTCTGTTAGCCTCGTTGACGTAGGCATCACTATTAAAGACTATGATGGTGCCCCCTTTGTCTGCTGGTTTGATCGCTATCTGATGGTTGGATTTAATTGGCTGTATAGCTTTCTTATGTCAGTAGTGGAGAGATTGTGGTAGATACAATATTTGCTGAGAATATCACTGATTTCTTTCCCCTGAAGCAATGGATGTTATCATCCAATGTGTGGTTTTTGTCTACTGGAGGGTGTCCAGTCAGATTATTCTTTTTTTTCTTATGACTGTTGGTGGGGATATGATAGTTGTGGGTAGTGGTATCTTTGTTGTGACAGAATTCTTTGAGCTGGTGTCAGCAGAAGGATTCTTCTAGTTCTCCACATGTTAGTATGGTATCAGATTCTGTGGTGGGGCAGAAATCCAGTCTCCTGGAGAGTACAGATACTTCAGTTCCAGTTAGGGGAAGTCTTGATAGGTTGATGATGTTGAGGTGTTGTGTATTGTCCTCATGGGGGTCCTGGTGTCATGGTATCTCCCAGAGGTGGTTCCACTTTTTGTTTTTGTGTTGGATGGCTGTCATCAGCCTTTTTTAGGGTTGTTCTGAGTTTCCTGAATGATCTCCAGGTAGGTTTCCTGATTTTTATTTTGTTTCCTTCCAGTGTTTGGGAGCATGTGATAATTTCTTGTTTGAGGAGTTCCCTTCTGGAGTATGTAAGATGGTTCCTCAGTTTTTCCGAGGTCCTTCTGCAGAGCTTTCCCACACACTTGGAGTTGTATGTAGTGGTCCGAGGGTTAGAGATGGAGAGTCCTCTGGGGATGATGATGTGTTTCTTGCATCTGCTCAGGAAGTAGATGTTGCTATTCAGTCTGGCTTCCTTCATCATGTTGTTAAATTTCCATTTTAAGGAGCGGTGATTGTTGTTCCCCCTCTTATGGCCACCTTGGCCTCTTTTGTCTTGTGACGGCTGTAGGACTTTTTATGACACTCCTAACTTTATATTTTACTGCTACTGGGATGCAGCGTCTATGTAGATATATCTTAAAGTTACAGTGGTTGCCACAGCATCCTTAGACCTCTGCAGGGTTCGACTGCAGGTGGCAGCTGATATGACAGCTAGGCAAGGACTTTGCACAGCTCAGCATGCTTTTGTGCACAGTGCTCAAGGTGATTCTCTCCATCAGCTGTTCTTCTCTTCCCCTCTGGAGCTAACTCCCTCAGCAGCTACCCTGTCTCCCTAGAGACAGCCTTAAAAACAAGAAAGCATTTTTCCTGACTTTTGTTGACACCTGAGTGGCAGTTTATCTTCAATATTTTACTGCAATAGTATTTGTTGTATGAGAACTCACATGCCACTCAGGAGATAGGAGGATGAGCTCTTGAGATATAAAGACCTGAGAAGTGGCCACTGGACTTTCAAATGACCCTATACCAACATGCCCCATTCTCTCAGAGGAGCACTATCTCTATTGAGATTGACAGGGCAGATGCAGTCTTGTAACTACAGTAGTAGTTCTTTTACTAGAGAAAGTGAAAAGATATACCACAATGGCTGCGAGCAGGATAGGAAAGGGGCCATGGATGTGGAGGGGGAGGAAAAAAGGAGTAAAATTAGTTTTCCTGAAATAAAAAGGTTTATTTACCCTGCTCAGGAGGAGGCTTCTCTGACAGCTAAGGCTGCAATTCAGCAAAGGATGTCCTTAAATACCGAGTGACCTAAGTTCTGAACCTTATTTAGTAGTGATTCAGTAAGGTACACAAGCATATATGTACCTTTGGACAAGTGAGCAGTCCCACTGACTTTGTCCCTAACTTCCTCTCTGGTTTGGGTAGCTCACTTTCCCAGTTTTCTCCTCTGTACCACAGGGCATTGATATTTCACAGTATCTTGAGATCTCTGGGTGAAGGGAACTTTCGAAGTTCAGGGCACTGTACCATTAATATTTCCTCTAATACCCAAAGCTGGCCAAGTCCAGCGGGGAACACAATTGAAAAAATCATTCAAACTGCAAATTCCTAAAATAAGTCCAGGTAACGGTTGTTTTACACCCTATCAAATATTGCAAGTGTGTGCTTGCATCTGAGCTAACTAGATTTTCTTTTCTTCCTTAATGGAGTTCTGTAAAATGTGGGTCTAATCAAATTACAGTAAAAATTATATATTTGGATATTCAATAAATCAAATATTGACTAGGAATGAAATACTATAATTTTCATTTAGCTTTACTGCAGATGTAACCATGTAATTGCAGGCTCGCACAGGCAGGATAATTTGTATTCAGGTGCAGGGTCTACTTTCCAGGGATATTATTGTACCAGACTTCTTCAAATTCTCTGTTCAAATTGTCAAGTACATTGAACAGTCTGCAGGAGCGGCCCCTATTTTACTAGCTAGGGCGGAAAACGTTTGTGGAAACACCACCCCACCAGCAGCCGAAACAAAAAGAACAAAACCCCTCCAAAATACCCCAGAACACCAACCCACAGCCAGCCAATCAGAGTGGAAAAAACAGCAAAATAAAAAAGCCAAGCAGTGTGGCACTCCCTGGAAATTGGCATTCAGGGTCATCGCCCTGCTTGTCTGCCCCCAGAACAAACCCTGACAATCTGACCTCCTTAAATTAAATTATGATTTGAATGTACAAACACTTCCTTCTCCTATATATCGCTGGTGTTGAGACTCAGGGCTCAGATCTGATGCTTATTGGGCACTGGTATAAATCAGAAATAGTTCTACTGAAGTCAAGGGAGCGACACTGGTGTAAAACGGATGTGAGACCAGAATAAGTCCCACAGTCATAGGGCAAGTCTTCACTACCCGCCGAATCGGCGGGTAGCAATCGATCTATTGGGGATCGACTTATCGTGTCTAGTGAAGACGCGATAAAATCGATCCCCGATGGCTCTTCCGTCGACTCCGGAAATCCACCGCGGCAAGAGGCGGAAGCGGAGTCGACGGCGGCGCAGCTGCGGTCGACTCGCCGCCGTCCTCATAGCCAGGTAAGTCGACCTAAAATACGCCACTTCAGCTACGCTATTCACGTAGTTGAAGTTGCGTATCTTAGGTTGACCCCCCACCCCCGTAGTGTAGACCTAGCCATAGTCTATTTTACTGAATAATTGGCAAAGTATTTTCTAATAATCTACAGTTTATGCAACAGCAACACACTGCACCGGTGCATTGTAATAATGTTTCTTGGCAATATGGCCACAAATATTCTTGAGCTTGAAGTGACATGAGAAGATACTGGGCTAGATGTTTTGCCTCTGTTCCAGCTGGTTTGTATTGGCCATGCCTTAAAAGGGCAGCTGAGGGTTCACTGGGTCAGGGAAATTCCTTAGTGGTGTGAAGCCAGGTCTATAACACCCATTTCCCAACCCCTTTCTAAGTTTCTCCAGTCTCTGGCCAGGGCCACCTAGCTGAGACCGTGAATATTAGTGGCTCGGAGCATGAGGGGACAGATCAGGAGTGGAAGATAGATTCTGTATCCCTGTACACTCTATTATCTATTGTCTTAGCAAGTTTGTCCCAGACATAGACAGGCGCAACTTAGTTGGGACTAACAGTGTGTGGGGACAGAGTGCCTCACCTCTGCTTCCAGTTGTCTCCCCTAGGCAGCTGCTCCAGAGCCCAGCACAGAACACCTGGAATTGTGACTCTCCTGGATAGATGGGAGATGTAACAGGTATATGTTCTCCAGCAGGGAAAGTGATTCTCAGCAATCCCCATCATTGGTAGAGGAAGTGTTTGTTTAGGGCCATTTGACTAGGTGGGGATACTGCACAGCACAGTGAATTTCTCTGCAGGGTACAGGTAGCAGATTGAAACTGGTTAAAGAGACAAATTCTGCCATCTTTTTATACAATAAATCCTTTTCCAGACCCCACCTCCAATGGTGGGAGGGCTAGGTAGAATTGTGGTCCTGGGGACCTGTTGAGCAGGGGGTGTAAACCGGATCTCAAATTTGTGTAATAATGTGTGTCCTCCCTTTGCATGTTGGAGAACTCAGAGGCAGAATGCAGCTCAGCACCGGACTTTACTCTGGTTTGTGCCTCAAAGGCGCAATCTAGCTCTGAAGTCATAATCACATCAGTTTCACTCTCCAGCTGGCTCCATGGGGAAGGCAACTCTGTGTGAATATTGCCCTTGTCAGATTCTTTGTCAGCTGCTAGCTTTAAGAGAACAAAATTAGAGGAAACATATCAGTCTTTAGATTTTATCAGGTGAAAGGGACTATTCAATCTCCCAGCGACAGCAGCTCAGGCATGTAGAAACAACTCTCTGTGGCTAGAACATTTTCGTAAGGGACATTTTAAAAATCAGCATCACATACCCTAAAACCAAACTGATAGACAATTTCAGCAGCTGACACTGACACTGAAGCTAGGGGTACCAACTGTGCAGAGCTCTAATTATTGATTTGATATTCACAAGGAAATTCTAAATGGATAACATTTGTAATGGGAGCACAACAGGTGCAGAATCCCACACTTATGTGCAAATGAGGGAACTGTTCACTGGCCTCCCCATTTACACATCAGTTAGCCTGTTTCTCTTTACAAATGTTGAATTTGTGTTCCCATTTTTATTTTTGCACTTGTTGTGGTCCATGTTTCAAAATGTCTCCAAGCATAGGCGCCGACTTCTGCTACTGCCAGTGGGTGCTCCACCCCCCTCTGTCCCCAGCCCTGCCCTGACTCCACCCCTTCCATGAGGCCCCATCCCTATTCCAACCCATTCCCCAAAGTCACCGCCCCAACTCCGCTCCCTCCCTGCCCCTATTCCGACTCCTTCCCCAAGTCCCCGCCCCAGCCCCGCCTCTTCCCTGCCTCCTCCCCTGAGTGCACCACATTCCCACTCCTCCCCTGCCCTCCCAGAGCTGCCAAACAGCTGTTTGATGGTGGCGGGAAGCTGGGAGGTAGGCGGAGGAGCGGGGATGCGGTGCACTTGGGGGGGAGGAGGCGGAGGAGGAGGTGGGGCGGCGGCGGTGGGGGGGAGTTTGGCTGCCGGTAGGTGCAGAGCACCCACTAATTTTTTCCCCGTGGGTGCTCCAGCCCCGGAGCACCCGCGGAGTTGGGGCCTATGTCTCCAAGAATTTGAAAGTATTTAAGCAATACAAACGTTCCATGATTTCCAGAAACTTTCTTAAGTATTTTAATGAAAATTCTCATTAATCTCAAAGAAAATTATATGTTGAAAAAGGTGTAGGAACAAGTTGTTATAACAGTTGCTTTTACGTTTTTTTTAAAGACACATCTTTACAAATTACATGTGTATCCTATAATAACAGAGGGTCTGAGCCCATCATGAGCACCTCCATATTGCTCAACCCCCTCAACTTCAGTGGGAGTGGTGAGAGTTTAGCACCTTTCAGGAGCAGGTGCTTGTTTAAAGCACTTTTAAAATCAATTTAAACACAATATTTATAAAAGTTATCTTAATTTCAAATGTCAGAGCAGATTTGACATGCTGAGTGCATGATCCTATTGGTATCTTAAGACTGGTTTCTGCCACCTTTAAACTGTAGCACCTCACTTTTTGAGCAGTCTCACAGAAATCTCAACAGGGCCCATAGTAAGCAGGCTCTTAATGTAACAGAACAGGTGGTTTCTGAGGAAACCTTGCAATCCTGGCAAAGGATTGGAAGGAATAAAAGTAAGCCAAAGTTCATGTAAGTGAATGACTTCTGGGCTTTGGGTGGTGAGTAAAAAAATCAATTGCTGGTTGATTTACATAGTGCATCGGGAATTTGGTTTGGAGCATCTAGCATTCTATAAGCATTCACTTAATTTCAGACTGAGAATCAAGAAAATCTACTGAAACGCCTGCTTTTTACACTCCTACAGAGCTTGGACAAGTTTGAACATTTTCCCTCTCACCTTCCCTCCCCCATCTTTTAATGCTCCCATACACATATAGGGAATTGGGGAGAATAACAACAACAATAGGGAAAAAAAGTAACAGCTTGTGGTGGTGCTGTATTGACATCTTGGCACTCAGCCTGTAGTTATCCTGAGTTCTTTCACTAATAATTAGACTTCCACTGACTATATCAGGAAAAAAAAAACACTTAAAACTTTTATTGCACTCACCATTATACATCACTGATGGGCTTAGCCAAAACTTTATCATCCTTGTTTTCCTTGATAACTAGACCCCTTCTATCATCAAGAAAGGCAATCAGAAGCTGTATTTATTCACATCAGAAAATCTGACTTTAACTTTATATGTTAATAGCATATAATGCCTTAGGGATTGTCAGGGGGTTGATGTCTGAGCCTGGCTGCACCACCTAGTGGCAGTGATCTGGGCCATGCCGCCCAGTGACAAGCGTCAGTGGGCAATGGTAGGGGAACCAAGACCCTTCTTCCTCTACCCAGGGCCGGCTCCAGGCACCAGCTTGTCAAGCAGGTGCTTGGGGCGGCCGCTCCGGAGTGGGGCGGCATGTCCGGGTATTCGGCGGCAATTTGGTGGATGGTCCCTCACTCCGCCTCGGAGCAAAGGACCTCCCGCTAAATTACCGCCGCAGATCGCGATCGCGGCATTTTGGGGGGGGGGGGGGGCGGCTGGGGGGGGCCAAACCCCTGGAGCCAGCCCTGGCTCTACCAGGTTCCAACCCAGGACCCTGT
>NW_020664417.1:79132030-79245670 GCF_002925995.2 Terrapene triunguis
GGGGGGGGGGGGGGGCTGCTTGGGGCGGCCAAAACCCTGGAGCCAGCCCTGGCTCTACCAGGTTCCAACCCAGGACCCTGTGAATAATAACTCAGATATGTGGCTTAGAGGCAGGCACCCTTACACCTATTCCCTGGGATGCTTCCTATCCAGCTTTGATTCCTACATCAGTGCCACTAGTCAGCTTCTGGATTCCCCCTGGAGTTCTCTCTGACTGCATTCAGAGAGTCTTCCTCTATCAGCTGCAGCCCAGATTCCATGGGGTGACGGGCTTGTGGCAGCTGTCTCAGCTATGTGGAGCCTCACCTTCAACTGCTCCTCTTTTGCGTCCACCTAGACTGAGCTGAGCTGCTCCCTTTTTGAGCCCAGCCTCCAATGTGAGCATGCCCAGCAGATACAGATGGGCAGGGCCTTCTGGGCCACTGAACTCTTCTTTAATCCTTAGTCCGCCGGTGTGGGGATCGTACACTCCATCACAGGACTAGGTTAGGTCTCAAGGACATAGCCCGTAGAAACTGGCAACCCATTGCTGCACTGTCCCAAAGCTGCCCTGGAAAGGAAATGTGGCTCAGATCCTGTTGCTCATTTCCTCTCAGGGGATGGAAAGTAATTTGCTGATGTCAATAACAGCTCTGCTGGCTGTAGCATTGGGGTGCTGCCAGGGTTTTAACCCATTCCCCAGCCCTCCTTCCTGACGCTCCACCCACCTGCTTTGGCGTGAAGGTGTCAGTGGTCATACAGCTCGCATTATCCCTTCAGATCTGGAACTAGGTCCCAGGTGCTCCTGCATGGGTGGACTGTCTGGGCCAGAATCTAGCTTTTATGTGACAAACCATTACAATGAAATTAGAGGGTTCAGCTGCTCTGACTCCTCTCCATTCTTCCTGAGTAATGATGGATTTGAAGCATGCATACTAATTTAAACACACTTTAAAATGCCACACAATTTTTTTCCTGTACCAGTATTTTGTTTGACTTTCCAGCACCTATCTTCCAACCCTAGGCACTTCACCATTTTAAAAACAATATTTTATAAAACACTTTAAAATCCTGTAGCCCATATATTGTACCCGCGCATATGTATAATAGCTCCAATGCAAAACAAATAGATCACATGCTCTTAACACCCCTCCTCTGCAGATGCCTAAGAGAAGTGTTAGGTTTTGCAGAGTGACTGGAACTATGAAAACTCTGGGCAGTGATGATCATGGGAGAGAAACAGATTCCAAAGGCAAGATACCTTGCCAGCAGCTCCCTTTTTCTGAAACGAATGGTATGTAACTCCCATACCTTCACTGGTCACAGCTGTGATAGTATCACACAAGGTGAGAGGTAGTCTTAAGTAGAGATGTTTGGGAGTTTTTAGACAAAATGTTTTTCACCAGAAAATGCCAATGCATCAAAACAAACTGTTCACAGGAAAGGGTCGGTTTCAATAAATTTCCCATTTCAAAAACATTTTGGAAAATTGTTTTGAAAATGGTGAAGCAGCGTGTTTTATTTTTGAAATGAAAAAGTTCCGTTTGAAACAATGTTTTGTTTAGATATTTGGATGCTTTCCCAGTTTACCAATATTGCCTCAGTCTCTTTCTGGTCTGAGCGTTAGTCCTCATTCAACCCTCAATCTTGTATAAACAAGGGGCTATTCATCCCACTGCATCAGTTGATATTCCTCAATCAAGTTTGTGTTGTATAACTACTGTATTCTACAGCCATTTTAAAAATAAACATATACTTAAAGTAAATATCCAGAGCACTCTGCAAAAGAGCTTTATAGATTTAGGGCCACTACCTTTTCCTTCTTTGAACCTTTCCTTAAGACCCACCTCTGTTTGATTTCTTGTAGGCATCACATCAGTTTTTGATGTCTTGAAGAGCAGATGGAGTTAGCTGGAACTCACTTTATCTTTAAAAAATTGCAAATATATATAAATTGTGTATATTTGATTCTATTCCTCTTCCTGCCCTTACTCTTTGTATGTCATGATTTCTGAGGGCCAGATTCTGATCCCCTTACTCATGATATTCCCCTTTAAGTCATTGAAGTGTAAAATGCTATTCAATGTGAGTAAAATTGTCAAAATGTCCCTTAGATTGTCCTTCCCCCCAAAATCTTGCAGTGGGTGAAACTGTTTGGTGCACTGAAACTGCAGTCCAGGGAGGGAGTCCTAAAGTGACTTTCAGCCATCTTTGCACCTTCCAAAACCTTGGCTGCTCTGGAGCACCCTGGTGTAAGTTAGCCACGGGGAGCCTAAATTATGGCAGCCTCCTCGGGCTGCTATATAGGATGCAGCACTGCTTATAATCTTTGCAGCACTGTCTCTCCTCTGGCCCCATCTCTGACATGCCCCTCCACCCCCAGAAGATACTCCCTATGCTAGGACAGGCTAGGGGTACTCAGAAGGCAGCCTTATGGCTGTCTTCAATGGTTCCTGCCAGGGCCACCCAGAGGAGGGAGCAAGTGGGGCAATTTGCCCCGGGCCCCGCAGGGGCCCCCAAGAGTATGTCAGAGGCTCCCCCTGCCTCCGTCTTCCCCCATCCCCCGGCATCTCAGCTGGTAAGGGTGGGGGGCTGTGAGCTGCGGCCGAGCGGCAGGAGCTCAGGCCCCGCTGGAGACACCATGCCACTGCAGCGCTGGACGTGGCACACTGAGGTTCCGGGAGAGGGGGTAAGCGGCATGGTAAGGGGCCGGGCACCCCCACGACCCCATCCCCCACAGCCCTGACCCCCAGCTCTGAGCCCAGCCCCTCTGAGCCGGACACCCCCCTGACCCCATCTCCCCACAGCCCTGAGCCCAGCCCCTGTGAGCCGGACACCCCCCTGACCCCATCTCCCCACAGCCCTGAGCCCAGCCCCTGTGAGCCGGGCACCCCCCAACCCAGAGCCCAGCTCCCCACCCAGCCCTGGGCAACAGCAGCACCACCCCCAGGCAGCGACAGCCCATTGGCACCAACCATCACCATCACCCAGCAACAGCCCATTATGTAATTGAAAATGTATACATACCATTAAAACATTTAATGTTTTTAAATAATGTATATAGTGTATTTTCAAATTATTACAAATTAATTTTTGAATGTATTTCACTGGTTATTTTTTACATTTCCAAATACGTGTTACTATAGTATTGCAACTTGTTTTTATGGAAGGGGCTCCCGAAATTGCTTTGCTCCAGGCCCCCTGAATCCCCTGGGCGGCCCTGGTTCCTGCACTGGGGAAATCCTCCCTTAGGCCTGGTCCACACTACCCCCCCACTTCGGACTAAGGTACGCAAATTCAGCTACGTTAATAACGTAGCTGAATTCGAAGTACCTTAGTCCGAACTTACCGCGGGTCCAGACGCAGCAGGCAGGCTCCCCCGTCGATGCCGCGTACTCCTCTCGCTGAGCTGGAGTACCGGCGTCGACGGCGAGCACTTCCGGGATCGATCCCAGAACATCGATTGCCTGCCGTCGGACCCGTAGGTAAGTGTAGACGTACCCTTAGCTAGATACAGGGCTTTTAGAGCCTCTTTACACAGCTCGAGCCCTTTTATGTGGTATAAATGACTGCACCACAACTAAGGTGGGGCAGAGTTTGTCTGGGGCTTACCCAGGAAGGACAGCTCTGCTTTGTGATGGTGATAGTGGAGGAAGGAGGTCAGAAACTGTTGTAAAAAAGTGCTCGGTGGTCAGCTTTCCAGCAATGACTCCCCCCCCCCCCCCCCACCCCCCCCCCCCGGAATAAAGGTACGAAACCTGGGTGGGGAAAGTCTCTTTGTTCCATGCAGAAAGGTAGCCAGCACCCTCCCTCCCTCCCCTAGCGGAGACGAATGGCAGGCTGGGTTAGGACCTGCTGTGGGCATTATGCTAGTTGCTCCTTTTAAAGGGGGACTGGGAAGGAATTTTTCCTGCACCACCTGAACTGGCTTCGGTGGAGTGAGGTTTTTTCGCTTCCCCACAGCAGGTGTGAGGGAGGACCTTTTCTGGTGAGAAGAAAAGGTGGTAGGCCATATGTCGCAACTTATTTTGTAAGTGTGGGGCAGATGTCCAGTGCAGGTACTTCATAGGGAAGGCAGCAAGTGACCAGATAAATGGCCTGGTAAAGGACTTAAAAGGAGGTACTGGATAAAGGAACAGAATGGGGGAGGGGGTTGGGGACTCCTCTGATTGGTACGGCAGGGAGGCAACCCCCCCGTTCTCATAGCTCTCCTTAACTTTCTTACGAGGGTGATGGATGGTAAGGTCCAAGTCATAGGTCGGCTGGGGGACTTGGGTGGAAACAAAGTAGGGCTGGTGGAAGCCCCGAAGAATTGATTTTATAGTCCCAGACATCTATATAATAAAGTTGCAGCCTGATTAAAATCCATAACAAGTGTCTCCTGTCCTTCTTGCAGTGTACCCAGACAATTGGCTAAAGCATGGGTGAAGTTCTCATAGAATGTTTTATGCATTTGTACAGTGCTTAGTAGAATGGGACTTGGATTATGATTGGAGCCCGTGCATGCTACTGTTATACAAATACTAAATAGGAATAACATGGTAAATTCTAGCAAAAAGTATGTTAGAACACCTTCGAGGGGGTGACTTTAAAAAACCCTGCAGGAACAAGAGCACTGAATGGGAAAGCGTCTCAGTCTATCCTTAACCCACATTGTTTTGCTGCAGTATTTAGCAGCATTTGTTGTGAATGTGAGATCACTCACTGCTTTCAGGCCCAGATACATTTTAAGTCCACATTCCAATGTTACCACAAATGGAGTTTCAGAGTGGTTCTTGGAAATGCCTGCTATTTAAAAATATGGCTGTTAGTCCAGTTTTACACAGATCAGAGTTAAGCTAGTCTCTGCTTACACTGACTAGATTATCACTTTGCGTTAGTGTGTTTTACTCTTTGAGTCAATAAGGCTGTACAAGAAACCAAAGCAAAGTGATTTATGGCCTGAGGCTAGATGATTGCAACGATCTCTTTCAGCCTTAAAATCTTTGATAGTCCAGTATGAGCAAGATCATCTTACCCTTAACAATAGTTGGAGAATAGCTCTGATATTTAGATGATCTTTTGTGGCTCATTATCCAAGGAAATGATGATTATATTATAGTCCAGGTATGTGCATGTGCTTGTGTGAATGAGGACACTGGACGATCTTTTTGTTAAGGTTCCCAAAGTATGGGGCGTGCCCTCCTAGAGCCGCATGGCAGGACCTTTGTGGGGGGTGTGGGGGGCCCGGGGGTGAGGAGGGTGCCCCATCCAGCCCCTCCCCGCCCTGAGCTCTGCTCCAGCCCCACCTCCAGCCACGTTCCCAGCTCCATGCCTGGCCTTGTCCACAGCCTTGGTGGGGCTCCGCTCCCACCTGGGGCTGAGGCTGGGGGCAGGGTGAGGCCAGGAGTGATGAAGCTGCACCTGATTGTGAGCCTGGCGGTTGGCCCCCGCCATGACCCGGTTGTGACTCCGCTCTTGCTTTGGCCCCTGGCCACCGCTCAGACCCTGGCCCTTTTCCCATCCCCGTCCCCATCCCTGTGGCCCCAGCTTTGGCCCTCTTAGCCATGTCCACATTGTGCCCCACTCCCCCAGCCACATCCCACTCGTGACTCAGGGGGAGGGGCAGGGCATGGACAGGGATAAGGGAAGGGCGTGGCCTTCAATAGTTTGGGGACTGCTGCTTTAAACTAAAGGAGGCAGTGTGACAGTGGACAGACAACTGGACTGGAACTCAAGAACAGACTGGGTTCTGTTCTTGGCTCTGCCATTAGCCTGCTGGATGACCTTGGGCAAGTCACATCACCTCTATGTGCCTCAGTTCCCCCATCTGTAAAATGGACATAATGATATCTCCTTTGTAAAGTACTTTGAAATCTAGTAATGAAAAGTGCTATATAAAAGCTAAGTTGAGGTCTCACTCAGGATCCTTCTGGTTACCAGCATTTATTCCTCCTCAGAGTCTTAGAGTAATCATCATCATTATTGAAGAAGGATATTTTTTAAAGTCACAATGTTATATTTTTCTGTGATTCCAAAAGGGTAGCAGCTGTGAAACTTCTGTTTTTAACTTTGCTGTCTATTAGGTGTGCATTGTGCAGAAGAGAGACACCAAGAAAATGTATGCCATGAAATACATGAATAAACAAAAGTGTATTGAGAGAGATGAAGTCCGGAATGTCTTTCGGGAGCTACAGATCATGCAGGGCCTTGAGCATCCCTTCCTAGTCAATCTGTGGTAAGCAAACCTTTAACATTTTATCAGGCTCCTATTGTCTCCTTATTGCTGAACCAATTCAAATTGCTGGGAGTTGAAAGCTTGAAAGGATTCTTGCTGACTTTTTTCTGAAGCTATTTAATTTTTTCTGTAGTTTTGCCGCCATAAATATTTTAAAGGTGCCCTTTCATGTTGGAATGGTTAAACATCATAATTTGCCTTTTTTACTTTCTGGTGTGTGTTCTTTCTAAATTGCTACAGTAACTGTGTTTAAAAAAAACTTGGTCTCCCATGGTTTATTATTTTCTTTGACACTAGTTTTGCTAGGAGTTTGATTACAAGATTATGGTATATTGAAACCATATTGTGAACACTTATAAGGATAAAATAGCTCCTTGCTCAAAGCATGTCTGTTGATGCAGCTGAAACTAAAGGAAGGAAAAGCTTTTTGTCTAAGTAGAGTTAACTAGGCAGCCCATGAGACTAAAATTCTGGATCAGATGCAGCTTATAAATAACACTCTCTCTCTCTCTCTCTCTCTCAATGGGCCATCCCTTCCCTAGCTCATCTTGCCAATGCCAACTACAGTATCTCCAGAAGCTTCTCTCCTTTTTAATGTCTTTTAAGGACCATTTTCTTCTAGGTGAAATGGCTGTTTTCTCCTCTGGTACATTGTAGAACTGCAGCAAATTACTCAGTTATTCTGGATGTTTACTTCATAAGACTGAGAATAATGGATGTTGTGGGCAGCCATTGTTATAATAAAGATAGTGATATGACATTTGAATGTAGCTGGGAGTTGCAGTAGTTTGGAAATAAAGAGAATAACAGGTATCGTTCAACAGGTGGAAAGTTCAAAAGGAGGTGGCCTGACTCCAGTGATGATTCAAATATTGTCATAGATGTGGCAGTAGGGAAAGTATTTTGCTGTTTGACTTGTCCTAGCTTCATGGGTAACAGAATCTCTGTCATTCCCCAAAGTACTCTTCTGTTTTGGAAACAGAACTAATGGCTGGGAATAGCATTCAAACATCTATCCATCCCCAGCTACTTTCATGATCTCCGCCATTATGGTATGTGAGTGCCCCAGCCTCGCATGGTGGATCTGAGAATTTTTTGGCAAACAGACAATGAGTAGATCAGATATACCTCTGGCGACTTCATAAACTGTATTGCTTATGTCTCAGGACACTGGCAATGGGATGCAAGTTTTTCACCTCTGATCTGAAAATAACCTGGATTAGTTGCTGTAGGGATCAAAAGTCATTGCCTTTTCATAGCTCTTCACTTAGCACATAGGTTCATGCTCTGTAGGTGTCCATGGGGCAAACCGGCTGTTGTTCGTGCTTCGGAGTGTTGCTAGTGTTGCTTTTCTTGGACCTCTGGTGTTAGCTGCACTAGCAGAGAGTGCAACATGTTGATTCAGCAGACCGCAATGTTAGTCATAAAGAGAGACCACAGGCTTGGTTCAGTGGCAAAAGTGCTCAGCCAGGTTTATTGTCGACAAAGCACAATAATAGTGTCCCATAGGAGCTACAGGTACACTAACATGTACGCCCATGACAAGGTTCCAGTTCAATCAGCACACCTGGATGCTGTCCCCTAGACTAGTACAAATATGTCTCTCCTATGACTGCTCCTTTTTATACATTGATACAAACAAGTTATGAATTACATTCCACGTGTTGTTAGTTACCACCCTTATCCTTATACCTGGTAGTTTGAATGTAACATCCTCATCCATTATCCTGCCATCCCTTCTTTACCTTTACGAGAGATCAGTGTGTTCTTGTACCATCTCTTAAGAATGTGTTTACGTAGTTACTTGAGAACTCTGTCTGTTTCTGTTCCATCCTGTCAGGTCAGGAATGCACTTACTTGGTTAGCTGACACCCAATATTCCTATTCTAACAAGCCCTACCCTAATTCATAGCCTCGGTTCATACTGTTTAGCCATGCCTAGGGCTCCAGCAAGGCCTACGCAGGCTTGTTACAGTTCTTGGCTGTCTTAGACTCATAGACTCATAGACTCATAGACTTTAAGGTCAGAAGGGACCAATATGGTCATCTAGTCTGACCCCCTGCATGATGCAGGCCACAAAAGCTGACCCCCCCACTTTCCCTTAGCTCTGCTGTTGAAGTCTCCAGATCGTGATCTAAAGACTTCAAGACGCAGAGAATCTTCCAGCTTGCGACCCCTGCCCTATGCTGCGGAGGAAGGCGAAAAACCTCCAGGGCCACTGCCAATCTACCCTGGAGGAAAATTCCTTCCCGACCCCAAATATGGCGATCAGCAGAACCCCGAGCATACAGGCAAGATTCTCTAGCCAGACCCTCATTTGACCAGCGATGGCCGTTATTGCCTAATTGATTAGAATCACGTAATCCCATCAAACCATTCCCTCCATAAACTTATCTAGCCTAATCTTGAAGCCAGAGAGGTCTTTCGCCCCCACCGTTTCCCTCGGAAGGCTGTTCCAAAATTTCACCCCTCTGACGGTTAGAAACCTTCGTCTAATTTCAAGCCTAAATTTCCCCACGGCCAGTTTATATCCATTCGTTCTCGTGTCCACATTAGCACTGAGCTGAAATAATTCCTCCCCCTCCCTGGTATTTATCCCTTTGATATATTTAAAGAGAGCAATCATATCCCCCCTCAGCCTTCTTTTGGTTAGGCTAAACAAACCAAGCTCCTCGAGTCTCCTTTCATAGGAAAGGTTTTCCATTCCTCGGATCATCCTAGTTGCCCTTCTCTGTACCCGTTCCAGTTTCAGTTCATCCCTTTTAAACATAGGAGACCAGAACTGCACACAGTACTCCAAGTGAGGTCTCACCAGCGCCTTGTATAACGGAAGCAGCACCTCCCTGTCCCTACTAGAAATACCTCGCCTTATGCATCCCAAGATCGCATTAGCTTTTTTCACAGCCACGTCGCATTGCCGACTCATAGTCATCCTGCGATCAACCAGGACTCCGAGGTCCTTCTCCTCCTCAGTCACTTCTAACCTATGCGTCCCTAGCTTATAACTGAAATTCTTATTAGTCATCCCTAAATGCATCACCTTACACTTCTCACTATTAAATCTCATCCTATTACTAATACTCCAATTTACAAGGTCATCCAAGTCTCCCTGCAGAATATCCCGATCCTTCTCCGAGTTGGCAATGCCTCCCAACTTTGTGTCATCCGCAAACTTTATCAGCCCACTCCTACATTCGGTTCCGAGGTCAGTAACGAATAGATTAAATAAAATCGGACCCAGAACCGAACCTTGAGGAACCCCACTGGTGACCTCCCTCCAATCTGACAGTTCACCTTTCAGTACTACCCTCTGCAGTCTCCCCTTTAACCAGTTCCTTATCCACCTCTGGATTTTCCTATCGATCCCCATCTTATCCAATTTAACCAATAATTCCTCATGCGGAACCGTATCAAACGCTTTACTAAAATCGAGGTATATTAGATCCACCGCATTTCCTTTATCTAGAAGGTCTGTTACTTTCTCAAAGAAGGAGATCAGGTTGGTTTGGCACGACCTGCCTTTCGTAAACCGATGTTGTAATTTGTCCCACTTGCCATTCACCTCAAGGTCCTTAACTACTTTCTCCTTCAAAATTTTTTCCAAGACCTTACATACTACAGAAGTTAAACTAACAGGCCTGTAGTTACCTGGGTCACTTTTTTTCCCCTTCTTGAAAATAGGAACCACATTAGCTATTCTCCAGTCCAACGGTACCACCCCCGAGTTTACAGATTCATTAAAAATTGTCGCCAAGGGGCTCGCAATTTCTCGCGCCAGTTCCTTCAGTATTCTAGGATGAAGATCATCTGGTCCGCCCGATTTAGTCCCGTTTAACTGGTCAAGTTTGGCTTTCACCTCTGATACTGTAATGTCTATCCCCCCTCCTCTATTCCCCTCTGTCCTACTCCCTCTATTCCTAAACCCTTCATTAGCCTTATTAAAGACCGAAGCAAAATATTCATTTAGATATTGTGCCATGCCTAGATTATTCTTAATTTCCACTCCATCCACATTCTTCAGCGGTCCCACTTCCTCTTTCTTTGTTTTCTTCCTATTTATATGGCTATAAAACCTCTTACTATTGGATTTAATTCCCCTCGCAAGGTCCAACTCTACACGGCTTTTGGCCTTTCTCACCGCATCCCTACATGCTCTAAACTCACTAAGGTAGGTTTCCTTGCTGATCCCTCCCTTCTTCCATTCTCTGTACGCTTTCTGTTTTTTCTTAATCGCCCCTTTGAGACTCCCGCTCATCCAGCTAGGTCTAAATCTCCTGCCCACTAATTGTTTTCCCTTTCTCGGGATACAGGCCTCAGACATCTCATGCAACTTCTGCTTGAAATAATCCCAGGCGTCATCTGCCTTTAGATCCCTAAGTATGTTAACCCAATCCACTTCCCTAAGTAGTCGCCTTAATTTATTAAAGTTGGCCTTTTTGAAATTGTAAACCTTAGTTACAGTATCATTTCTGTTAATCCTTCCATTAAGTTTAAACTGAATTAGCTCATGGTCACTCGAGCCAAGGTTGTCCCCTACAACCATTTCTTCAACGAGGTCCTCACTACTCACCAGCACTAAATCTAAAATGGCATCCCCCCTCGTCGGTTCACTTACTACTTGATGAAGGAATTCATCTGCTAGCACGTCTAAGAACATCTGAGCCCTATTATTGTTACTAGCATTTGTTACCCAATCTATATCTGGGAAGTTAAAGTCCCCCATGATGACACAGTTCTTATCAGTTTTTATTTCCCTAAAAACATTAAGTAGTTCTTTGTCTGCCTCCAGGCTAGATCCTGGCGGTCTATAACACACCCCAAGCACTATCTCGGGGGAGGCTCTAGTAGTTCTTTTATGCAGTGTAATTATTGCCCATACAGACTCTGTCTTATCCATCCCATCACTTATTATTTCTTTACATTTTATCTCGTTATTGACATATAACGCCACTCCCCCACCTTTACCTTTTTTCCGGTCATTCCTAAACAGCACATACCCTTCCATACCTGTACTCCAGTCATGATTACCGTTCCACCACGTTTCGGTTATTCCTACGATATCAGGTTTCATTTCTTGGACCAGGAGCTCCAATTCCTCCATTTTGTTACCTAGGCTTCTCGCATTGGTGTATAAACATCTTACCGTATGCTGCCTATCCTTTCTCCCATTAGTTATGCAATTTGGAACGGACCCCATGCTGTCCATCCGCCCCCTCTTTCTTATGTCCAATTCCCTACCCCCACCTATGTCTGTGCTTATCTCCTCACACTCCTTTTCAGTGTTGGAATCTGGCGTGGAGATTAACTGAACATCTCCCAACCGTCTCCCCCAAGTTCCTAGTTTAAAGCCCTTTTGATGAGATGGGCCAGCCTCCCTCCCAGAAGTCTATTCCCTTCCCTACTCAGGTGAAGTCCATCCCGCGAGAACAGCTGTCTGTCCCCGAAAGCCTCCCAGTGGCCATACATCCCAAAGCCCTCCTTATAGCACCACTCCCTTAGCCAGCTATTTATCCTCATAATTCTGTCAGCCCTTTGCTGTCCTTCTCTTGGAACAGGCAGAATCCCACTAAAGATAATCTGAGCCTCCACTTCCTTAAGCGTCTTCCCCAGCCTGGCATAATCTCCCTTAATTCTCTCTAGCGAGAACCTAGCCGTGTCATTTGTTCCTACGTGAAGGATGATCAAGGGGTTCTTACCTGCTCCTTTTAGGATCCTTTTCAACCGCAGGTCCACATCCCTTATCTTAGCGCCCGGCAGACAGCACACCCTTCTGTTTTCAGGGTCCGCTCTGGTCACAGGCCTGTCCAACCTCCTCAGCAAGGAGTCTCCAATCACATAAACCTGCCTTTGCCTGGTGACAGTACTCTGTACAAATCTATCCCCTGTCCCCTGTAGTCGTGCCTCTTGTGTCTCTCTATTTTCCCTTATAGTCCCCCTAGTGCCATCCTCTATCCTACTGGGGCCCGGTATAGGTGCTGTCTCCATCAACTCCTGCCCTCTCTCTATCGGACTAGCCGCTCTTCTCTTCTTCCTCTGCCTCCCACCATCAGTTACCACCTGCTGCCTCTCTTCTTGGCAGAGAGGCCAAAGACTAGCTGACTGTATGGACAACTAACCTATCTCTTGGTTCTCATTTTGCTCATTCAGTATCTGCATGGGTAAATAATGGAGTGAGATCTGATCCACTTGTTGTCAATTTGGCACCTTTCGTGAACGCTAAGGGCCAGTATTTCTTCTGGTATATATGGCACAATAGAGCTGTGCCCATTTATACTAGCAGAGAATTTGGCCCAAAGTTCATTTTTAAGAAAGACCCAACCATATATATAAATCCAAGTGATCCCTGTTTAGGACAGAACCTTCTCTTAATTGGACTATTAGACAGTATAAGCTACAAGAAACTTTAGCAATATTAATAATGGATCAGTCCCAAAGATCAAACATCTGTTGTGAAACAAATTGTATGCCAGGTTTTGATCTCATAACAGTGAGATTGATTTATCACAGAATTATAATGCCTGACAAATTCCTCTTCTCATTATTGTTCTTTTTCGTGACACAGATTAAAACTGGGAACTGGCAATACCACAAAATGTATTCATTTTCATGACAGGTTTTTATGATAAATAATTAATCTGTTCTTATGACACTCCTGGGACTATAATCTCATGATCTGAGGATTCACATGATCTATATCCTTTGTAACTGTTGCCCTAACTGTGCTAGAGAAGTTTAATATTATAAAATACAAGAAAATTTCAGGGTCAAAGAAAGACCACAAAAATCCAAAAAGACTTGCATGAGAAAAATGTTTAACGATGATCTAAAATTGGCTCATAGAGTATAAAAATCCATCTACGGTGCCTATATGGTCCCCATTACTGCAGTGCCTGAGCACCTCATAATTGTTGATGTATTTATCCTCACAACTCTTCTGTGAAGTACGGAAGTGTTATCCCCATTTTACAGATGGAGAAGTGAGCTACATTGAGGCTAAGTGATTCACCCAGGGTCACAAAGGAAATCTGTGGCAGAGCAGGAACTTACTGGTGAGACTGGGTTGTACTAGGCTAGTGCCCTAAGCATTGGACCATCGTTCACTGGACAAAGTTTAGTTGGCCTTTGCATAGACAGCATGTTTCCAGAATCCTAAATGTATTTTGCATGCCTTCTACTGGATCTCTCAAATTTCAACAATTGCAGGCTTTTGTAGTTTGTTCCATATTACAAACATTGTTTGTGTAATACAGTTCTGTCTGAAGCTCATAAGCTAACCCACTCCTTAACTTCAGTCCTGACCTTTTTGTTTATTGTATTTTGAGGGTACCAATAAAAAATAACATCTGTATGTCTGTCATAAGAATGTTGTTTTTTGTTTCAGATTAGTATATACACAGATACAGTCCTCTATTACATCATAGTTATTTAATAAAAAAGTAACAAATTATTAAATAGAACATTGAAAATATGAAAGGAATGTTTCTGCTAAATGTATTTTCTGTGATCTAAGTATTAATATGTCTTAAAATAATGGAATTTTCATTGATCACCTGTGAAATGAGCAATCTGTTCAATATATTATCACTTGCAGTTTGATGCAATACTAATCTACATGAAAAAAGTTTCCATTTTAATTACAACTCACATGGCTGATTAGTAGGGTTCCCTCTGGTGGGTAAATTTTTCACCATACTAATGGTGGAAAGTAGCTGACAAGAACTAGCATTTCTTTTTTTGGTTCTGGCAGTTTTTAGTTCTTTTGAGTTGAAATTGTTTATGTTAATTTTGTTTTTTCACATTGTTGTGTATGTGCCTACAGGCTGCAATAAGTACATTTTGCAAATTAGCATATGAATTTTAAAGGGCTAATCATCTTAGTGCATGTGTAACACTGACAGACCACTGGTCGTTGGCAGGCAGGATTGAACCTGGGACCTCTAGAGGTAAATGCATGAGCCTCTACTGCATGAACTAAAAGCCACATGGCAATTAGCTAAGGCTGTAGCAGACTCATTAATCTCTAAGTGGTCTCGGTGCCACTAGAGGGGACAGAGCACCACACCCAGGAGGTGTGTGGGTTACATATGCACATGCACTGAGCTGGAATCCATGTGAGCTGTTGTGTTCTTTCTGGCGAGGCACATTTGGGAATAGTCTGTCTGTCTGTCTAGACCCCATGCCCCGTTGTCATAGTATCTGAGCTTCTAAAGGTGACATTGTTGAAACTAATGTGATATCTTGAAAGTGTGTTTAATTACTATGGCTTGAAATAGGTTTTGCTCTGGGCTTCCCAAAACTGAAGAGAAGTGAAGGCTGTTAACTAGCTTTGCAGATTGGCTAAATTGAAAGGGTAAAGTTAGAATTGTGTGGAGAATGAAAGTTCTGTTTTGTAAAGGATTTTGAGATTTCAAAATCAGGTTTTGTTCCAAATCAGAACAAAACCTGAACATCTTAAAAATTCTCACCAAGGACAATTCTGAACATTTTTTGTTTTGCGGTGATCGATATGTCTTGCTTTGTGTTGATTTTAAACTTATTTTTTATTACATGTAATAAAACAAAATACAGTAAAAAAAATTGAAAATAAAGTCATTTCCAAATAAAAAATCAAAATGGTTCATTGGAACTTCCCCCCCAGTTTTCTTCCAAATAGAAATTCCAGTGACATCAACCCAATTTTGCAAAATATTTTGGTTTTGGTGGAACTGAATATTCTGACAGAATATGGTTCTGTCAATGTTTCTCCAGCCAACTCTATATGAAATCCTAATGGTAGTTTTACCATTGATTTCAGTGGGGCCAGGATTTTACTCACAATGTCTATACTCCAACAGCATGGACCCATTAAAGCTGGCTGGTTTGCAAGGTTAATCGGCGTTCCGTTTGCTATTCTCTAGCAGTGAGTTATCTGTGAAAGTGACACAATCAAAACCAGCAGACATAAAATGACCATATGTTCCACTTTTCATATGATGACCTGGTGTCCCAGGAACTTCCCTAAGGGGCCTGAAATGATCTTGTTTTTCATCACGTCAAAGTGGTTTTGTGGGTGGTGATAGTAAAGGCTTAAAAACAACGATGTTTGTTCAAGACATTTCTACACCGATTGGGATTTGCTCTGTATTTACCAGGAACAATCAGTCCAGTGGAATAAGTACTCAGTGTGATGAACAGTGTTTGGAGTAAAGATAGAAGTCAAATTAGGGTTACCATATTTCCACAATCAAAAAAGAGGACACTGGGGGGGGGAAGCCCCGCCCTAGCCCCGCTCCACCCCCATCCACTCCCTCCCACTTCCCACATCCTGACTGCCCCCCTCAGAACCCCAACCCCCCCTGCTTCTTGTCCCCTGACTGCCCCCTGCTGAGAACCCCCCACCCTAACTGCTCCCCTAGAACCCTACCTGTCCCCTGACTGCCCTGACCCTTATCTACTCACATGGGTGGCAGGGTTGTAGAAATTTTGGTGGTGCCCAGAACCTCCCCCCACCTGCCTAAGGCTCTGGGAGGAGGTCTGGGGTGCAGGTCCTGGGCTGGGGATTAGGGTGCAGGAGGGGTGCAGGGTGCAGGCTCTGGGATAGAGTTTGGGTGCTGGGTGCAGGCTCCGGGCTGGGGCAGGGGGTGAGTGTGCAGGAGGGGGTGAGGGGTGCAGGTTCTGGGATGGAGTTTGGGGGTGGGAGGCGGTGCAAAGGGAGGGGGTGCAGGCTTTGGGAGGGAGTTTGAGGGCAGGAGGGGGGTGTGGGGAGGGGGTTTGGGGATAGGAGGGGATGCAGGGGTGAGGGCTGTGGGTCTGAGGATGAGGGGTTCATGATGCAGGAGGGGGCTCAGGGCTGGGGCAGAGGATTAGGGTGCGGGGGGATGAGGGTTGGGGCTGAGGATGAGGGGTTCATGATGCAGGAGGAGGCTCAGGGCTGGGGCAGAGGATTAGGGTGCGGGTGGATGAGGGCTGGGGCTGAGGGGTTTGGGGCGTTGGAGAGGCTTGGGGCTAGGGTGGAAGGGCAGGGTAAGGGCAGCCTGTCTTCCCATTAGTGGATGGGGGACGCTAGGACCCGGGGGCAGCAGACAGCAGTTGCTGCTGGCTCTGGCAGTACAAGCAGGCAAAGGAGAGGCAGGCAGGGAGGGGGGGCCACGGGGGGGGGACACGCGCGGAGGGGGATGGCAGGTGGAGGCCGGGGACCCATCCAACACTCCCCCGCTCCCTGACTGCCCCCCCCCGACTCCCCTTACCATTCTGGATCCACGTGTAGGCAAAACACGCTGCCCGGTGGGTCGGTTTGTGTGTTACACAGGGCTGCAGACAGAGGGAGGGGGGAGCAGGGGAGGGCTCTGGCTGCTGGAGGCCAATGGGAGCAGCTCAGTCGGCCCAGCCGCCCAATCAGCAGCCGCACTCTGCATGGAAGGGAGGGAGGGAGGCGAGGGAGAAAAAACCCCCGGACATTTTAACCTTGTTACCAATTCCTCCCGGACGGCTATTTAGAGACGCAAAAGCCGGACATGTCCGGGGAAATATGGACGGATGGTAACCCTAGTCAAATGCATGTAGGTACCAGCAATAGTGTTCTGTTGCTCAGCATAAATGTTGATGACCAGAGCTGGTCAGGAATTTTCCATCAAAATGCAGTTTCCATAAAATCAACATTTTCTGCAAAATTTTTGGGTTTTCCATCAGGAAAATCAAAATGAAGTAGTTAGTTTTGTTTTGGGTCAGGTTGAACCAAATCAAAATGTTTCATTTTGGGTCAGTCTAACATTAACCTGTGTTTGCCTGAGCTGCTGCGGTGCCTCATGTCCCACTCTCCTCTATGGACTGGTTGTCTTGTCTGGACTACAACTTCTATAATGCACTCCCTTTCCCTCTCTAGTTAAGATGCCACAGTGTATTATGGGAGTCACGTGACATGGTACATCATGGGAGTTGTAGTCCATCTGGGGACTCCTTCCAACACAAGAAATGAGGCATAAGGAACCCAAGCTACAACTCCTATGAGGCACCACAGGGGACACAGATTAATGTAGAACAAAACCAACATGAAGAATTTTCAATTCAGGAATGTCACAACATTTTGTTTTGATTGAAAATGTCAGAACAACACTCTGGCATTTCCAGATTAAAATGTTTTAGAATTTCTGTTCTGTGGGAAAAAAATAATCAGTATTTCAACTTTTTTTGCTCAATTCAGGATGAAAACTAATTTCAAAATATCAGAATTTCCCACAGGATGGAAATTCTGGTTTCTAAACAGCTCTATTAATAAACACATGTTCAGTGTATCATGATAAACTCATAATATACCCAAAATTGGAGTGAATAATAAAAATAAACCTTAAAGGTGAAGGACAAGGGCACAGAATCATTTAAAAAAAGAAAAAACTCAAGGCCAAATTATGTTGCTTGCAAACCTGTCCCCCAGGCCTTCAAAATATGAGTGTATTCACAGACTGTCTCATAACCCTGAGATTTCAACAGATTAAATTCAAACACATCAACAAAAATCCTGAACGTATAGTAATTCAAAATGTGGAATTCCAAATATAAAATTAAAAGCTTATTTTGGGGACTCTCCAGACAAGACAACTTAATTATAGGCTCTCTGGAGCCTCCCTAGACAGAACAGGTACTTCCAAATATTAACAGTTGTAGTCATCAAAGTAGTAATATAGTTAAATACATAATGACAAATCTCCTTACACTTTTTAAAAAAAAATCTTTCTTTGTTCAATTAAATTATCAAAGGAAAAAAAGTTAGTCAGTAGCTCAACTCAAGATTTCATGTTTCTTTCCCCCTCTGTAACACAACTACTGGAAAGCAGTCAGGTCTTGAATCAGAAATCCACAAGAAAGTGATGAGAGGTAACTATGCAGTTTGTCTGTCAACAGTTTTAAGATATTAGGTCAAAATCTATGGTGGGGCTAAGTCTATTGAGGTCAGTAACTTCACTGAAGTCAATCAATAACCCCAGCAGAGAATTTGGCTCACTGCATGCAAAATATACAGAATAGCTGATATTAAACAAGGTAGAGCCTCTCCTTCAGAAGAGCCAGATAATTTTTTTTATGAGGCTCATGAATCTTGTCTCATTTTTATTAAATTTAACTCCACAAGCAGAACTTGTAAATCATATTATTTGAAATATGAACAGCATTTCATAATATCTAATGTAGAGAGAAGTCATTCTCCCCCCCGCCCCCACCATGTTAAATAATAGCCTGAGTAAAACTCAGTTTTTCAAAAAGGGTTTGGTGGTTTGATTTATAGCCTACACTCAGGAAATAAAACTGAATAAATGTGTGTAAAGATATGTGAGCCTTATAACCAGCTTTATCGGTTTTATAGGCATTTCTGGTAATAGAGATTTCTTTTTAAAATGAAAAGCGGCCCAGCTTTGTATCAGCTCTTCTCTGAGATGAATGAGCTGTAGAAATGCCGATTCTTACACAATCCCATGCTAAGACTACCGCACACAACTCTAGACTTCAACATTTTACTTTATATTGGTCAGTAATATTTTTGTCATCTTACTCCTTCCCATGCCCATCCAGGGGTCCTCTAGGTCAGACTCTGCTGCCCACCCTTAAGAGGCTCACAAATCATTTTTCTTCCAGTTGACATTAGGACTGAGTCAAGAACCCAAGTTTAAATCCACGATATGCCAATACATTGCACTGCCCATTTGGCACAACTTCTGAATCTGAAGGGATTGACTAGCTCCTCCAGGAAAACCATAAAGACCCATTGCTGGCAGTAGATCCTCCCTGCCCAACAACTCAGGAGTTGAAAATGGTTTAACTGCTGGCACAGAAGGGAGAGACACATTTTCAGCACCATTCCTGACAGTCTGACTGAGACCTGTTGGGACAATGTGGCAACTGTGTTTTTTGTAACTTTGCTTAAAAACATATGCTGTCAAAATTGTCAATTAAAGTGTTTTCAATGCCAGTTGAGGGGAATATTATTACTGTGAATTATGTTTATTCAGAAAATGCTTGAGGACCAACCCAGAATGGGGGCCCATTATGTTAGGCAGTGTAATAGAAGGTCCTTGCTCCAAAGAGCTTACAATCTAAATAGACAAGACACAGGGTGTGGGAAGAGGTAGAACACACAAGCAGAGTGAACAATGTGATGGCATCAGACATGTTAGTTCCATGATGATGATTTTGGCTGTATTTTCTTAGGTGATCTGCTAAATGGAAAGAAAAGCTCCCTTGCATAGTACTGTGCCCAGGGCAGTACTCTGGTGAGGGGTGGTCCTGGCTGGGCCCCATTTTACCCTTCCCCTCAAGGGCAGCAGTTCCTGCTTTGGCAGCTTCTGCTGTGGCTGGCTCCTCTGCAGTTTTGGGAATCTATCATTGTCAACATACAGGCCATTTTCCTAGTCTACTCCGAGCTATATGGTTAATACACTTACACCACATAAAATAGGGTTAGCTGCATTGTCAGAGGAGCGATATAGTTTGATATATTTTCCTTCCAGGGCAGCACTGTCTGGGAGATATATGTGTGTGTTTCACAAGAGAAGCTTACAGGAGTCTCACTGGTTTTAGATTACTGCTGTAGGCTACTAGCCCAGATTAAAGCAGCTTCAAATTCAATTAAAATTGGAAATAGCAAGCTATAAAGGATATTAACTATAGCCAAAATATGGATGCCAGTCTCCCAGGTTCTTGCTAACACCTTGTCTGCTGCGTTCGTAATAACCAAGGTTATGCTACTGAATAAGTCAACTGTAAATTGTCTGTTTAGCTCAAACATGAAGTGCTCCCATCGGAAAAAAACAGGAGTGGCATGTTTTTCTCTTTTTGGAGTTTTCCACTGGCTCCAAGGTGGGACACCTCAATACTGATTTCCGCAGAGCAGTTTGCAACACTAACTCGGCACCAAAAGTAAGTTTTTGGACAGTGAACAGTGTTTTCAGCAATATTTATTTCTCTCTATCATCAGCCCGGGTTTTGACCTGTTCCTGCATGGCTGCAGAGGCGTAAACAAGAAATTCTCCCCACTCTTTCACAGACACATAGGGGCCGCTCACAATAACCGTCCTGCTGCTCCCTGCATCCTCAGGAGCAACGCTCCAAAAAGCGACTGGTAAGGAGGAATAATCTACTCTATCCTAATGGATAGGCTAGACTCTGCACTCCACATACACAGGGAGCAGCACTCTTGAAGGCATGGTCTCTCTGTGGATTGTTCTTGGACTGCTCTCCTGAAGGCATGGTCTCTCTGTGGATTGTTCTTGGACTGCTCTCCGTTGCCCCTTTTTACTTAAAGACGCAATCTAGCCCAAAGATTTGTAGTGAATTAGTTCTAGAAGCATGCTGGAAACAATTTGAGACTAAGGTACTCTGGTGGTTAGTTCAGTTGTATTCATTTAGATGGAATAAAGGGGCCCACAGAATTAAAGGTGTTGACCCAGTTTTAAACAAGGTTTGGCATACAGAGAGCTTAGCCTGCTGAGTACCATTGCAAACATGTCATTTTAATCTTTTATTCAGATACAGAAAAGAAGGAAAAACAGGGAAAGCATTTGAAATGTGAAGCATTAAGTAAGGCTTTCATTTTAACAACATCCTTTGGTTCCTTTCCCTTTAGTTGGAGAGAGTTTTTAAAAGGAAAAAAAAACACACCTTGTCTGACAGTCTTTTAGATGGTAGCAAAGATAGTAATAACTATCCTTTTTGGGGGGAAAAAAGAGAAAATTAACTATCATGAGCTGGAGCTGTTGTTATTGCCACTGCTGTTAAAGTCTGATCCCATTTCCTAAGAAGACAAAACAAAACAAACACACACCAGGGAAGATAAAAGAATAGCAAAGACAGAAGATACGGCTTCTGTCTCTGGTGTTGACTTTCACTTGCAGCCTCACTGCAGGAAGGCACAGCACACGGTTTTACTAGTCACTCTGAGACTCGGCAAATTTGTACCATCATTAGGTAATTTCGAGTATTACATTTAGCTGCCTTTTTCTGGTCACAGGCTTACAGCTGTGTTGCAAAATATGCCATTTTGTCTGACTAAGCCAGACCCTTATTATATGGAAGGAAATAGGAGAGAGATAGAAAAGAGGAAAAAATAATGTGGGGAAGAAAAGGACGTGTGGGGTGGGAGGTAGGCAGAACTCTCACATCCCAGGTAGTGGTTGGTTCTGGCTGAATTCCAGCAGAGGTCTCAGTGGTATCTGGGTCCCCCTCTCTGGCCTGGTCTGGTCAGGACATCTCTCAGGAGCAGAATAACTGAGTCCCCTAAGGCTGGGGGACCAGGAGATGGTGGGAGTGTCAGCCATGACAATGAATCTTGCTCCAATAGCTAATTTTTTTTCCAGAGTTTCTTTAAGGACACCAAAAGGGCATGATGGGTTAAATAGCCAGTTCTCTCATTATATGGTCCATCCATTTGGCCTAGTTGTCAGCATACCAATTTTGGTTCACTGATCTCTGGTTCCACACGTCGCTTGATAAACAAGAGATCTTAGCACAGTTCTTGAGTTATATCAGTGGACCTTTTTAGTTTGGACTAAATCAGTCTGTCTTGCTTTTTGAATTTTTCCTCATTAGATGTTGTAGGTTATTCCTAGATTCCAAGGCCAGAAGGGCAGGGCCAGCTCCAGGCACCAGCTTCTCAAGCAGGTGCTTGGGGCGGCAGCTCCGGAGAGGGGCGGCACGTTGGGTATTCGGCGGCAATTCGGCGGATGGTCCCTCACTCCGCCTGGGAGCGAAGGACCTCCTGCCGAATTGCCGCCGCAGATCGCGATCGCGGCTTTTTTTTGTTTGTTTTGTTTTGTTTTGGCTGCTTGGGGCGGCCAAAACCCTGGAGCCGGCCCTGCAGAAGGGACCATTGTGATCATCTAGTCTGATCTGCTGTATAACACAAGCCATAGAACTTCCCCAAAATAATTCCTAGAGCATATCTTGATTTAAAAATTTGCAGTGATGGAGAATCCACCACAGCCCTTGGTGAATTGTTCCAATGGTTAATTACTCTCTCACTCAAACATTTATGCCTTATTTGCAGTTTGAATTTGTCTAGCTTCAACTTCCAGCCATTGGATGGTGTTATATCTTTCTCTGCTAGATTGAAGAGCCCATTATTTAATATTTGTTCCCATGTAGATACTTATATAGACTATAATTTAGCCACCCCTTAACTTTCTCTGTTAAGATAAATACGTTGAGCTCCTTAAGTCTTTCACTAGAAGGCATATTTTCTAATCCTTTAGTCATTCTCATGGCTCTTCTTTGAACACTCTCCCATTTATTAACATCCTTCTTGAATTGTGGGCACCAGAAACTGCCACAGTATCCCAGCACTGGCTGCATCAGTGTCAAACAGAGACAAAATAACTTCTCTACGTCTACTCAAGATTCTTCTGTTTATGCAGCCCAGGATCACATCTGCTCTTTTGGCCACCGGGTCACACTGGGAGCTTATATTTAGCTGATTATCTGCCATGACCCTCAAATCTTTTTTCAGAGTCACTCCTTCCCAGGATAGAGTCCCCTGGTCTGTAACTATGGCCTCCATTATTTGTTTCTTGATGCATACAATTGCTTTTAGCCATATTAAAACATATATTGTTTGCTTGCACCTAGTTTACCAAGATTGCTCTAAATCAGTGACCCATCCTCTTCATTATTTACCAGTCCCCTATTTTTTTTTTTTTTTTTTTTTTGTCATCTGTAAACTTTATCAGTGATGATTGTAGGTTTTCATCCAGGTCATTGATAAAAATGGTCAAAAGCGTAGGCCAAGAACCAATCCCTGTGGGATTCCACTTGTGGCACTACATAAATTTTCACCCTTTCTACAGTTAAACTCACAATTAGGGCACATGTGTAGACCCCATTATCACAACAGTTCCACATCAGCTAAACAGCACATGCTAGGCATAAATCCTATACCAGCAGCCTCTCTGAGGGTTGGGGCCCTGCAGTTGCTTCTACAACCATATGGAGAAGTGTAAAGCTTCAAGGCCTGCCCATCTTTCTGAAGTATCAAGTGGCACAAGAAGGGGCCGTGAAGCAGGAACAGGAGGTGAGGAAAGCTGGTAAATCCCTATTTTCACTGCAGGAAATTACTTCTTCTGAGGAGTAAATAGTTACTGGGCCTTCTCAGTCTGCCCACCCGTCTACCTGTCAGCCTCCTCTCTGTTCTTCTGGCACCATCTGGAGCAGCCAGTCTTAGGAGGGACATGTGAGAAGGCAGATGGTAGCAGTGACCTTGCCAGTCACCAATGGATACACTAAGATAAGACTGCAGGTGAAGAAAGGGCCAGAGAGACACGGGATAGGGGAAGTATGGAGAGAGGCAAAGCTACCAAAAACTTGTGTATGTTTGGGAAAACTGAGCTAGAGCCACCAAAAATTTGGACAGATAAGGGGAAAGGGGCTGAAGTGGGATAGGAAACAAGTAGGGTAGGATGTGGGAAGAGGAGGACATAGGACAGCTTTTGCTTGAGTGTACGATGGTTGGGAGTTTGTAAGTGGCTATGAGAGGTTGGAATGGCTCAACTTATTTGAAATTTGGCAATTCAGGTGGTGTGCATTGTTGAGATGGTACCAAATTATTATGAATTGCTGAGACTGATGTGAATGAATGTGGCAAGCATGAGTTTGGGATAGCTTGGTATGTCTGAATTTGCTAGAGGATTCTGGGAGCAGGATTCTCTTAGCATTAAATAAATGATGTGGAAAATTACTGGAAGTGCTGAAACTGCACTTGAATGGTTAATAAAGGCTCAATCTGCGTGTATGTTTCAACATCGAACTTTTGCATATCAGTTGGGGGACCAGCTCAAAAAGTAAAGAAGACGTAAAAACATGCGATCAGTGGGCTTGGTTCAAGCTGACCTGGGTCAAAATGACCACTCTGGATGGCATCGCGTTAAGGGTTTAAGTGAATGATTGATGCGAGGGTAAACATTGATTGAGCTATGGTCTGTGTCTGCTTTGCAGTCCCTTCTAAAACATTAATTAGAGAAAACCAGTAATGAACGCCCACAGGGCATATTTCTGGGACATGACTCCTTTGAGAACAAAAGGTATAAATGCTAAGCAAAGTAAATTAGTTAAGTTAGTTCCCTAATTAACATCTGAAGACACTGTGAGACAGAGGGCCTAGGGCAACCTAGGCCCTGCGTTGAGGGACCTTTGCGGGATTCTAGAACCAGAAGGGCTCAGGGTGACCTAGACCCTGCTTCAGGGGACACTTGACAGACCAAGTACCTGAGAGGGGCAGAGAAGAAGTCTCCATCTAGAATTGGTAGATATACCTGCTTTGTTTGCCAATCAGGATACTTTGTAAAGCTAACATAGTTACTGAGGGTTTATGCTTGGGGAGCTGACACTTATTGGAAAAGATATGTACTGTGTAACCTTAACTGCTTGTGTGATTCTTTCTCAAATAAATTACTGTGCATTAAGCATATTCGTTTTTGAATAATGGTACCGGTGGTAATCCGCCCAGCTGTGGGCCATTAAAGATCCATTTCAACATGCACGATGAAGGACATAAATCCACACCGTGTAGAAGTCAAGCATAGGAGTTTATTATGTACAGCGCTGACGGAGTGTCACCTTGCTTATTAGGCTCAGAGACACTGTCAATCAATTGATTACAATGGAATATATGGATATATATATTTTCCCTGGGCGGGGGAAAAGTGATGGGGTAGGCAGTTCCACACCCCTGGATAGGTTTAGCAGCAAGACTAGATAGCACATTAGCCAATGGTCAAAAGGTCACATAATGTCTCCGCCCATGGTCTCAAGTTAACAAGTTAACATTTAATTAGTACTTTAATAAAATGTTATTAGTATAAAATATATGTTGAATTCTGATTTGGGGTCCATAGGAATGAAGCAACTCCTCTGATTGTCCAACAGATACATACCTAGGGGTTAAAGCAAAGAAACAGTGAAAGTATATGGCAATAAAGACTGTCTTTCAAGTTGCCCATTTTAAGGCAGGCATTGGTCCCTGGGAAAGGGAGGTGGGAGGAGGCCATATCCTATACTGACATGCTTGAACCTTTCATAAACTCAAGGTTAGTGTGTGGGAAGAACATTTCCCTACAAAGAAACAAAACAACAGAAACAGGACTTATTTGTTCTCTTTGCAACTTTGAATAAGACACAGTTATTGCCCCAACATCTGGCGTTTTTGCTGAACAGGCTCATCTTAGCAAAGCAAGGTTATCTTTGTTTATTCTGCTTTCTCTTAGCTAATCGCTATTTGCTAGGCCTCTGACCTCTTGACCAAACTCTGGACTTTGGGCCTGTAGGAGAGCTGACGATCCATATACCAAGTTATTACATAAGCTATGGATTTGAACACTTCACATGAGCCCAGAGGCTACCATGGGCTCGTATTGTAGAACTCCAACTAAATAAATAGCAGTAGCCGATCGAAGTTTACCAACTACTAATTTCTGTATTTACAGATGTGATCAGAATGTATAACTTGACACTAGGCCTCTCCTTGTTTGTCTGTTTATGCTGATTATTTGAATTGCATAACTGTAAAGTGCTGAATTGTGCTGCTGGGTTTTACATCTAACCATTGAGTTGCGTGCTGGTGAGTGCTCTCTGAGAGCAATCATTGCTACTTGATCTATCTCTCACTGGAGTGGTATGTCAGACTTTTCATCTTAAAACACAAGTGAAGGGGCATAAATTGGAATTAGCATTAGACTAAATTTGATTTCTTTTCCTACCAAATCCTCTGCTGTAGGTATTTTTATTTCATCTGCCATCTCTCTCTGCATTCTGGGGTGCAGGTAGTGTCCAGTCCTGAATTCGTAGGTCTAATTTCTTCTGCATCATCCTTATTGAGGTAAATGTTTCATTTTGCATGGCAGGACTGGTCTGGAGCCACAGACCCTAGGAGCCTGGATGCCCCAGCAGCCCACCAGGAAATCCAGCAACTTCTGTCAGAACCTTCTCTGTGATTTGACAAAAGTTTGTCAAACCTGAGGTGCTTCCATTAAATATTTTGGGTTTGACATATCAGCATTTTCCTCTGAAATTGTGTTGCATTGGAAAATTCACAACTAGATCTTGTACCAGTGCATTGGAAAAAAAATCCCAATTTATTTTATTAATCCCAAGTTATTTTAATGACACACTGTTTCATTAAAACAATGGAACACAGTTATATCTTAGAAGCTAAACTACTCTTGTGCATTTAGGGGCATGTTCACTCCCTGTCCATGGCCAGACTAAGACAACCCAGAACCCTAGGTACATTCCTCATGGGTGTCACCATGGCTATGCCACTTCTTCGTAGTGGGAGGGGCCACCTATACAAAAGCAATCTGGTGGATTTATGGCCAGTTTACCCACCATACGTCTTTGGGCAAGATAGGCCTGCCCAGATTGCTTTACTGTCAGCTGAGGTCTGCCCAAAGGAAGGAGGTCTCTCACCCTTCTGTATTAGGGGATCTGTGATGGGGTGTTAACACTTTCAGGGCTAGCGTGGTGTGAAGGTGGTTCAGAGGGGGCCAATTAACCATATAGGCTGCAGCTGAGGGAGAGCCAGGGACTGATTTAGTTGGGGATTGGTCCTGCTTTGAGCAGGGGGTTGGACTAGATGACCTCCTGAGGTCCCTTCCAACCCTGATATTCTATGATTCTATGAAAAGGCTAATTGAAGATGAAGCCCAGCTGGTCAGGAGCAGGCTCGGCTTCTGTAAATTGAGAGCATAAAAGGGGCTGCCGGGAGAGAGTCTGTACTCTCTCTGAGAGAAGAGAGATGCGAAGGAGTAAACTCAGTGGGGTGTATAGGCTGAGGGACCCTAGCTCTGGAAGAAGGGTCAAGCCCAGAGGAGTTGCGAGGAAAGAGAACTCGAGAAGACAGGGTAGGAAGAATCTCAGGGAAACAGCAGCAAGGAAGGGGACTATGTAGATCTTGGCTGCTGGTTATAGGGTCCCTGGGCTGGAACCCAGTGTAGACGGAGGGCCTGAGTTCCTCTACTAGCCCCTGGGAAGTGGCACAGAACTGTTGGAGGTGCCACCTGGACAGCTGGTCCAGCGAGACTTTGATACCCTGGAAGTGGGGACTTTATAGTGACCTAGTGGAGGATTATGTTGCAAAGAGAGAGATCTGTGAATTATGGGAAGAGACCACCGCAGCCATGCAGTGACCATTGGCAGAGGATGTCATATGGGAGGAAGCTTCTATGCCATGCCTGACCAGGAGGAGGCATTCTTGCAGTGAGTGCTCCCTTCTGACACCACCCCAGCAGAGTCATGAAGGGGTGACTGCAGCATAGGCCCCTGCATACCCAAGGACTCCTGTTAGGACTTTGCTGCCCCCCAGAGCATTGGTCTACAGTATTGACTACAGAATAAAGTGAAGAGGTAGTTCACATATATGAATTTGTTAATCTAGACGTGATCAGATGTATTTCACCACACAACCACTCCATACTCCACCTGCACAGAGCCCACATACTAAGGCTTTCTTGTGATGTTCACACTCAGCAAAAGACTACAGTCAGTGGATAGACTCGGTGTATATAAAACATGTGCCAAAGGCATTTGTTAGTGCTAAGTAACTGAAATAAGCACTTACACTGCTTTAACTTTGTACATTGCTTTAAACATATTATTCCTCAAAAATCTGTACCCAACTCTGGAAATGTCTCAGATTAACTGTTCTCTTTAGGAACTTGTGCTGACGTATTATAGCTTGTAAATAATTCACATTGGCTTCGTTAAGAGTAGACTGGGGCTTTGACATCTGTGATATTTTAGCTTGAACTGCAACTAAAAGGCACAGGTGAAATCTTATGCATTTGCAAGGGAATAGATCTAATCTGAGTGCATCCTCAGTCTTGGCGAAGCAAAATCTTTTTTAAAAGCAAAAAATCCTAGAACTACCAGTGATGCAAATATCTCAATTCTCTCTTCTGTTGTACCTCTTCTTCAGGTTACATTAGAAGCTCTCTTGGGCAGGAACCCTGTCTCTTTACCTGTCCATAAAGCCTAGCATGGTGGTGGTGCTGTACAAATAATAAATAGCAGCAACTGATTCAACCAATTCCCTAAAGAGACAAAACAACAGCTGGAGGTATAATAGAGGTACATAAGAGGTGTAACAAATTCCTGTGTGTAATGCAATTAAAAACTTTATGCTGTAAGAGTCACATTAAGTGGAGCTGTTTTAAAATGGGAAGTAATAGAACTGAAGCAAAGGAATAAGTTTTATAATGTATCACTGCAATACTGCTTGCTTTGGGAATTCTTTGCCTCAGTTCATTAAACTTAGTAGAAGCCTTAGTTACTTTTAAAAGTTAAACTAAAGAGTTTTTTATGGTATAACTGAGCAGTTAATTGGATTTTATTGATCTGAATTGATATTTTATTATACTTGTAAAGTACTTTGAGCTTATGTTAAGAGAGTTAAAGAAAGTGATTAATTTATAAAGATCATAGTTTAATCAATTACATTTATAATAAGAATTTTATGCTACAAAGGAGACTAATGCTGAGTTTCATTATATGGTGTGTTCTAATGAAGGACTTATGTTTATATAGCCCCTTTCCTCCAGAGGGACCCTAAAATTCTTTACAAACTACAGCGTGATAAGGAACATTTGAGTCAGAGGATATTTGAGGAGAGGATAAGTGGATGGTGTTGCAGGTGAGAAGGGGTGAGAGGAGGAGGAGGAGACAGAAGGAAGGGGATGAAGGCAGTGGTATCACTGGGATGGAAGGAGAAACCCTGTATTCTCTTTCTGCCAATAAACCATTTCAGTATATGAACTTGGCCTGGCAGCAAATGACTTGTTCAAATCAGATAAATTCACCTGTGTTTGAGCTATAGGAACAATCACACACAAACCAAAGTTTTGTGGGTTTCAGATTTTGTTTTCTTTATTCCAAAATAAAGTTGATTTTTCCAGACTGTATTTTGCAAGTGACTAGGCTTTTAGATTAATTCCAGTTATTAACCTAAATTGAAATGATTTTTGTTATTGACTGAAAGTGACAGCTTAGGCACATGCTATGCAACATTTTTCATAAATTTGTTATCAAATGCACTGGCTTGATCAAAATGAACACTCTCCAGTGAGATTTTTTGTTTGTGGCTGCCATTTTGAATTCAGTGCCCTTTTCTCTGATGACAAAGGCTAAGCTTTTCAAAAGTGGGTAACTAAAACTAGGCTCCAACATGTATTTTTAAGGACCTGAATAAGTGAACTGACTTTCAGAAGTGCCAAACATTCAGAAACTCCCACTGAAGTCAATCAGTTTCAGAAATGTTCAAAATTCAGCCACTAAAAGGCCCCTACACGGGTTCCTAAAGTTGTAATTTCAGGCACCTGTTTTCCACTAATTTGGCCTAAGACATAGGAGGCTGGTTGTCATTGATAAGAAACACCTTGTTCTCTTTTTGACAGTCATTTTACTGAACAGCAAAGGAAACATGCTTTTGCACCTTTGATATCTGACCAAAGGAGACCACAAAGCATTCAGCAGGTTTTTTATGGTATTTCTACATATCACAACTTATATTTATGCTATGATTGCTCAGTTCACTTGTCCAGCAACAGTCACCATCTAAAACTTTTTTCTGCTTTTCACCTGTGCACCTGGTTATAAAATTTAAACCAAACCTAACTACATAGAAGTCAGATTTCCAATTGCATCCTGGGATGAATAAATTATGCAAATTACAGTAACCGTCCCCTCCCCCCCCCGAATGAGGAAGGATGGAATGTCCCTTGTAGGGAGAGGGTGTTTTTAAAGAGGATGTATGTCATTGTTACTATGACTAACAGCTAACATGTAGAGCCTGATAGGAGGAACCACTTTTGGGGGTTCCATAGGTTCCCAGTTAAAATTCCAGCTGAGATACATTCTTCACTAAAAAACACATGAAGAAACATCAAATGAGAAGTCTTGTGATGTTCTTAGTTATTAGGCTCTGTGTTGTAAAATGAAAACCCATCTCTTGTTTCCTTCACTGGTTTGGGAACTACCCCAGCCCCTACTGTCCTCACTCACTTGATTTGTTTCAGGATGCCCATGTGCATCTGCTATTTTTTTTTACTTGGTGTCAGCTACAATTGTGCACAGCTGAAAATGAGCAGTTAAAGATGGTTGGTTCACTGTCCTAGGGCTCTGAGCAGTGCTCATTACAGGTGTAATTCACTTGTGGTTCGGTGGGTCAGCACAGGTGTCTGTGCTGCTCACACCTGGCCTGAGGGCTGCGTGTGGGGACTACAGGCAGAGCAGCCACACAGGGATGTCTGTGCACATCTCACTCACCAGGGAAAGGCTGGACCAGCTGCAGAAGTGTAGGCATCAAGAAGTCCATAATGGAGGCAGGCCAGGGGCGGGGCCTTCAGATCCATGTTTACAGTGATCCTATGGTCTCAACATCCTGTACAAATACAGAGAGGTCAAGACCTCCGTTTCTGCCCATAGGCTGGAATAGAGCAACACAGAGGCTATTCAGCAGCCCTGCAACAATACTCAAGATGCACTGTGCTCAAATCCTTAGGCTTCATGAGTGTGGAATAAATGTAGGCCTCTCAGAAAGCTACACACACTCTCTGGTATAGGATTAAACCAGGGGCGGGCAAACTTTTTGGCCTGAGGGCCACATCGGGTTTCAAAATTGTATGGAGGGCAGGAGGGTCCCGTGGGCTGGATGTGGCCCACAGGCCGTAGTTTGCCCACCTCTGGATTGAACGATGGAATACTTAGTGATTCAGAAGCATTCTAGCTGATTGCTTTTTTTAGGGGGTTTTATTTAAAAACCCTAAGGAAACACAATTTTTAAACATTATTCAGTGGAATATTAAAGAACTACAAAAATATTGTCTGGTCCCTACTTTTGAAACCTCATCTCCATCTTCTCCACTTTTCCCTTCTCTTCTCCTGGTTCCTCTGGAATCTGCATTCCATCACAACCTTTTTGGTTTCCACTCCTTCCATTCAGTGAAGTCTGGATTTTTTTTGAGATACAGCCCTGCATTTGCTTTCTCTTACAGTGGGCTCTAGCACTCCTTGTCCAGAAGCATCACAGACTTGACATTGGTCTTCTCTCTGACTCCTCTGTTTCCACATTTTTTATCTTCCACTGATAATGCTCCATTAGTTTCCTTTCCTCTCCCCCACCATGGTGCTGACCTCTATGATTTCCCCCATTTCCTCCACATTCACCATCCTCTCTGATTTTGACTCTAGATCTTCCTCTTCCATTTCTCACATCTCCTGCCTTTAACTTCAGCAACTTCTGTTTTGAACAGACCGTCTGGCCCATTAGCCTACCTTAGTCAATTATGCCAGCGTCAACACACCTTCCCTCCACATTTGTCTGCTTCTCCCACAACCATCTTCACACTTCTTTACATGCCAATCCCCACTCATAGCTGGAACATCTTCACGAGCTAATCTGCAAGGCCTCTACCCTCTCCTCCAGAGCGACTTCTGCCATAATACCTAGAAGCAATACTCAGCTGGTAACGGCTGGATGGAAGGGCGGTTGCAGGTGGCTGATATTTACTTTATAAAATTGATTGTATGATTTATCCCTATCCTTCTCCCTGCATCCTGTTTGTTTGCTCTTTGTCTTAGATTGTGAGCTCTTTGGAGCAGGGTCTGTATTTGAAAAGCACATTGTGGGCGCTTCTACAATATAAATAATAATAACTGTCCAATGTGTCTGCCACGTGGAAGATGCATGGTACATTAATAAGGTTGCATTGTTACTTTGTCCTTTATTAATGCAGGTTTCCATGACTCCAAAGGGAGAAAAATTTATCAAAGCCAGTAGTTAAAACTGACAATTTACATTCTGGTCTTCAGCTTAAAAAATGTGATGTACATTTAAATAATTAGATTCTTTGAGTGCTTGGTCACATGTTATACTGCTGCCTGTTCATCTTCCAGTAATCTTCTGTAATATCACAAAACCCTATGGGATATCACTTTCTAGTGGGGGAGGGATAGCTCAGTGGTTTGAGCATTGGCCTACTAAACTGAGGGTTGTGAGTTCAATCCTTGAGGGGGCCACTTAGGGTTCTGGGGCAAAATCAGTACTTGGTCCTGCTAGTGAAAGCAGGGGGCTGGACTCAATGCCCTTTCAAGGTCCCTTCCAGTTTTGGAGATAGGATATCTCCATTATTTTATTTTATTTTATTTTATAACTGTCTGACTTGTTCTATTTATAGCAAATCTCTGTGATCTGACTGGGCTAAGTTTTTAACATTTTTAAATGTGCAACATTTAAAGCCAGGTAAAGAAATGTGTGTGCTATATGTATGCTAGCAGTACATGTTATATCTGCATGATTGGAACCTGCACATAAGATGGTTGTCTTAATGGAATATTTTCATTTTTCTACAGAAAATTGGCTTTTTGACTAAACAAAACTTTTTTCAAAAAAGACCGTGGTTCACCATGGGAGAAGTAGTCCAACCAGGGAGCCTGGCCTACAGATGAGTGTGGAAGCATGAAAAACATGAACTACAATTCCCATGAGGCACGAGGGTGCCATTTCAGAATCAAAACATTTCTGTTTCAGTTTCTGGTTTTAAAAAAAAAAAATCCCCAAGAAAATTCCATTTTCTGACCAGCTTTGTCTACACAGTTCAAAGCCTTAAGCATTTGAAAACTAAAGATAGAGCTAGGGTTTTAGTTCAGAACTATCTGGTTATTTTTTATATCACTACCATGAGTGTAATATCAACATGCCTCCAAACTTTGACAAAGTTCAGATCTGGATCCAAACTTTGTTGCATTGGACTATTTTTGTTAAAACTTTTGAACTGACTAACAACATATAAGGTGTCAAGTATCAGAGGGGTAGCTGTGTTAGTCTGAGTCTGTAAAAAGCAACAGAGGGTCCTGTGGCACCTTTAAGACTAACAGAAGTATTGGGAGCATAAGCTTTCGTGGGTAAGAACCTCACTTCTTCAGATGCAAGACATATAAGGTGTAAGAAACCAACATGTGTATAAAAGCCTTTTCTTAAGTATTTCAAGAGATACTTGCCACTTATGGGACAAATCCTCAGCCCATACACCATCCTCTTGGCACCATTCCCACATTGCAAAGGGGATGTGCAGCTGCTTTGACTGGGATGAGGGGACTTCCCTCTTATGGGAGAAGCCCAAGGTGGCATGGAGCTGGTATAGCTGGCTCTGTGCCACCTTCTCCTGGGTCAGTGACCTAGTGGATGTTCTAAGGGCATGCTCCAGGGGAAGGGAGCTGGAGGAGAAATGGGAAGGAACTGTGTTCTGGCCATTCTGGGCCAGTGGAACAGCCCATATGGAGCCCTTCCAGCTTGTATAAGTTAGAATAGCTCTGAGGTTCCTCTAACTTGTGCAGAGAGGTGAAATTCACCCCCCCGCAGTGATCCCCAGGATTGAGGAGAGCAGAGAAGTGACCTAAATCCACCTAAACACCCCTCTCCTAAGGAGCACCGAGAGGATTTCAGGAAAACCTGAAGATCTGACCCTGTCTTTTTGTGGAAGTTTGCTTGTTAAAATCAGAAAACCATTAGAAAGCTTCTTGTTAGCACCCTCTCTTCTGTAATTGTTTTCGGTATTTGATATTCATAGTTAGTTTGAATCATGATTATAAATACTTGTCATAGTTTAGGACTGTTAGCTTTAAGCTTCCCGCTGTATAATTGTAAGAATGTAGGGAGATGAAGGACAACTAGATTCCTTGTAAGTAATGCTGTATTATCTGGAATCAATCTAAAAGCTGGTATAGGAGAAATTTTGTCAAAATATGGTGGGTTGAATGGCCTCTGTAAAGCTGCTGCCAAGTGGATCTAATTTAACCAAACAACATGTCTGAGTCTCCTCCAAACCAGTAACGTATTTTATTAATTTAATGAATAATTCTGTTCTTTAAAAATTTTTAGTGCATTTACATATGATGGATATAGGTGACTGAAGTTTGTGTAGATGAGCAAATCAAAGTGACCTTTTAAAGTAAGCTGCAGATGGAGAACAGGGATGGGGAGCATATTTCTCCTATCGAAATCATCATCCTACCCACACTATTAGTGCATAAGGCAGAAGTCAAACAATGCCAATTGTTCCTATCCTGGGCTTGTTTTTTTCCAGGTCTTTTATATTAAGATGTAATAATGCCACTTCAGCCATTACTGTCTATGGAGTGTGCTTCTAGGCGAGCCTTTGCATTGCTTGCCATGGGGTCACCAAGAAACACTTATTTATGCAGTGTGTCAGGCTTTCCTAAAATGTCACAAGTATGTCCATCTCTTCTGTACTACTTGGATTGTTGTAGGTCATTATGCCTAGTTTGGACTTTTTCATTAGTTATTCTATTAGTCCTTTTTACTTTGAATATTCCACAAACACCTGCATTGAAAGCTGTTTAGTTTGCATTGGATAGACATATCATTTTTCCAGGACTCTGCTCCATATGAGGGATGCTTTGGAGGTTGCTTCTCCAGATCTTAAGTTTGGGGGTTTTGCTAATCACATTGGGCTTCCACACTTTATTGAGTTTTTGAAATATAGCACTTGCTTTACCCATTCTGGACCTATCGTGAATGATGCTATCCGGATAAGTAAATTTATTAATGGTTTTCAAGGCTTCATCTTTCAAATAGATAAAATCATTGGTAGACAAATTAATTTTAATAACTTCCATCTTTGATTTATTAATAAAATCTACTTGCTTGGCAGAATTTGCAAGACCATCTATCTTTCACTGCATATCTTCAATTGATTTACTTATAACACCAGATGTCATCTGCAAAGTTTGTCTCCAAGCTCACCATCTATATATACAATACTTATTTCCATATTGACTGTCCCTCGCATAGCAAAGTCAATAATGACTCCAAACAAAGTGGAGGACAAGATACAACCTTGCCTGATACCAGTCTTAACACCAAACCAGTCCATTTCTGGTTTATCTTTAATTGCACATGAATTTGAATGATTTTGTTGGGGACTCCATGGATTTGTGTGATGTCACAGTGATTAGCTACACTATCAAATGCCTTCTGACAATCCCCAGAATTCAGGACTACTGGCAGCTGCTATTCTTTGCTTTGTTCTATAATATTACACAGGATGACAGTCTGGACTACAAAAGATCGATTTATTCCTTTATCCCTATATTCCTCTTTTTCATTGTTTACATCCCTTTGGCCCTAAGTCATTGAGCAGAATTAACTTAGCATGCTTTCTTTCTGCAATGGCATCCCAATTGAAATCCATTCTTCCTTCCTGCCTTTGCTATATCCCAGATGGTCTCTGCTGGCATTAATACTACTGTTACTGATACACTGGGAAGGCCCTTTCCCCTGTTAGTTCTATTTATCCCCAGATAATATTTCCCTAACCTGCCTCGCATGGGTGTTGTGAGGATAAATACATTAAAGATTGTGAAGCTCTCTGAGACTACAGTAATGGAAGCCATGTAAGTACCTGAGAGAGAGAGATTTCTTCAGCTATGTGAAGAGATGCTTGAATTCAATGCATTGAATTCAATCTGCCAGCAGTTTTGCAACTATGCTAAACCAACAAACTATGGAATTTAGTTTTAGTTGTACTTATAACGTTGAACAAACTAGAAATAATACCTCAAATTTGACAGATTTTAAATGTATGGGCCTAATTCTCTACCAGCTTGCATCAAATTGGGTATAAAACACTTTCATTCAGATTTGGTGACATTTTACACCTCCTTCTCAAGTTGTCAGTGGTTACACAAGGTGCAAGACGGTGAGGAATTGGAGTGAGACCCCCATATATTTAATTTTCTATTCAGTATGCTAGAGAGAATATGTTTGTGTGAGAGAGACAATCAATCATTGTGACCCAGATTCTGATCAGTTACACCAGAATTAAAGGAATTACTGTAGTATAACTGAGATCAGAATCATTTACTGAACCTGCCCCCAGTGTCCAGTCTCGGAAATGATCATTTCTCACTTAAATTAGCAAAGCAGACTTTCTCAGCCTGCTGTTTTTCATTGCATTCTCCCATTTTATTTTGATTTGTTAAACTAGTGGTACTCTTTGTCTGGTGCAAAAGGGTACAATATTTTTGATGACCTCCTGTCACATTCACATTCTTCACTTCCTCTGCTTCGAATTCTATTCTCCTCATAGCCCCTTCCCCTCCCTCTCTTTCTTTATCTTCACTTTTGTCTTCTCCTTCCTCAGTTATTTCTTTCCAGAAAACAAATTTAACACAAGTATTGTCCATAGTATGAACAATACTTCTTTTACTGTAATGATTTTATTTGTATGGATTCTGGGCCAGATCCTCAGCTGGTGTAAATTGAAATCAGAGGTGGTAGGTCTGTTTACATCAACTGATGATTTGGCCCTCTGTTGATGTAACATCTGCCTGCAGCTAGCATTCATTCTTACTTTTATTCTAATTACCAATGTAACATTCTGAAAATCTCCATCTTTGGAGATTTTCAAGAGCAGGTTAGACAAACACCTGTCAGGGATGGTCTAGATAATACTTACTCCTGCCATGAGTGCAGAGGACTGGAGTAGATGACCTCTCGTGGTCCCTTCCAGTCCTATGATTCTATGAAAATGACGAAAATCTTCACCACACCACCCTGTCAACCCCTTGCCACCCACACATGCACTTGTCCCTCATCTTTTCTATATACAGGAGACCTGTGAGGTGAGGTTTTAAAATCTAATAGAGCACTGCCCTTTTGGCTAAAAATAAATAGTAACTATTCAATATCTGATACATCCTCTATCAGAGGGCTACCTGTTGCACATGCAGGGGAGGAAACTTGATGTAATAGGTCTTTCCCATGACTGACTTTCCATACTATTAGCCATATCATCTTTGTGTCTGACATGTTTATTACTGTGGTGCATGGACCTGTAGTGTCCACAGTACTTTTGCTGGTGGTCTGTGAAGAGGTGCTGGTCATATGGTGCTGGCTTTCCACCCCATTTCTGGTCATTATATTCACTTTATAGCTTTTTTTTGCTATAAAATAAACTAGACAAAGAACATGTTTGTCCAATCATGTAATGTTTTGTCACACCTGATGCTCTGTCACACAAATAAAATGTGTATTCTGTCAAGGCTTTTGTGTAATATATTTGCATATGTTCAGGTTCTGTGGGAGAGTTTGTAATTAGCTAGCTTGTTAATTAGTGTGTTTCACCACCACCTCTTTCTAGAACATGTATTTGGAGCTATATTTTTCACTACCCAGGGCTATGATTGTAATTTAGTGTGTAATTTAAGCAGGTTTTGCAATAATCTGCACTGGTATTGGAGACAAAGAAAAAATATGTGGCACAGAAAGTGACATTCTTCCTTCTGAATCAGTATTGACCTAATGCCCCAGAATGTTGTGTTGGTGCATTATTCTATGGGAGGTGCCCTTGATTAATTAAGAGGTGAAACAAGGGTCCTAATGTAATTGCAGTCTAAGAGTAGAGATTTTAATATTGGTGCTCTAATTAAAATCTCATTGGGTGGTAGTCCACCTACCAACACTTCTCCTGTTGTTTCAGTGGATAAATTATTCTCCGTTGTTTCCCCTTAGGCTGGCAGGTAGTGTTGTGTACTGTGTAAAAGCTGCCCTCTTCACCTCAGGGGTGGATTCCTCTCGATGACTGGTAAAGTAAACCTTATGTATATAGAACAGAAACCTACATTTATACGAGGTTGGTCTGTATTTAAGTCTCAAAAGTCAGGAAACGATACTTTTAAGTGGAACATGTAATGTCTACTCTGCCCTCTAATGTTACTGTATATTGTATGAAAAAATTCATATGCACTAGAGGGTTGCACATGTAGTTGCTTCTGTTGGTTGAACTCACTACACACACCACAGGCTCCTTGCATTCCTGCCACCCCCACAAGCTCCCTGTGTGCCACCCTCCCATCCCTTCTATTTCAGGGACTCCCTGCAATCCCTCACCCCCCTTACCATTGTTAGGGTTGCCAACTTTCTAATCGCACAAAACCGAACACCGCTGTCCCACCCCCTGCCCTGCCACTTCCCCGTGGCCCCGCCCGTTCGAGGCCCCACACCCGCTCGCTCCATCCCCCCTCTCTCTGACCCTTGCTCACTCATTTTCATTGAGCTGGCTGTGGGAGGGGGTGACTGCTCCGGCTGGGGGTGCGGGCTCTGGGGGGGGCCCCAGAAATGAGGGGTTCAGGGTGCAGGAGAGGGCTCCAGTCTGGGGTAGGTGGTTGGAGTGCAGGGGGGGTGCCTCTAGGGTGGGGCCAGGGACACAGGCGCCGACTTTTCAAAAGTGCTGGGGGTGCTGCACCCCAGGCCCTGCCCCCACTCCACCCCTTCCCTCAAGGCCCCTCCCTGCCTCCTCCCGCTCCACTCCTGCTCCACCCCCCCATTCCCGCTCGCTCCCCCGAGCATGCCACATCCTTGCTCCTTCCCCCTTCCCTCCCAGCCTCTTGCACGCTGCAAAACAGCTGTTCACAGTGGGTGGGAGGCACAGGGAGGAAGGGGGAGGCGTTGATCCGTGAGGTTCACTGGTGGGTGGGAGGCGCTGGGGGAGGTGCTTATAGGTGGGCTGATAGGTGGGCTAAGCACCCACCATTTTTTCCTCATGGGTGCTTCAGCGGCGGAGCACCCACGGAGTCAGCACCTATGGCTGGGGATGAGGGGTCTGGGGTGAAGGAGGGGGCTTAGGCCTGGGGCAGTGTGTTGGGGTGGTGCGGGAAGGAGTTTTGGTGCGGGCGGGGACTCGGCTGGGGCAGAGGGTTGGGGTGAGGGAGGGCATTCGGGGTGCAGGGTCCCAGTGGCACTTACTGTGGCTCTCTGGAAGGGACCGCCAGGTCCCTGAAGCCTCTAGATGCATCGGCAGCCAGGAAGGCTCCACATGCTGCCCTCACGCCTGCAGATGCCGCCTCTGCGCCCACAGGCGCCACCCCCGCAGCTCCAATTGGTCGCAGTTCCTGGCCAATGGGAGCTGCGGAGCTGGCCCTCAGGGCGAGGGCAGCACGCAGAGCCTCCCTGACCGCCCATGCGTCTAGGGGCTGCAGGGACCTGACGGCTGCTTCTGGGAGCTGCGCAGAGCTAGGGCAGGCAGGGAGTCTGCCTTAGCCCTGGGCTTCCGCTGTGCCACCGACCGGACTTTTAATGGTCTGGTCGGCAGTGCTGACCAGAGCCACTAGGGTCCCTTTTTGACTGGGCGTTCCGGTCGAAAACTGGACACCTGGCATCCTAACTATTGTCCTCCATTCTTTCATTCTTTGCCCATGCCAGGGTCTCTGCGTTGCCCCTTCCCCTTATACAAAGAGATCTGTGAGACTCCCCATTCTCCCTTCTTCCTCTCCAATCTTATTTGTTTTCTTTCTATCTGGTAGATAAATCATTCAGGGTGTCATCATTAGATTAGAGAGACTATAAAAATAGAAAACTCATTAATAATGGGGGATATTAACTATCCCCATATTGACTGGGTACATGTCACCTCAGGATGGGATGCTGAGATAAAGTTTGACACCATCAATGACTGCTTCTTGGAGCAGCTAGTGATGGAACTCACAAGGGGAGAGGTAATTATTGATTTAGTCCTAAGTGGAGCACAGGATCGGGTCCAAGAGATGAATATAACTGAACCATTTGGTAATAGCAACCATAATATAATTAAATTTAACATCCTTGTGTCACTGGGACAAACCCAAGAAGCCCACCACAGTAGTATTTGGTTTCACAAAGGTGAACTACATCAAAATGAGGAAGCTAGTTAAACAGAAATTAAAAGGCACAGTCAAAAGTGAAATGTCTGCAAGCTGCATGGAAACTTTTAAAAAACAAAATAATAAAGTTCAAATTAAATGTAAACCCCAAATTAAAACACATAGTAAGAGGATCAAAAGAAGTGCCACCAGGGCTAAACAATAAAGTAAAAGAAACAGATGCAAAAAGGCATCCTTCAAAAATTGGAAGCTAAATCGTACTGAGACAATACAAAGGAGCATAAACTCTGGCAAGTCAAGTGTGAAAGTATAATTAGGCAGGCCAACAAAGAATTTGAAGAGCAACTAGCCAAAGATTCAAGAAGTACCAGCAAACCCCTTTTTTAAAGTACATTAGAAGCAGGGCCAAACAATCCGTGTGACCATTGGATGATCGAGGTGCTAACGGACCACTCCAGGAAGATATGGCCATTGCAGAAAAGCTAAATGAATTCTTTGTATCAATCTTCACTGCAGAGGATGTGAGGAAGATTCCCACACATGAGCCATTCTTTTTAGGTAACAAATCTGAGGTACTACCCGAGATTGAAGTGTCAATCCAGGAGGTTTTGGAACAAACTGATAAATTTAACAGTAATAAAGCACCATGACCAGATGGTATTCATCCAAGAGTTCTGAAGGAACTCAAATATGAAATTGCAGAACTGCTAACTGTGGTATGTAACCTATCATTTAAATCAGCTTCTGTACCAGATGACAGAAGGATAGCTAATGTGACACAAATGTTTAAAAAGGCTCCAGAGCTGATCCTGGCAATTACAGGCCAGTAAGCCTAACTGGTTGAAACTATAGTAAAGAACAGAATTATCAGACACACAGATGAACACCATTTGTTGGGGAAGAGTCAACATGGCTTTTGGAAAGGGAAATCATGCCTCACCAATCTACTAGAATTTTTTGAGGGGGTAAGCAAACATATGGACAAGGGTGATCCAGTGGCTATAGTGTACTTAGGCTTTCAGAAAGCCTTGGACAAGGTCCCTCTCTAAAGGCTCTTATGCAAAGTAAGCAGTCATGGGATAAGAGGGAAGGTCCTCTCATGGTTAAAAGATAGGAAACAAAGGGTAGGAATAAATGGTCATTTTTCAGAACGGAGAGAGGTAAATAGTGGTGTTCTCCTGGGGTCTGTCCTGGGCCCAGTCCTATTCAACATATTTATAAATGATCTGAAAAAAGGGGTAAACAGTGAGGTGGCAAAATTTGCAGACAATACAAATTACTCATGATAGTTAAGTCCAAAGCTGACTGCAAAGAGTTAGAAAGGGATCTCACAAAATTGGGTGACTGGGCGACAAAATGGCAGATGAAATTCAGTGTTGATAAATGCAAAGTAAAGCACATTGGAGAAAAACAATCCCAACTATACATATCAAATGGTGGGGTCTAAATTAGCTCTTACCACTCAAGAAAGAGATCTTGGAGTCATTGTGGATAGTTCTCTGAAAACATTCAGTCAATGTGCAGTGGCAGTTCAAAAAAGCTAACAGGATTTTAGGAAAGGGATAAATAATAAGGCAGTAAATATCATAATGCCACTGTATAAATCTATGGCATGCCCACACCCTTGAATACTGCATGCAGTTCTGGTCACCCTGTAAACCTGGCTTGACATAAGTAACTTGCCTCATTTCTCAGTGGGCATAATTGGTAAGGTGAATGGAAGGTGAAGTTGTAAATAGGGGCTTGACAAACAGTATGCTGGAGTCAGGATGTCTGTGCTAGTTAAGATAAGCAGCAACTCTCTGATGCTAGGGACTATGCACAAAATAAACCTCTAATATAAAAATTGGTTTCCACATGGACAGAGCATTCTGTGCAGGGATTGGTTCTTGCAAAGTAAACAAGCCAATCCAAAAATGTGTGATTTAATGTATAGCAAATGCAAAGTGATGTGTCAATGTATACAAAGGAAGAGGTGGTCTGTGTAACTTTGGATGTGTGATACGCCCTATACCAACCCCCTACCTACCTCCTACGCATGAGTCTGATCAACTGAGTGTCTCTTTGGTGTATGCAAAATAAAGGAACCTGAGTGATGAAATCTATAGTTGAAACGAGTGTTTTGAGTCCCAGAACTGGACAAGGTGTCTGAATAAGGCAAGTAGAAAAAGTCTTGGAGGGAATCCTAACATACCTCATCTGAAAAAAGATATATTAGAATTGGAAAAGGTACAGAGAAGGGCAGCAAAAATGATTAGCGGTATGGAACAGCTTCTGTATGAGGAAAGATTAAAAAGACTGGGACTTTTCAGCTTGGAAAAGAAATGACAAAGAGGGGATATGATAGTCTATAAAATTGTGACTGATGTGGCAAAAGTGAATAAGGAAGTGTTATTTACTCCTTCAGAACACAAGAACCAGAGGTCATTGAATGAAATTAATAGGAAGCAGGTTTAAAACAAACAAAAGAAAGTACTTCTTCATACAACACATAGTCAACCTGTGGAACTCCTTGCCAGAGGATGTTGTGAAGGCCAAAACTATAACAGGGTTCAAAAAAGAATTTAGATAAGGTCATGGAGGATAGGTCCATCAGTGGCTCTTAGCCAAGATAGTCAAGGATGCAACCCCATGCTCTGGTGTCCCTAGCCTCTGATTGCCAGAATCTGGGAGTGGACGACAGGGGTTGGATCACTTGATGATTGCCTGTTCTGTTCATTCCCTCTGAAATGCCTGGCACTGGCCACTGTCCGAAGACAGGATACTGGGCTAAATAGACCATTGTTCTGACCCAGTATGGCCATTTTCATGTTCTTATAACATTTTAAACTGTATTGAGACTATGAACAGAGTTAAGATGGATGGTACTATTATGCTGCATGGTATTTGATTATACAAATTTTCTACCCTCTCACGGCCTGATTCTCACAGGTATTTAGCGTTGTTTTCTGTGGGAGCTGCAGGTACTCAGCATCTGTCAGTATCAGGCTCTTTGATTTTTATATGCTTACCAGAATTTCATTGTCAGAATGTTTTACTAGGCCTTCATTGGCTGAGATTCCTTATGTGTCAAGTTCTCACCTCTCTAAAACACATAATTTAATCATATGTACTATGGACAACTATTTGAAACACAGGTACCTAAATAAATGGTCTGAAATCAATAGGAGCTCCAGGGACTTAGGTGCTGAAGTATGGATTTAGGAACCTAACTTTACACACCTAGGTTTGAAACTTTTAGCGTAAGTCACCCAGTGAAAGGCTGCTTCAGGGAGGGGTTTGAACAGGGCCGGCTCCAGCATTTCTGCCGCCCCAAGCAAAAAAAAAAAAAAGCTGCGATCGGCGGCGGCAGTTCAGCGGCAGGTCCTTTGCTCCTAGAGGGAGTGAGGGACTTGCCGCCCCCGAATTGCCGCAGGTGCCGCCCCTCTCCCTTGGCCGCCCCAAGCACCTGCTTGTTAAGCTGGTGCCTGGAGCCGGCCCTGGGTTTGAAGATAGTTACTCGGGCTGAAATGAGATCATTTCAGTCAATGTTGTCAGTTTATGTGGCTAACCCTAAGGAAGACCACTTTGGCCAAAACATCTTTGTTTTTTGTCTTCTTTTCATGAAATCTATATTGATCAATAAGTGTAGGATAATGTGAATTGATTTTTTTATTAGAGTGTATAGCAGGAAGTCATTGCATAAATTAGTATCTACAGCTGCCAGGACTGATTAAAAAAAAATAATCCATACGTGGTCTACTACTGTAGCCATAAATTGCAGGGGAAAACTAATATCTTGACTACTTTTGCTTTGAATTACTCGGTTAGTTATTCTTTATTAAAGTAGGCATGTGGTAAAATATAGCTCTGGGTGATTTAATGATTGTTGGTCAAAACAGAACGTCAATGCATTCAGCTTTCAGATCCCATTACACAGCTATGGTGTAGCTGTTATTTTAAGCATATGCTAAGATAAGAGTCAAAACCAGGATGCTGCTAATAGTTAGGCAAATGCTGCAAACATCTTGCATAAATATTCATTTTAAATACATGTGCTTTTTCTGTATTTGAACCCCTTGTGCATTTGCTTTCTGTGAATAGTCTAGCAAATGAGTTTTACTAGTTTGAGAGTCTGAAAGACATTTTATTCAGATCAATACTGGAGTGACTGGATGAAATGCCTGGCCTGTGTCGTACAGGAGGTCAGACCACATGATGTGATGGTCCCTTTTAGCCTTGAAATCAATGAATAATCCAAAAGGGACATGGGACAGGAGATCTAGTGAATCATGGAAGCAGCATTGGAGACTGTAAGTAGCTGGTGGATGTGGGAAGTTCTGCTGTCTTTTATTTGCAAAGATCAGTTAGGTTGTGATTAATCAGGGGAATAATTTTTTGTGCTTAAATATAAGATTTGCAAAGTGTTTGATCCCTGAGATGTTATGAGAATGTATTTGTGTGTGAAGTTTGTGTTTAAAGTGACTGTGGGTCTTCAGTGGCAGGCAACCAAAACACTGGACTCCAAAGGAGAAAATTCAAAAAGGGCTTTTATTTTTAAATGTTTCTTCTGGAAAAGTTAGTAAAATACTCTAACAAACATCACGCCAAATTCAGTTGTTATCTGAAAAAATATTGTGTTAAATTTGCAAATTAAGTTCAGTCAGAATAGGGTGAAATAGAGGGATTTTAATGCTGGTTTAAATGCAAATCTCAGCACAACTGTAGAATGGAGTCACTGCCGACCTCTTCGTAATACAACACTCATACCTGATATAGCAATGAATTGACCAGTGGGTCTGCATGTTATTGCCCTCTGTGGGATACAGTCAGAATTGTTCAGGTTTGCATTATAGATTTAGCTCAACCGGGCTCTCGGGGCAGGAGGCCCTGGATTTTGTCCTCCTGTTCTGTTTATTTTTTTACTGGAGCATCTAGAATGCAAAACCAAGATTGTGACCCCATTGTGCTGGGCACTGCACATACACATAGTAAGATAGACAAAGGAAGAATTATTATCCCTGTTTTATAAATGGGGAACTGAGGCAGAGAGAGATTAAATAACTTGCTCTAGGGCCTTGGCAGAACAAAGAATGGAACCCAAATCTCCTGAATTTTAAGCTACTACTTTAACCAAAACACCATTCTTCTCCAGGCTGTCATGAGGCTGTTTCTGTGGTGTGCTGACATTTCCTGCATTTGTTACTGTCACTTATTATTTACTCAAGCTTTGTATTCCTCTAAATTAACCCATGGACACTGAAAACTTTCTCCCATGTGTTTGCACGACACTGACATATGGCCCAATTTATTGCTGAGCACATTATTTGTTGATCATTGACATTCCCCACCTTTTTTTGGCAAGGTATACAATGTGCCCACACATTTATAACAGGTTTACACCTAACATATGTATGGACTATTCTGTGAACATCTGTTTGTGAATGCCAGTGTGTTCCCTGTCTTTAGTCACTCATTTGTGCGTGTAATTTAGAAAATGTAGCCCTAGGGATTTTCCACATGAGTGACTGAAGAGCAAACAGAGTTTTTTTTTTTTTTTTTTAAAGAAACCCTTGCTACTGTAACCCACACACCTCCTGGGTGTGGTGTTCTGTCCCATCTGGTGGCACCGAGACCACTTAGAGAGAGATTAATGAGTTTGCTCTACAACCTTAGCTAACAGCCTGTTGGTTTTTAGCTCATGCGGTAAAGGCTCATGCACTAAGCTCCAGTGGTCCCCGGTTCCATCCTGCCTGCCAATGACTGGGGTCTGTTGGCATTACACTACCATTCATCCACTTAATATGATCCCACTATTTCATGCTCTGCTGGGTTAGGTTACAGGTCCTTCTAACATCCATCCAGATAAACTATTTGAGAATTAGTTTGGGTAACCTAGTTGGGCTCCAGTTCAGCACCTATGTACTTACCTAACTTTAACCATGTGCACAGTCCAACTGAAATAATTGCTTAGCATCTTTTCATGTCTAGTAGATCTCTGGTGTGCACTCCAGAAAGCAGGATCTGCAACACAGAAGGTTAGAATGTTCACCTAACTTTAGGGTGCTCAGGTGATCCAGCTTTTGGCTATGTTATTCTTCTGGGCCTGATCTACTGAGAAAATGAATCCATTACAGCTCCTGTCTATGGGGGACTATCTCAGCTATAGGTGCTTATGCTTTTAATTCTGGAGATCCTTGATTTAATACCCAGTGCCTGTCACAATGGTGGTTGTCATGTTATAGTGGTGACAATTAAGTGTGTGGGGGGAGGCAAAGTTCCTCCCCCTGATTTTCCTGCTGAGAGTTCTATAGGCCGCCCAGCCAATGAGCCGTGGCCCAACGACTTTCAAGCAGTGGCCCTGTACTAAATCAGTATGGCTGCTGCTGTAGCGGCCCAGAGAATCAGTCCGGCTGTATGGTCACAACACCACTGAAATCTGATCCAGGTGCCCCTGCATACAGATAGGGGCAGCTGGGCCAAATATCGGTGAGTAGCATTGCGACCAGGTGCACGGGGTTGTAACAGCACTGAAGTTTCGCCTATCCACCCCCCTCTGTCCAAATGGAGGGGAAGCTGAGCCAAATGGTGGTGTGACCTGGAGCACAGGGAGTCTGTTCCTGTACAGCGGAGCGCATGGGAGCAGGGCCGCCCAGAGGATTCAGGGGGACTGGGGCAAAGCAATTTCGGGGGCCCCTTCCATAAAAAAAATTGCAATACTATATTCTCGTGGGGGCCCCTGTGGGGCCCGGGGCAAATTGCCCCACTTGCTCCCCCCCCGCACGGGTGGCCCTGGGATAAATAAACCTTCCGCATCTCGGCACAAACCCAGTTTTGAGAAAACTTCTTTACAAGGTATCACTGGTTCTCAGCATCAGCTAGTGCTAAAAGGCACTAAAGCTCATTAAAAGGGTTGGACAAATATTTTCCGTCAAAACTTTTTTTGGATCGAAAACTAGGGGTTTTTAAAAAGCAGAAAAAAATCACAGACAATGTCTGCTTTCCTTCAAAATTTGTTGCGTTTTTTTAATTGAAAAGCTGAAATTAGTCTGCCAAAACCTGAATATGGTTTGGGGTTTTAGAAGTGTGTGGCCAAATATTTGCTGCTTGCTGTGTTTGATTGTTTAAAGAAACAATAAAATAATTCTGCTTAAAAGAAATCCAGAACTTTTGAACTACCTCAGCTTATGACCAAACGCCTGAGACCATCCAGTCAGAGATTTTTCCAGGTTTCTGATACACTGCTGGCTTCCTTGACTCATATCTGTCTCCATAACTTTGGGTTAATTTAGGTTAGAACATAAGAACAGCCATACTGGGTCAAACCAAAGGTCCATCCAGCCCAGTATCCTGTCTACCGACAATGGCCAATGCCAAGTGCCCCAGAGGGAGTGAACCTAACAGGTAATGATCAAGTGATCTCTCTCGTGCCATCCATCTCCACTCTCTGACAAACAGAGGCTAGGGACCCCATTCGTTACCCATCCTGGCTAAAACCATTAATGGACGTAACCTCCATGAATTTATCTGTTTCCTAGAGATTGGCTCCATGGGGTCCCTCACAAACTGGAGACGGTTACTATGGGTTTGTCTTTAGTATAGCTTATATACATACTCCACGAACTGAGCATTTGAGCTTGTTCCAGAATCTGGGATGAGCCTACGTTGTGAAAACTGAAATGCTCAAAATAGCACATGCATGTGAATGGACACAGGGTGCTAAAATTAAATTAACCCAGGGGTTCTCAAACTGGGGGTCGGGACCCCTTAGGGGGTCACGAGGTTATTACTGGGGGTTGCGAGCTGTCAGCCTCCACCTCAAACCCCGCTTTGCCTCCAGCATTTATAATAGTGTTAAATATATAAAAAAGTGTTTTCAATTTATAAGGGGGGGGGGTCGCACTCAGAGGTTTGCTATGTGAAAGGGGTCACCAGTACAAAAGTTTGAGAACCACCGAATTAACCCCTCTGAAGCCTCAGGGAATGCAGGGGAGGTGGGGTCTCCCTTGGTAGGATTGGGAAGGAGGTAGGTGGTGTACGATATTGCTCTTCTCATGTGATCCCTCCCCCAGTGGCTATTTTTAAAGGAAGCTACCCTCCCCTGACATGAATCTCCCTATGGCACTGAAATTAAATATAGACTATAATTTGGCATTTGAGAAGTGAAAGGGATGGTAGCCCTAATGGAAAAGCTAACAGCTTGGCTCTTCTGCAAGCCTCAAACTGCTGAATGAGCTTTAGGGTAGGGAAGGCTGTGCCTCCCAAACAGCCTGGCCCTACCCCTATCCGACCTACACCCACTTCCTGCCCCCCAACTGCCCGCCCCCCTCAGAATCCCCGACCCATCCTGCTCCTTGCCCCCTCACCGTCCCCCAGAGACCCCCCACCACCACCACCCCGGGACCCCACCCCTGCTCCCTGTCCCCTGACTGCCCTGATCCCTATCCACACACACACCCCCACTGAGTCCTGACAGACCCCCGGAATGCCCATGATACAACCCCCCCCCATTCCCTGTCCCCTGACTGTCCCCGGGACTCCCTGCCCCTTATCCAACCCCCCCGGCCCCGGCCTCTTACCCCCGGCTCCCCCCTCACCCGGAGCCTCAGCGCGTCGCATCCAGGAGCGTCCCTGAACAGCTGCAGCGTGGCTCCGGCAGGGCCTGAGCTCCTCCCCACCCAGAGCTGCGTGGTAAGGGGGCGGGGCTGCGAGCTCCAGCGGGGCCTGAGCTCCCTCCGCTTGGCCTGGAGCTCGCAGCCCCGCCCCCTTACCACATGGCTCTGAGCGGGGAGGAGCTCAGGCCCCGCCGGAGCCACGCTGCAGCTGTTCAGGGACGCTCCTGGATGCGCTGAGGCTCCTGGAGAGGGGCGGAGGCGAGGTCGGTCCGGGGGGAGCCTCAGCCGTTCTCTTGGGGGCCCCTGCGGATCCCGGGGCCTGGGGCAAATTGACCCACTTGCCTCCCCCCTCTGGGCGGCCCTGGATGGGAGTCTGCTGAGAACTGACTCCTGGGGGCACTGGCTCATGCACTGTGTGAGTAAGAAGGAAGGGGGGGGGGGAGATTAGTGGGGACTGGAACAGGGTCCCTGCTAGAGGGTGGGAGGAACTGGAGTTTGTCCCCTCACCCTAAGAAATATCTGAACTGGTATCACTGTCATGTTAGCACATACGGACATCATGGTCACTGATCAAATTTCATGGATGCAATGTGCACAGCACAGCTCTGCAAATCCACAGGCCTCTGAGATAGAGGACTTATGTTTAGCTGACACTAGCAGAGCTGGTCAGTAAGTGAAACTATGAATACACTGAGCTTTATTCAATGATAAAATGGGATTAATCCATTATTTATCTAATATTTGCCCACTGATAGAGCAGTCTGAATAATGGCAAAAATTATTTGCCAATAATTTATTCAAAGTAAAATGCCAAAATTCATTGGATGAATTATTCACAATGAATAATCAGTCCTAGAGTGACCAGCTGTCCCGATTTTATAGGGACAGTCCCGATATTTGGGGCTTTTTCTTCTATAGGCTCCTATTACCCCACCCCCACTCCCTGTCCCGATTTTTCATACTTGCTATCTGGTCAGCCTAATCTGACCAGCCCTATCAGCGTCACACTTATCCTCTATTGAACACTAGGCTAAGAACTGATTGTTTTTGGTACACTGGGAGGTCTGGGGGGAAAAATTAGTTAGAAGCTACTTATTAGGACTTTTCAATGAATTGAAAAAGTTGGGAACATTTTGTTTCAGGTCAAACAAAACGTTTTGTTTTCAGACAGGGATTTTTAATCTTTTTAATTACAAACAAAGGAAATGAAATGAAAGAAGGAGGTGCCCTCCTCCAATCCCATAGCTTGGTGGTTTAGCCACTTAGCTGGGATGTGGGAGAGCTAGGTGTGAATCCCAGCTTTGGAGCCCCCAGGTCTCTCCTTTCCAGGGTGAATGCCCTGCCCTCAGGCTATGTGCTATTCTGGGGTGAATTTTCCTCAGTTTCTCCCCTTGAAGCTGTTACACTTTATATTAAAATATTTTGGCGCAGGGACTGACACCATTGTCTCCCCTGTCCCAGGTGAGTGGAGTCTTTCTCTCTGGTCCAATGACTACTTGTGTATTTTATACAGAGTGGAACAGCTTTGTAAGCGATATTAAGTGAGTCCCACACTAGAATACCCTATAGCCTTGGGGTACTCCAGGAAAACCTGCAGTCAAGTCCCTGCTCCCCAGACAGGCACCCTGGTTTCCCTCCTCCCAGCTGAGCAGGGATTTCCAGCTGGGTCTCCCACATTCCAAGTGAGCACCTAACCACTTCAGCATTGAGTGCGGGGGGGAGGGCAGCCCCCCTTCCTCCTCAATTTTGTGTTCGGTGCCTAAAATCAGACCATGTCATTCTGATAGAGTTGAAATGAATCAATTCAACACTTCCATTTTTTTCCATTTCGGCCGAAACCGTTTGCCCAAATTGATATAAATTCACAAAATGTTTCGGTCGATCCAAATCTGCATTTTTCAGCAAACGAAAGTTTTGGCCAAAAAAAAAATTCACCTGGGTCTAGTATAAAATATAAGTGCATGACACATCTTTGCATGTCCTGTATGTAAACTTTGCCACTATATAGCTGGCCCAAGATCATACAGATCCATAAAGCCCGTATGCTATGGTACTGGCACTTTAAATGTGCACATAATATTTTTAATACTTCATAATGTCAAAATAAAGCTCTCCCAAACTATTCGCTGTAGATACCACTATTTCTCTTGCTCTCTCATGAATTTAAAATACTGTTGTTTTCTTATTAGACTCATGAGCATGCTTTAAAACTGATGCCAAATATTGCCCCATCACATAGCCATGACTTTAAAAGACTCCAAATTTGGGAGACGAAGAATCTGTTTGAAATGCACAATAATATTCAGAACCACGTCACTGCATATTGATCTAATTCTGAGAATGACTGTGTGTATGAATGGACAGTGGAGAGGAAGAGAGAAAGTGTGATATGAATGAAGCCTAGAGCTGAATAGGCACCAACATGGAAATGGCACTCAGATGTGCCAACATACTGTGGACTCATTTATCTTCCTCAAAAAAATGTCAATACTTACTTTCATAATCTTTTAAAACTACCGCAGTCCACCAGCCCTGCCTTAAGTGCTTGCAATTTTAAACCACACACAGAGAGATCAGAGCATCCAGCTTCCTACGCTTATATGTCAATTATGTTAGAAAGGTCTAAAAATGCAGTGAAGAGAGGAAGCACTTCTGTTGGGCATATTTTCTTTGAAGAGAAATCTTGAAGCTTTTATGTTTTTTCCCCACAGTGAAAATCCTTGTTTAAAAACTCTCCCTTCTCTGACCCCACATTGGCCACTGTGACATGGTCTTGCTTGAGCCACAAGGAGCTCTAAGACTGGCTCTGATTAAGCTCCTAAAGAACATTTAAAAGTGGCTCTCTCTTGTATACCAACTAGAGTAATAGAAGAGGAGAGGGAAGAATTTTCACTGAGCATCTAAGAGAACCTTTAAGAACTTTTGTATATTTAATTTCTTATCTGCAAACAGTACAGGAATGAAGGGAAAGACTTTGAGCCAGAGACAAAATATTAAAGAGCATTTTAACTGCTTTTCCTCCCCACCCCACTCCTTTTTGGAGATTTATGTTGGTTAATGTATTTAAAACTAATCAAGGAAAATGAAAGCTCTAAAGACCGTTTAAAAGAGGCAGATAATACCTGTGGTGGTTCCATTTGTCACTACCAACAACATTGTCTAGCCACTTTAAAAAGGATGGTCTTTTATTAGACCAATAGTGACATATAACATCTTCTTAACCTGAAGGAGCCCAAAGCATTTGCAGATTACTTGAATTCATATTTTAATTGTTACACTTACCAAATATTGTGTAATTAACTGGAGAGCCAAGACTTCCAATAGGACATTTAAATTATCCAGACTTTATGACATTGCAGTGACATTCTTGAAAGACCTGATCAGCAATATTCCATTTTCTGCTGAAATAGAAGCTGTGGGGTCAGTTGAGCTTGTAAAAGCTGAATTCCATGATCAGGGAAAGCAAATTCCTGCTGTCTCCTGACTGCAAAGCATTAGCACTGCAGGTTACTCATAGTTGGACCTATTTTGGGTGTGAAATAAGGGGGCACTGGCAGGAATGTTTCATTTCTTTACAAAAAAAAAATCATGGTAATGCATAACATATAGGGCAGTCTGACACTACACCCCATCTTCTTCATAGAAATATTGTTATGATATGAATATTGCATAACTAAGTTGTATTTGATGCAAGATGCATCTTGTGAGATATCATTGGAAAGGTTATGATTTACTGAATATGATTATCTTATTTGTATGCATGTATCATTGCTGTATCTGAAGTTGGGAATATAAAATCTGTATCTATAGCAAAGTGTTTGTATCTGGGAAATGCCCAGGAGACAGTAAGCAATCAGCCTCAATGGGCGATTAGGAAGAACAATAAGACTTTGAAGGTACTAATCTCCTGCCTTCCTGAGAAGCTTCCTGGGTTGCTGCTTTGACATGACAGGGTCAGGTGATCATGTCACCTAGTCCTAGACCCCCATCTTGGGCTTTCAGTGTTTTTTTCCATTAAGAGTGAGTGGGGGTCAGACTGGGAAACAGAAGATTCCTGCCATATGTAAATTCTACTTAAGGCTGGAGACTGAGATAATCTGGGTAGGTGGCTCTTCAAGGAATTGCCATCCAGGATGACTGCTGGAAACACCTAAGAATGATCTGGGGAGAAGGACTGGGACCCCGGCTGAGAAAGTCAGCCTGTGAAGGGTATACCTGGAGATTTAAGCTGCAAGCAGTGCAGTTTACCTTCAAGAAACTTTGCAACCTGCATAAAACAACATTTAGGGTGAGAAATTACTATTTGTAGCCAGTTTCTTTAATGTATCCAGCTTAGTTTGTGTGTTTTGTTTTATTTGCTCAGTAATCTGCTTTGCAATCCCTTATAATCACTTAAAATTTACCTTTTGTAGTTAATAAACTTATTCTTTGTTTATTCCTAACCCAGTTTGTGCAATTCATCTCTGAGGGAGGGGGACAAAAAGCTGTGAAAATCCCCCTCCAGATTGAGGGAGGGGGTGATATTTATGAGCTTGCTCTGTACAGATCTTTTTCTACAGCGCAAGATATTATTATTTTGGGTTTACACCCCAAAGGAAGTATGCACGTGAGTGCTGGGTAAATCCCCAAGCTGAATCCTCCCACACACAGCTGATTTCAGTCTGTGTCTGCAGCAGTGTGTGGCCTTACCTGTGTGTGCACTAGAGAAGGCTCGAGGGTCTGGCACAGCAAGGACAGGGTGAGGAAGGCCCAGGCTGGTGGAACAGGCAGGCTCAGTGGGACCCTAGCACATCCAGTGGCATCCTGGATGGGGGAAAGGGGTCCAACCTGTCACAGACAGTATGTGTCTTGCTCTGATAGCAGTATGGTGTGATTCTGTGTTTGGATGTGATTGTCAAATGAGGTGCGGATTTTCTAGCAGGATATACCAGTTCTGTTAAAAAATGAACTAAGTGTTTTTTGAAAGAAATAGGTAAAAACCTCATTTCCAAATTTAAAATACAGTATACTAAGGTGCCTTCTTTAGGGTAATTTGGGAATTTAGAGTGACATATCTGAGCCAAGACAAGCTCAAATATAGATTCAAGCATCATTTACTTGATCCAAACTCAGAAACTTGTCCATGCTCCTAGGAGAGGGTCCTAAAGTGCTGGATGCGCCTTGTCAAAGTTGTGAAGCTTTATCTTCCATTCATAAACTCAGAGATTTGAGGTTCAGTAGGCTGGAAAATAGCCAGTTCAAGTGACTTAAGATTTTGTCTTCTCGTCACTCAACCTAATTTAAAATGTTGACTCTTTAAAATTAACTGTCTTTGAGGTTTATTCCTTATTTAGGGGCACCTCCCAGTTGTTAGGAAATAGTTGGCTTGTTAATTCTGAGTGTGATCGCTGAATAGTTTCATAATTCAATAAAAAAGACTCTCTCTATATTTTCCCCACTCATTGCTCTCCTCTTGTGTATTTTCATGGGGTTTTTTAACCCTTTAGATGACTTTTTTCCATCTTCTAATTCTCCCCATTGATTTTAAGTTTTCCCCAGGCTCATAACCTGAGCATGCATATTTATATATAATATCCTAAAGCCATTTTGCTTGCTAGGTTTTGTTTTTCATTCTGCCATAAAAATCTGCCAAATTTGTCAAGTCTGGAACATCACATCATCGCTTCTCTTTTGTAGTTCAAGATTCCCTTGCAAATGAAAGGCCATTAATTTGCTTTTCCATTTGTGCTAAGATCACAACGTCATCCATAATTCAAAACCCATTGTCAAGCTTGAATCACATCCCACCTCCAGTTATAGTTCCTTTTCATTTCAATAAGTACATACTTCCGAACTAACAACACATTTGTAGCTTTGCTTCATTAGGATTCAGTATGAAAATCTAGGGTATATCCTTTCTTCGATGCATGTGTATTAGTCCTCCACTTTAATGGGAGTTGCATGTTCACATCAAGGGCAGAATATACAGTACCTCTCAGACCCAATTTCCATGCCGAGTGGCAACAGGGTTCCATGAATCGCCGTATAACAATTTAAACATTCTGAGAATAGGTTTCAGGATTTACCATAATATCCAGAAACCAGCCCAATCAAATGTTTACGTCAATAAATATTTCTAACATTATTATTTTCCCTTCAGTAGCACCTTGATACCATAAGCAAAATTGTGCTAGGCACAGTACATACACATAGTAAGAGACAGTTGTTGTCTCAAAGGGCTTCCAATCTAAATAGACAAGACAGACAAACAGTGGGAGAAAGGAAGGATTATTCTTCTCATTAGAGACGAGGGATAGATTGTCTTTTGCACTAAGGCACCGTTAAGTTACTTCAGTGGCATAAAGGGAGAGGGGGGATTAAATGTAGTTTAGCACTATAAAATGGCATTAGAGCAGGGGTGAAAGTAACTTAAAGGACTTACCGGTACTCCAGAGTCCTTAGGAGGGGGCAGGGCCTCAGCCGGAAGAAGCGGGGCTTCTACCGAAAAAGGTGGGGCCTTTAACTCCCCGGGCACTTTAAATCACCCAAAGCTACCAGCTTCAGAGGCAGTTGGGAGCCCCGGGGGTGATTTCAAGGGCCCAGGGCTCCAGCTGCCACTACCTCAGCAGAGCCCCGGGCCCTTTAAATCACCATTGGAGGGGGCTCCCAGCTGCTGCCGCTACCCCGGGGCCCCGGCCTCTGGCAGAGCTTTAAAGGGCCCGGGGCGCCACTGCAGTAGCAGCAGTAGGAGCCCCGGGCCCTTTAAATCACCACCCGAGTCGCGCTGCCGGTGCCCTGGGGTAGCAGCAGCAGCCGGGGGCTCGGGCAGTTATTTAAAGGGCCTGGGGCTCCGGCTGCCACTACCGCCCCGGGCCCTTTAAATCGTCCCCGGAGCCCTGCTGCCGGAGCCCTGGGGTAGTGGTGGCGGGGCTCTGGTGGCAAGTTAAAGGGCCCAGGGTTGTAGTGGCGGCTGAGCCCTGGGCCCTTTAAATCGCTGCCTGAGCCCCACCGCCGCTACCCCAGGGCTCCAGCAGGAGGGCTCCAGGGACGATTTAAAGGGCCCGGGGCGGTAGCGGCAGCCAGAGCCCCAGGCCCTTTAAATAACTGCCCGAGCCCCGGCTGCCGCTGCTGGGAGCCCCAGGCCCTTTAAATTGCTGCCAGGGGAAGCCTATCCGCCCTGGTACGGCGCACCAGCTCTTGCCGGTATGCCGTACCGGGGCGTACCGGCTTACTTTCACCTCTGCATTACAGTAAAAGTAGAGTGACATAAAAGGGCCTTGGTGTAAAAAAGATTACACAGGAGATCAGACAAGGTGCTCAGGGGCTGGTGAACAAGGAAGACAGGATCCTGCTGCAGCAGGTTAAGAAGATCTTCAGTGAATGTGGCCAACTATCCCTATTTGAAGTATTATTTAAACCCCCAGCTTCTGGAGTTAGGTGATTACAGGAGAATCTCAACTTTCATTATGAAAAAGTTTGTTTTCTAGACCTCAGAGTTATGGAGAAAAGGTTGAACATATAAAATGAATGCACCCTAAAGGCTCAGAAAACAAATAAAAGAACCCATCGTTATGTTTTTTTTTTAAATAAATCTCATGATTTTGGGGGCCTGATTCCATGATTTTTGAACATATGGGTTCCACAATACCATGAAGATTTCATGCCAAAAAACATGATCCCAGTCTCCCCAGGGGAGTAAGATGGGGGCAAAGAGTGTTGCTGGGGAGATCAAAATAGATTAGTGAGCTGAAATGGACTTACTGAGCTCTGTCACCAGGACTCATTCTAACATTTGAAACAGCTGAGCAGCTTCAAACAGCTGCCATTTTGGAAAAAATCAACTTGGGACAAAATTATTCCCTTTTTCTCCCTTGCTCCCCCAAATTACACTGGTCCCAGATCCAGGATTGGCTCTAGTCAGTCTTGGATCAGTGATGGAATAAAATTAGGTATGTTGTTCTGGATCAGAAATGATAACATAGAGTCATAGTATTGTAGGACTGAAAGGGACCTTGAGAGGTCATCTAGTCCAGTCCCCTGCACTCATGGCAGGACTAAGTATTATCTAGACCATCCCTGACACGTGTTTGCCTAACCAGCTCTTAAAAATCTCCAATGATGGAGATTCCACAACCTCCCTAGGCACTTTGTTCCAGTGCTTAACCACCCTGACAGTTAGAAAGTTTTTCCTAATGTCCAACCTAAACCTCCCTTCCTGCAATTTGTCCATTGCTTCTTGTCCTATCCTCAGAGGTTAAGGAGAACAATTTTTCTCCCTCCCCCTTGTAACAACCTTTTATGTACTTAAAACTGTTATCATATCCCCGCTCAGTCTTCTCTTCTCCAGACTAAAGAAACCCAATTTTTCAATCTTCCCTCATGGGTCATGTTTTCTAGACCTTTTTTTATTGCTCTTCTCTGGACTTTCTCCAATTTGTCCACATCTTTCCTGTGGCACCCAGAGCTGGATACAATACTGCGGTTGAGGCCTAATCAGCATGGAGTAGAGCAAAAGAATTACTTTTCGTGTCTTGCTTCCAACACTCCTGCTAATACATCCCAGAATGATGTTTGCTTTTTTTGCAGCAGCACTACACTTTTCACTCATATTTCGCTTGTGATTCACTATAACCCCCAGATCCCTTTCCACAGTACTCCTTTCTAGGTAGTCATTTCTCATTTTGTATATATTCAACTGATTGTTCCTTCCTAAGTGGAGTACCGTATATACTTGTTCATTAGCCCATTTGTTTATAAGCCAACCCCCCCCAAAATGGATAGGTAAAAATAGCAAAAACTGTATGACCCTTTCACAAGCCGACCCTATATTTCTGGGGTTGGAAAACTTTGGCTCCTGGCACGTCAGGGTAAGCCGCTGGCGGGTCGGGACGTTCTGTTTACTTGGAGCATCTGCAGGCATGGAGCCCCACAGACGCTCCAGGTAAACAAAACAACGTATTAGATCGGGGATCGGCAACCTTTGGCACACGGCCCACCAGGGTAAGCACCCTGGCGGGCTGGGTCGGTTTGTTTACCTGCCGCATCCGCAGGTTCGGCCGATCGCGGGTCACACTGGCCATGGTTCGCACAGGCCGAGGGATGTGCTGGCCGCCGCTTCCTGCTGCCCCCATTGGCCTGGAGTGGCGAACCGCAGCCAGTGGGAGCCGCAATCGGCCGAACCTGCAGATGCGGCAAGTAAACAAACCAACCCGGCCCACCAGGGTACTTACCCTGGTGGGCTGCGTGCCAAAAGTTGCCGATCCCTGTATTAGATATTTAATTCAATGATTCCATAGAGTTTAAAATCATCAAAGTTTGGTGTAGACCCATTTATAAGCTGAGCCCCGCTCTTTGATGCGTCACTTTTTTACCAAAAATATTCAGCTTATGAACGAGTATATACGGTACTTTGCATTTTTCCACATTGAATTTCATCCTGTTTACTTCAGACCATTTCTCCAGTTTCTCCAGATCATGTTGAATTTGAATCCTATCCTCCAAAGCACTTGCAGCCCCTCCCAGCTTGGTATCGTCTGCAAACTTTGTAAGTGTACTCTCTATGCCATACTCTCTGTGCCATTATCTAAATAGCATAGTGCTATCGGGAAGCTGGGCACCCTGCCATTGGTACACAGTACATTTGCTGTCTGTCCTTGAAAATCTCAAGAAATTGGATTTTAAATTACAACATTTTTATGCATAGAGAAATTATTTTGATCATTTTTAGAAGTGTTAAAATGTCTGTTTTTTCTTTCACTCAAAGATCTGCAGTTGAACTGATGGTTCTTCCCTTTTACAGGCAGAGGGATACAGAAAAGTAGTCCCAATCGTATTTTTTAAGTTTTATAAAATATTTTCAAATAGTTTTTCTATAAATTATATGTATATACAGAATACGCAATGTTATGGTTTGATTCAATATTTTTGCCAGCACTGTCCTTAGGTGATCTGTAAACCTCAGTAATAGCCAAAGAAGTCATTATCCTACACCTCTCTGTGTAATGTACCCATTATCTATAGTGTGTGTGTATGTGTGTAAATAAGTAAAGGGAAACACAAATCTCTGGTTAATCATGTTAAATCTCTCTGACATCACATATCTGTAGAACAAAATGAGCATCCTGTCACTAATATATTAGCCACTAAGATAGACTTAAAACTAATTTAAAATTATAAAAATTACAATGATCAAATTCACATGAGCAGTAGCTAACAATTACTGGTGGATGTGATTTGAAGCGCCTGGTAATTTAACTAGAGCAGTAGCATGTTTTTATTATTAAATCTAACAAATTACAGCCTCTTCTTTGTTTCCTAAAGAGCCTCTTGGTTTCCCACTTTAGCTATAGGCAGGGATGATCCTAATTAGCTTGATTCTTTGAATCATTGTTCCTCCCTGGAGGATTTGTCATAGTAACAGTTACATAGGTGTAACAGACCATGGCTACATTCATACCCACTAGGGATCCAACCCGGGACCTTCATCACCAAAAGTGCAAATTCTTTCCATTTGATCTAAAGAAAAAATCCTTTTTCTGTGGGGTAGTAGCAAGCTATGCAGTTGCTAGGATTAGCTGCTAGAAGGAGGAGATTGCATTCACTGACTCAGCATAAGTGCTAAGGCAGTGGTTCTCAACCAGGGGTCTTCTTCCTGGGAGTACGTCAACTCATCTAGATCAATGTTTCTCAACCTGGGGGTCACAGGACAGGTTTGGGGGGTTGCAATTGCAGGGCTGGCATCAGGGGGTGGCAAGCAGGGCAATTGCCACGGCCCCACACCACTGGGGTCCCTGTGAAGCTAAGTTACATGTTTCAGCCCCATGCAGTGGGACTTGGGCTTCAGGGATACAGTAGTCTGGAAAGGTTGAGAACGACTGTGCTAAGGTATTGAACCTCATTATGTCTTTCATCTAAAATTGTACATACGTGAACTCTGGTGTCCAATGTGCTGTGGCAGAGTGAACTCTGTGGTGGGAATCAGGAGGTCATGAGTTTAAATCCTGACTTTGCTATTGACTGGTATGTATCCTTAGGCAAATAATTTCATTTTTCTGTCTCAGTTACCCTGTCTGTAAAATGGGGACAAAAATACTTTATGCATCTAACTCATAGGGATGTTATGGGGATTAGTTAGTTAAGGTCTGTACAGGGCTCTGTACTTGAACTATATAATGCTTAGTATTATTCTATGATGCTAGTTTCCATAACTCATGTCAGCGTGATATCATAGTAATCTCATGCTGGTAAGAAATGTCCCCCTCTCCTATACAGTGTTAGGGGGAGAAGACTACTTCTGCAAGGGTCTCCAGATCTTTGGCTTCGAAGGATTTAGTTGCTTGCACTATGCATCATGGCTCCCTCACAGTATTGGAAGGAACCACATTAGGTAGCAGAGTAGACAAGGCAACAGGGAAGGCACAGTGTGCTGTGCTGGGGCCCCACCGAAAGACCATGACAGCCGGCTATCATGGAACTCCCACTGCTTACGCTAACTGTGGGAGGAGATGAAAACTGGCCAGGGGAACAAGAAACTGAGGAGAGTTCAGTGGAGGGGGAAAATGAAGAGTGTGTGTGTGGGGGGAGCAGGATAGAGGGAAGGAGTTCAGGAGTGGGGAAATAGGTCCAGAAGAAACTCAGGATGGGGAGCTTAGCAGAGAGGGGTTGGGTTGGGTAAAAGAACCTGGCAGAAGAGGGGACACAGATGGGGTGGGGATGAAGAGACTATTTTTTGTGAAGACATGGATTGCTGAACTGAATCTATCCATGGAATGTTCAGGCACCTGGGAGGAAAATCTGTGAGAGGAGGTAATCATTGTGATAGGGAATGGGCCTGGAATTTTTTGAAGGGCAGTGATTTAATAGGCAAGATTAGTGGAGTGTAAGCTATTTGAATTTTGTTCAATTAAGTAACAGTAATACGTCACAGGGCACATTTTGAGGAATTGAGACAATTGAGCTTTTCTGTACTGGAATCATTAAGCGTGAAGAAAGGCTAGAGCAAAGATGAAGGTTCAGCTCTTATGTCGTAATATACTGGCAGAGTGTGGGTGACCATGTCTTCCTCTAGTGGTCAACTAAAAAGAAAGGCTAAAGAGTCTGCTGCCATTGTCAACTAATGGAGTTACTATTTAACCTTAGCTATTGGTGCTGACGACTCCAGGTTTTGTCCATACTAATAATGTGTATACATAAGGTGAAGGGAAGGTTGTTAAAGTGTTTCCAGATTAAGGAATTCAGGATTTTCCCACCATATTAAAATGCAAGTGATTGCAGATCAATTGAAATAAAAAAAACAAACCCAAGGAACCAGAAGCAATAATTGTGGCTTTGTGAGTCGGTGATCAAAGATCTGAGAGTAAAAATGAACATACACTGGAAATGGAGCAGCTAGGGAACCAAACAGATATACACACAGTTAATATATGTAGGCAGAACCAGCCCTAGGTTTTGTCTGGACCTACAAGACATGGACTCACAGGAAGACTTCCATAATCTACATTACATATTTTGTATGCAGAAAGTAGTAACACTAGGAGAGTTTAGAAACTGGGTAATGAATTAGTGTCACAGTCTTAGGGAGAAGGGGAGTACAATAGAACCTCAGTTATGAACACTTTTGGAATGGAGGTTGTTCATACCTCTGAAATGTTCGTAACTATTAACAAAACATTATAGTTGTTCTTTCAAAAGCTTAAAGCTGAACATTGACTTAATACAGCTTTGAAACTTTAAAAGCTGCATTTTTCTTCTGCATAGTAACCATATTAATTTAAATGAAACAAGCACAGAAACAATCTTTTTTTTAAACTTTTCCCCTTTATTTTTTTAGTAGTTTACTTTTAACACAGTACTGCACTGTATTTGCCTTTTTGTTTGTTTGTTTTTGGTCTTTGCTTCTGCCTGATTGCATACTTCTGGTTCCAAATGAGGGGTGTGATTGATCGGTCAGTTCATAATTCTGAGGTTCTACTGTATTAACATTGTGATACCATGGAGATTTAGACCCCTCCAAATGATTTTTCAAGGTGTGTGATTGATGGTGAGAAGGTGGAGTCAAAACTATATGCTGGAAAGGGCTGCTGATGGAGCAGAACTTGGAAAAAAACACAGGGCTCTGTGTAGTCAGACTAGTCAGCTTTGCTTGCTAGCAAAGTTAAGAGTAGAATTGGCCAAAATTCAGGGATTTGGTATTTACAAATTTGCTTTAGTTCTAATTTTGAATAAACTCAAATTTACTGAAATTTCCACACAAACTTGAGATACTCCAAAAATTTCATTTCTGAAAAAATGGAATATGGTGTTCCTGAAACAAAGTGTGAACATGACATTCTGCCTGAATGACAAAGTGGTTGAAGTAATATCTTTTTATTGGACCAATTTCTGTTGGTGAGAGAGACAAGCTTTCAAGCTACACATGGCTCTTCTTCAGGTCTGGGAAATGTACCTCTAGCATCACAGCTAAATACAAGATGGAACAGATTGTTTAGCATAGTTAGTTAGCACATATTCTAAGTCAAAGTGGAGTGGCCTATTAACATCTCTGCAGTCACAGGACAAAAAGAGGTTGAGTTAGTGGGTTACAGATTGTTGTAATAAGCCATAAATCCAATGTCTTTGTTCGGTCCATGATTTTTAGTGTCTAGTGGAGTTATGAATTTAAGCTCCCAGGCTCATCATTTGAAAGTATTGTGCAGGTTTCATTTGAGGATGAGGACTGATAGGTCAGATATAGAGTGATCGCTTTGTGAAAAGTGTTCACCAACAGGTGATAGGGTGTTTTTGTCTTTTTATCATTTTTCTGTGCGAGTTCATTTGAGAGCATAGTGATTGTCTGTCTGATTTCACCCATATAGTTGTTGTTGGGGCATTTAGTGCACTGGATAAGATACACCACATGTTGTGATAGGCATGTGTAGGATCCATGGATCTTGAAAGGTGTGTTGTGGGGAGTGTTGATCATGGTAGCAGTGGAGATACGTCTGCAGGTTTTGCATCTGTTGTTCTGGCAGGGTCTGGTGCCACTTTGGGTATGTCTGTGCTACAAAATTATGTCGACTTAATTTATGTCGATGTACAGCCATCGCAGTAATTAAATTGCTTTTGCATATCCACACTATGCTCCTTGTGTTGGTGGTGCACGTCCTCACCGGGAGCGCTTGCACCGATTTAACTGTCAGTATAGGGCAATGTGGGATGGCTTCTGAAAGGCATTCACAGTCGATGTAAGCAATGCAGTGTCTACTCGTCAACATTGTGTCTATGCCTCTCATGAAGGTGGAGTTAAGTCGGTGTATGGGCAAGTTATGATGATGGCAGTGACATTTTAGTGTAGAAACTTATATTTAGGTTGACATAAGCTGCCTCTCTGCCACTCCGCCTCACTACAGTTTCGTATTGCAAAATAGTCACATTTTCACACAGTAGCAATGCATATATTAAGTCAGTTCACATAGTGTGGTGCTGAAAGTTCCCACTCCAGCTTTACCAGATTTTAGTTATTCTTTGGATAAAAGGATGAGTCTTATCTAATAGTTTAAGATAGACAATGCAGTAAGGAAACAAATATCCACTATCCTCCCGAGCTAGCAGTACTGTCAATGTTTTCCCTAAGCGTAATGCTGTTCATTGGACTTCCAGCTGTGTTGCTTGATGAAACCCTGCTGTTTTAAAGGGCTTCCTTTCTAAACGTTCATTTCATACAGAATTTGTGACTAGAATATAAACCAAGCCTGAATTCCTCTGGCACATTGATGAGCTCACCCTGCCTTCAGCGGATAGTTCAGTTTTTCCCTCCCAACACTAATTGTTCATGTTCTTCTGTTTCTTTTCTGCTCCCGTTGGATCTTTTTTTTTTGACAACAGTTGCATCAATGGTGCTAGCAACAAAGTTAGCTAGTTATGATAGCAATAGCTGCAAATAAAAGCAGCAAATGATTCATCATTCCCTATAGTAAAAATGTCTTGAAAATTACACTCTTCTTTTGTGGTGTTTTTCTTATTCCTGTTTATCCTTTTCTGTCAGATTTCACGCTGTGGATATAAATGTGAGGCACATTTTTATAATTTTTTTCCATGATTGTGACAGCATCTTTGGTATTATCAGATAGTGATTCACAGTTTGGCAATGTTGGAAAATAATTGTGTTAGCCCTTTTTGTGCTAAATATCATTCCCTCAATGATTCATTTGGGTGAATTGTGTGTTATGTGCTGTCTTTCCTTATGTATCTATATATCACTGGCTTATATGCCATTTTATAAATATGTGGTTATCTTTGTCCTTTATGTTGACATGCTGAATTTTCTTACTGCACATGTAACAGATGTTGGCCAGTAACACTGATCAGTACCAAATTCCTGTTTAAAAGAAACTGCCACCCTTCAGGACAGAAGGAATTGTAAAGGGCCAGGCCTCTGTGTGACTTGGTAGGTTTTATTTTCTACATGTAAGTAAGTCAGTGGGCCGTCCAGTCACTTGATAGGAAATAGTTAAGTCCAGGATGGTTAATAGGAAAGCTGGTTTCATGAAAGCCCTTAGATGTTCATAACAAATGGGAATCCCTTCAGGACTGTCTCTGCACTGATGCCATCTTCCTGTAATCACAAAGCATAAGTTGATTATTTTTCACCTCCAGACTAAAAATTGACCAGGAAATCTGCTTCTTGGTAATACATGAAGGTAAAATGCCAGTGGATGACCTCCCTGTAATTCTTTCTTGCATGCTCATTGACTTGACATCAGCCCATAGTTCGAACCACTATTTTGTCCATAAGCATCGCCAGGTTGTGCTGTTACACATAGTCTTCCAAGTTCCTTTTCTTAGTGTGAGCAAATTTTAAGTCTTGAAAGAAACGTTTGTGGTGGTGCTAGGTTTTAGTTATATAAGGTTCTGTGTAGAGGGAGCTGTGTGAGCAGCTGGAGAGTTTGCTTTGTGCCCTGGGTTCTCATTTAGAGTATTTTTTCAAGGCAAAGTTGCTCCTTGTGAACCAAGCATCTATGTTGCACAGAGATTCCTTGATAGAAGTGATTGCCCAGCATGCTGTTTGTGACTATCTCTGTTCCAGAACTCTTGTGTATGTATAAATAAAGCAAGTTATATTTCAAATATAGCTTGACTCCATGTCACTGATTTCTCCTACACTGGGAAGCCAACCTGCAAGACTCCAGACATCTGTTACTGTTCAGCAGAAGAATATGCTGGTGTCATAACAGGACACTGGCGTCAGAAGAATGGACAACAATAAAAAGCCAACATTTTCCTTGCCTACTCCTGGCTGCAGAATTCTATCCTATAGGGGTTTGTTTTGTTTTGTTTTGTTTTGTTTTGTTTTGTTTTGTTTTGTTTTGTTTTAAACTCTAGGTCATGGAGGGACCAGTCATAACATTTTGGGGAGAGACCTAAATGCAAAATGATATTAATATAATCATTATAACTTATTTTTTAAGTTGTTAAAACTTGTTTGCACCTTTACCGAATAGTAAGATAAAGCTACAAGTGTGTTATAGCCAGAATGCTTGGAAATATAACAATCCATATGTTTAGTTAGTTATGATTACAAAATGTTAGAGCTCATCAAAGAAGTTCCAGAAGTTTTCTGCTTCTATCTTCCAAAGACAAGAAAATGTCAAGATGACAAATATGTACAACGTTCCTTTTATAAGTAGAAGCCTAATTGTAAAAAGGAATGTAGAGCCATAAATTTAGGTTGTAAAGTGGGCCTATACCAACCCTTTTCTTTTCAAACAAAAACCCAAGTTTAAATACACATAAAGGATTCAAAAAATATTCTTATTGAAATTGATTTCCTTTGTAAACATACTAACGGCTTCATTCGTTAAACTTGGAAAACATTTATGGTGGGCAACGTTTATAGAAGATATTACTTCCAACTAATGTTTCCACTTAAAGGTGAAAACTTTTGTTATTTCTCAGATGCTTAAGATAAGCATAAGTTTCTTTTTAAAATGTATATTAGCAAGTATTTTATATTAAATGCAAGCCTTCATGTAATAAGTGCCTGATATAATTGTTATATGAATAATAGGAGGTTTTATGTACAAATCTATCCAGGTCATTAGATGCTAAATTATACTAGTGTAAGAAGTAATTTAAGTATATAATATTTATATTAATGGGGAATTAATTAATTACTGGCAGTGCACAAGCAAATCCACATTTAACTCAGGAAGACAAGAAAATCATTGTTCCAAAAATTGCCATATAGAGTCAACAACTTAAGCTAAAGACTTTTTAAAAGTTATTTAATTGTAAAAGACTGTTTTGAGAACCATATGAAGAACAGAAGTATTTGGACTTTTTGAAAACAAAATTTCATTTCCTGTCAAACTTTAATAAAAATGAAAGAGTACACCAGAGTGTGCTGCGACCAAGGTGGATACAGGTTGCTTGAGCTCTGACTACACCCATGGGGAATCCCCACACATCATCCCCTAAAGACCATCATCCAACCCCAAGAAATACTGTCTGACTACCGAAACCCCCAAGATGCATCTTCTTCTCCCAATTGGAAAGCACTGAAAAAACAGAGGAGATGTGCCTCCATCTCTTCTACAAACAGAATGGTGCCTGAGCCTGATGGAATGCAGCTGATGGCTGTACTACAGCAGGTTGCCGCAGATACTGTTGAAATTAAATCGACAGTTTCCAACCTAAAGATCACCATGACTGAAGTTCAGAGTGCACTACAACCTCTATCCAGACAGCTGGGTGAAGCAGAACACAGAATTTCTGAAGTGGAAGATGATTTCAAAGAGAACAAATTACAGGTTATGAAGAACTGTAATGATATTAAGACCAAGCTAGTTGATCTAGAAAGCCACTCAAGACAATGTAACATCAGGATTAGGGGTGTCCCTGAGGGAACAGAGAATGGTAAACCTCTGAATTTGTCCCTAAATTGCTAACTAAGTAGTTGGGTCTGCTGGTAGACTTGTTTTTATATAGAATGGCCACACTGAGTCCTTGCCCCCAAGCCAGCTCCAGGAGGTCAGCCTAGAACATTGATTGTGAAGTTCCTGAAGTTTACCACTAAGGAGCTTATATTGCTGAAACAACTGGCCAGGGAGATGGACATGAAGTATTTTATTAAATACCAAGCAATGTTCCATATTAAGAGTGGTGAGATCATAATATCATCCATTTCCCCTCAGGAGGCAGAAAAATACCTAAGAAAATCTGCAAATTCCTCCCTTACAAGAGGAGACACCTATGGAATGATCCAACCATACTGAATTTATGTATTGCTCTCTGATGTCCGATATGGTTGTGCTAAACAAGTTGATGGGTGCTAGTGAATATTGATATGTTAGTTCCTTTTTGGCTCCAGGGGCTGTCAGGATCCAATGCACATTGGAAAACATAATCCCAACTATGCATAAAATGATGGGGTCTAAATCAGCTGTTACCACTCAAGAAAGAGAACTTGGAGTCATTGTGATAGTTCTCTGAAAACATCCACTCAGTGTACAGCGGCAGTCAAAAAAGTGAACAGAATGTTGAGAGTCATTAAGAAAGGGCTAGCTAATAAGACAGAAAATATCATATTGCCTCTGTATAAATCCATGGTACGCCCACATCTTGAATACTGCGTGCAGATGTGGTTGCCCTATCTCAAAAAAGATATATTGGAATTAGAAAAGGTTCAGTATATACATACAGTGAACATGAAAAGGTGGAAGTTGCCATACCAACTCTAAGAGGCTAATTAATTAAGATGAGCTATTATCAGTAGGAGAAAAAAAACTTTTGTAGTGATAATCAAGATGGCCCATTTCAGACAGTTGACAAAAAGGTGTGAGGATACTTAACATGGGGAAATACATTCAATTTGTGTAATGACCCAGCCACTCCCAGTCTCTATTCAAGCCCAAATTAATGGTATTTAGTTTGCATATTAATTCAAGTTCAGCAGTTTCTTGTTGGAGTCTGGTTTTTAAGCTTTTCTGATGCAAAATTGCCACCTTTGGCTCTGGGATCTGTTTCATTTGACTAAAACTGGATTTGGTCATTTGCAGCACCCCATTCTTAAGTCTGTTACTGAGTGACCAGAGAGGTTGAAGTGCTCTCCTACTGGTTTTTGAATATTATGATTCCTGATGTCAGATTTGTGTCCATTTATTCTTTTGCTTAGAAACTGTCCGGTTTGGCCAATGTACATGGCAGAGGGGCATTGCTGGCACATGGCATATATCACATTGGTAGATGTGCAGGTGAACGAGCCCCTGATGGCGTGGCTGATGTGATTAGGTCCTATGATGGTGTCACTTGAATAGATATGTGGACAGAATTGGCATCGGGCTTTGTTGCGGATAGGTTCCTGGGTTAGTGTTTTTGTTGTGTGGTGTGTGGTTGCTGGTGAGTATTTGCTTCAGATCAGGGGGCTGTCTGTAAGCGAGGACTGGTCTGTCTCCCAATATCTGTGAGAGTGAGGGATCATCTTTCAGGATAGGTTGTAGATCTTTGATGATGCACTGGAGAGGTTTTAGTTGGGGGCTGAAGGTGGCGGCTAGTGGCGTTCTGTTATTTTCTTTGTTGGGCCTGTCCTATAGTAGGTGACTTCTGGGTACTCTTCTGGCTCTGTCAATCTGTTTTTTCACTCTGGTCACTCAGTAACAGACTTAAAGGTGGCAATTCATGGGTAGTCCATGATGTGGAGAGATTGGATTGTTGGTATGTATTTCTACTCCATTTCCATTACAGAGAGGTACAAGGCAGGGCTGCTCCCTTTCTCCTCTTCTGTTTGATTGAGCTCTAGAACCTCTAGCTATTGCCATCCAAGTAAATCAACATATTCATGGTATCAGGATGGTTCAAATAGAGCACAAAATTATGATCTATGTGGATAATGCTATTGCATTTGTATCTAAGCCTGAGGTTACCATTCCTAACCTTCTAACCATTATTAATAAGTTTGGATTCCTCTCATATAAAATTAATTGGGGGTTTCATAAATATGCCCACAAAGGCCCTTTCTCAAATTGGGACTTTAAGTGACAATTGTCTTATGGAATATTTGGGAATACAGATTCCCAAAATTATTCAGGACATCCCTAAGATGAATATAGAACCAATTACTGCCCAAGTGGCTAGCGATTTGGGGAGATGGAATTCATTAACCCAATAATTCAAAAAGTTGCTTTGGGGTGCAGGTAAGAAACCTAGACTGACTCTGAACAAATTATAGCTCCTCCAATCTCTGGGAGGATTTAGTTTTCCCAACTTGAAAAATTGTCATATCTCCTTTTGTTAAGCCAGGCATCTTTATTAGGCTATTAGATATGACCCCACAGACCCCACTTTGGATTCTACTCTTGCGTAGTGATAAATGGACACAAGTCAGATATCAGGAATGGCAATATACAAAAACCTGTAGGAGAACACTGATAAATGGACACAAGTCAGATATCAGGAATGGCAATATACAAAAACCTGTAGGAGAACACTTCAACCTCCCTGGCCACACCATAGCAGATGTAAAGGTAGCCATTTTACAGCAAAAAAACTTCAGGACCAGACTCCAAAGAGAAACTGCTGAGCTCCAGTTCATTTGCAAATTTGACACCATCAGATCAGGATTAAACAAAGACTGTGAATGGCTATCCAACTACAGAAGCAGTTTCTCCTCCCTTGGTGTTCACACCTCAACTGCTAGCAGAGCACCTCACCCTCCCTGATTGAACTAACCTCGTTATCTCCATACTGATATATACCTGCCTCTGGAAATTTCCATTACTTGCATCTGAAGAAGTGAGGTTCTTACCCACGAAAGCTTATGCTCCCAATACCTCTGTTAGTCTTAAAGGTGCCACAGGACCCTCTGTTGCATTTTGTATCAAGAATTTCTGGTATGCGGTGGATCAAAGGACCAAACTGATATTAGATACTAAGTTGGAGCCCATTCTTGGATATATTCCTGAGACTTGGAGATTATCTGGTAACAAGGCAGTATGGTTCCAACATGCAGCTTTGGGTGCTAAAAAAGCTAACAAATGACTGGCATTCCCCAGAAAGGAAATGACTGAAAAATGCAAGCAATTTGGGCTGACTTTTTAGAGGTCTACAATTAGCATAGATCCTGAAGATAGATATGTTGCTTCCCCTGGCCTCCCTGAATCCTAACCCTTTTTATTTACTTTGTGTATTGTGATGAATCTGGTATTTTCTTATATTTATTGTATTTGGAAGAAATAATAAATTATAATTAATTTAAAAATGTGAAAGAGTATCTCAGAGAATGGAGTGAATAAAAAGAGAGTTAATACTGGCTTTGACAGTTGTCTGGTACTTTCCTGCCACAGGAAGAACAAAGGTAATTAAAGAAATGTTGCATATTGATAAATAAACTACATATTCATGAGACGAAGAGGCTCCTAAGGACTATCCATGAAGGCATGGAGCCAATGAGAGGGTGACAGCAACCAGCTTGAATCTAAACATGCATGAAAGAAGTGTGTTTTCCTATAGTTTCATGAAAATAAGGAGGAGAAAGATTATAAAAGGTTCTGAAGTGAGCACCCTGTTCCCTCCCCTCCCTGGCTACTCTGCTTAAACAGCAAGTAGACACAGCTCATTCTGTCCATCTCCACAAGCAAGCTGCCACAGGCAGATAAGAAAAACAAAGAAGACTGATGAAGAAACCAAGCCAAGGAAAACCTTTTCAAAACTTCTACATGGATTGGTGAGAGAAAGTTAACTAAGACACTGCCAAGGCATTAGATTTAAAATCTTGTATGATTTTATTGGGATATGAAAATGCTGTTGAAATTTAAATTACTAATCATTTCTCCTGCTAATCACCAGATGATTAGACCATGTATTCCTAGAGAGGAGACTGGGCCTAACATCAGAATTTAATTGGACTTAAGATTCTTATTATTGGTTATTTGGCCTGTCTCAAGACAGCTCCTTAAATGGCTTATTTTAAGGAAAAAAGACAAACAAAAAATTTTAATATTTTCTTTATTTTTGTAGGATTTAGTTAAGCTTGCCTATTTTCCCCTAATTATGAACTGTTTGTTATTTATTAATAACTCACAGCATCCACTTGCCCTTAAACAAAATATTTTGCCACTATGTAAACAGTTTTAAATATATAATAAGATACTAAATGGAATTCACAATAATTCTGGAAACAATATACTTTGTTCTTAACTTACCAAATGAAGAATGTCCTGCAGGTAATTCACTCTCACTCTGTTAAAATTCTCCACAGAGGACATACAGAAGAGATTGCAACAGAAGTCACCAGTTTATCACTTTATTATTAACAAAAGTAAGAGAAGCTCAGTGGTTTGAGCATTGGCCTGCTAAACCCAGGGTTGTGAGTTCAATCCTTGAGAAGGCCATTTAGGGATCTGGGGCAAAAACCTGTCAGGGACAGTACTTGGTCCTGCTATGAAGGCAGGGACTGTACTCGATGACCTTTCAAGGTCCTTTCCAGCTCTATGAGATAGGTATATCTCCATATAATAAAAATCATTAAACAGAATATGAAGGAGCCATGGTTAATCGCTGTGATTATTTTGCTTGGTCTTGATCACGGTATCCCCTAAGTTATGTAAAAGAATCTCTGGCACTAAATAGTAGGAGTCAAACTCCTGATTAGCAGTAAAGGAAACAATTAGTAAGAGCTAGCCCTGCCATTTCTTGTTTCTCTAAGCTAAATATTTTTTAAAATAAAATTACTCGGTGTAATTAAATTTACAATTAAGTTTACCCATTTCTACCCCATAGTTCTACCAATCTGTATACACATTCCCTTTAACTTCCAAGGGAGTTTCATTTCATGGCAGAATTGAGCCCAAATATATAAGGTATTAATGCTCAGAAATGATCCTTTACAAGATTCTTTTCATGTTCAAAGTGCTCTACAAACATCATCAAACACTGACAGCACACCTATAAGGTAGATGAGACTTGTCCTAATTGTTGAAGATGGGGAAAATGGCACACACAGATTCAGCCTGAAATTTTCAAACTTGGGTACATAATATTAGACATGTAAATACATAATGAGGCACCTAAATAATAGAACATGTAGATGTAGGTACATTATGTCCATTGTTTGGCTGCCTCATTATGGATTTAAATGCCTAACATTAGACACCTAATTTTGAAAAAAATTGCCTAAGGGAGTTAGCAAAACCACAGAGGGATTGAGGGCTTTCTCATTCCTAGTCCTATGCTTAAACCATTACTCTGCTCCTTTCTCAGAATTTCAAATTAATTCCCAGTGTGATTTTGTTCTGCTCAGGCACTGTATCTCCACAGCCCCTAGTTAGAGCTTAGTTAACACACACGTTCTAAATGAAAATGATTAGTATATCTTTATGCTTCCCTCTAACTGATGGAGGATTGCTCAGATCATTTAATGCAAAACAAATGGGTATACTGAAAAGCATGCTTCCATTTGCACTTACTGAATCCCACCCCATCGCCATTAGAAGCTCTAATTTAAGACCTCATATGTACTGCATGTTGCTTTTCCTGCTTAGCTCCAGCCACCTTCCAGAATTTCTTCAGCTTGAACATACTTCTAAAAACCCAAAAATATTGTTTCCTATTGTCCTCCCCAACCTGACTACAGAATCCAGTCTGGGAGCCAGTAATCACACCAGCTGCATGTATTATATCACATTACCATAGCTTTCTTCCCCTCCCCCAGCCCTTGTAACTGGATCTTATAGTGATTTCCTATTAGCAAGGCATTTAAAATAAATATGTTGTTAGAGCTGGTCAAAAAATGTCCAACAGAACAGTTTTCCATCATAAAATGCTAATTCAATAGAATCTAAAGGTTTGGTGGGAACATGTCAATATCAGGTAGGCAGGGTTCCATGCCAGCCCGTTTGACTCATCAGCATCCCTGGCAGCTCAGCTGGCAGGTTACTTGCCACAGCCCACCTGGTGGGCAGCCAGGGAGTTGGGGCCTCTATGTTTCCTGGTCTTCTCATCTCTGCACCTGGTGGGCTTGCCAGGTTCCCCTCTGGTTCCCCCACAGCCTGCTTGGTGTGGGCTCTCTGGGTTCCAAGGCTTCCCAGGCAGCCTGCCTCCATAGGATCCCTGGTTCCCCCCACAGCCCATCTGCTGGGCAACCTGGGTTTCTAGGCTGCCCGGCTCCCCATCTGACAGGCTGCTGGCCTCCCAGACTTCCTGGACTGACCAATTTCCTCACAGCCCACCTGGAGAGCTGCCCCGCACCCAGCTTGTAGATTCTGGGCTGGCTAGCTCCATGGGCTCTCGTCAGTTCCCTATCTGCCCAGCTCCACCACCAGACAGCCCCGGGAACCCAGGGAACATATTTTGTTTCAGAAACACTGAAACATTCATGCTGCCCAGGTACTGGGAATGGTTCGGTGTTTCTAAACTGAAAATATGTTTTAATTTTAAGTCTAGGAGTTTTTTGTTTTTTAAACTCTGCATTTTTCATGGGACAGAAATTCTGTTTCCCAACCAGCTTTAGCTATTATATAAATAGTACTTTGAACTTCTATGGCAGCTCCCCTGGGTAAGTGTCATAATCCCCATTTTATGTATGAAGAAACAGACACAAAGAGCTTTAGAGCTAGATCATTTCATTCATGGGGGGAAGAGGAATAGGTAGGGAACAGAAAATGGTATGAGTTTCCACCATGTTAATCTGTCAGAGAGAGGAATTGTCCACCCCACTCCCACTGGTAGAATGGACAAGGTGGTTGTGAGCCCCAATACAACGGATCTTGAGATCCACACAAGTCTAGTGCATTTGTAATGGTACCTGTTCCGTCCCCTCAGCCGTTAGTGCAGCATAGCTCTGATAGGATGTGTGGTAGTGATCATGTAAGATGATGCTGATTGGGGCAGCAGCTTCATACTTTCCAATTCCCCACAGGCTTTTAGAAATGACCCCTTCTAAGTGCAATCTAAGTACCCTCCAGGATGCTCTTCTTTATTCTCCCTCTCTTCTCCTGGTTATCTTCCCCTCCCGTTTTAACGTACAGCCCTGATTCCCTTATCACAAATCACATCAGTAACCCATGTTAACATTAAGTAACATGGATAAGCTGTTATACCTTGCACACTTGTTCCAAGCTGACAACCAATTTCTGTGGGACAAATTTAACTGTCTAGTGCAAGATCAAATCAGAGTACTCAATGATCTAGGTTCCTTCCTCGGATCCTCCTGAATCAATTTGATGAACTCAGCAGCTAGCTAAAAAGACAGGAGATATTTCATTTTTATATCAAATACTCCTTTTTACTGTAACAGTAATGGGAACTGGGAGAATGAAGTGCTGCAGCTGGGTGAGGTAATAAGATCCTAATATTTGGGAGCCATATTCTCCCATACAGTACATTGGCAAAACACACCGATTTTCAAGTAATATGGAATATGTGAGCAATGTTTTTGTGGGTCTGAGGGGGAAGTATATGAAAATAACTTTCTGCTCTTCCAATAATCTGCATTACTCATCTGCTAAACTCTTGGAGATAGAAAAAAGCAGCAGAGCATAGAGGTTAGCTCCTAGAGAAAAAAATAAATGTGAGAGTGTAACAAACTACATATTAGCTTTCCCTCGTTTAAAAGGTATGAAAATGGGTACAGTGAGGGAGAGGGGAGAGGCACGTAAATTAAAACTGTTTGAGGAATCCAGTCCTATGCTGCTGAAGGAATTATTTGGATTTCCATTACTATTGAGCATTATCCCTGAGCTTCCCTCCTGCTCACTTGCAAAGTTATACACATCTCTAGACACATTACAGTATTTATTCAGTCTCTTCTTATGTAAACCTTAATTTCTAAAATGGGCTTTGGTCTTTTCTTATGTATATATCTGCAACCCCAGTGATTTGAGTGGGGTTTCTTCTATGTAAAAGAGCATGGTATCTGGTCCAAAACATGCCAGGTACAGATCTGTTTAGATATTTCAATAAAACATATGAATTACATTGATTCTCTTCTTTTCCTTAAAAAAAGTAGAAGAACATATTGTAAAAATGGATTACTTAAACCATAGTAAAGAAATGGATGTGATCTTAATATTTTTTTCTCATTAGAATAACAGGTAGCATACCCATAGGTAACTACCAAGTATGCAAGATAATAAGCTTCTTTAGTGGGTGTGTGCGTATGTGTGTGTGTGTGTGTATGTGTGTGTATGCGCGCACGCATGTGCTATGTTCAGGGTTCAGGCATAAGATGAGAGTCAAGACAGTGCAACAATCAGACAATATTCCTTTATCCTCATATGCTGTATTTCCCATCAAGCACTTCCTGACAATAGAATTTTCAAAGTCCCTACGCATTACCCTATATGTAAGCATACTATTATACTATAACACCCCTTATTGGGAAATTATCTATAGTAATATGCTATATAACTCTGTGTTTGATACTCAAGTTTGGGAAAACGGCTATATATCTAATTAGTGAATGGACGTTACATTAGGAAGAAAGGCTTTGACATCTTAATGAGTGGGATTTCGATGCCCAGTTCTCATTACAAATAAATGTGAATTCATGGAATCATAGAAGATTAGGGTTAGAAGAGGCCTCAGGAGGTCATGTAGTCCAACCCCCTGCTCAAAGTAGGACCAACTCCAACTAAATCATCCCAGCCAGGGTTTTGTCAAGCCGGGCCTTAAAAACCTCTAAGGGACACCCCAGATTGTTTAGGTGGCTTTGAAAACCCCATTCAACACATTTATCCTTGGGGGCAGGGGCAGAGAGGTAAAATAGAAGAGCTCTTGCCATGCTTCACAACTATAATACCTAAAGGATGAAAAGGACCTAGGTCAGAATCTGCACACTCTGCATGCTGAAGGCGAAAGCTGTGCTTGGGAACAGAAGCTATAAAAGGAAAAGATTACATCAAGAAGGGCTTTTCTTCCTATGTGGTCAATAACTTCCTTTGTGGAAGGAGCAAATTGTGCCTAAACCCTTCGCTTGTAGATACTTAAAATCAGAGAACAGACCTATGGTTATTTCCTTTCAACTATTCCTATATTTTCTTCTGTGTGCCTTGACAGGGACTTCTATGGATGCAGAAGCCTGGTCTAGGGGCCTTATCACTCTGTCCACGTTGCCTTACTACAAATTCAGTTGCTGTTGGGGAAAAGGAAAATGTAAAATGTATGTTAGAATGAAATATTAACAAAATAGCCTCTCAAGGTCAAGGTTGAGGTACAATGGCAGCAGGAAGGGGATTTTTCCACTGCTCCCATCTGTTGTACCTGGATAAAGCAGTTTAACCTGCAGTGCTTGTCACCCGGAAACTTTCATGACTATGTAATGTTTTAGAAAAGTTAAACAAAAGGAGTGTTCAAACAAATGTATAATTTCTTGGAGCTGAACGCATAACTAGTGGGTTCCCCTGAATCAAGGTAAACCCTAGAGTGAAAGGAAGGTGTGTGAGAGCATAATTGTACTCAGTACTTGAGTTAGGGACTGAATCTGATTTTGACTCACCATTTAAAAAATAAGACAGTAGTGCCAAGTTACAGATTCTAGGCACGTTGTTTTATTAGCAATATTGCAGCAGTCATATTTATACATGAGAGTTCTAGACTGGCTACAAATTCAGGTGATCAGTCACACTAGAGAGCCCCTAGTCTTGAAACGTACTGAGGACAAAGTGGCTCAGATCCCAGTTGAGTTGAGGATGCTCCTCACCTCACTGGGGCTGAGTGCTCTGGATTCCGGACTAATATACTAGAAAGAAGAACAAGAGATGGTCCATCTCTCAGTCCTGTTGAGAGCTCTGGAGTTAGTGCATGGATGACAGGCAACAACGAGGTCCCAGCACATAAGATTATTTCCTCTTGGGGATCTCCTTAGGTCTATGTGGAAGCTGCGGAAGCCATGTATGTAAGGGCATCCCTCACTTCTTCCCCAGAGAAGCAAACTTCACCCTGACAGAAGAATTACAAGGAAACTTAACTGAATCTCTTTATCCACTCCTTTAGGTGAGATAATCCTCGTAGGGGAGAATTGGGCTCTGAATTGGAATTTGAGGGCAAAATTTTGCCCTCAGATATATCTGTGCAACCTCACTGAAGACAATAAGCTTAAATTCTAACTTATATTATGCTGTTTAGGACTCTGCCTTTCCTTTGGGTCTGGATAAGTTGAAATGTTTGCATGTCAGGACTAAGGTATTGGTAGAGATGTGTGGCAAAGATTCAACAGCACCTGTGCGCAAAGTATCTTGCTCAAGCTAGTGTAATTAGTTTCTCACTTACATAACCACTCACAAATTTAACAAAAAGCCTGTTAATGGGATAGGTCTCACCAGGGGAAGAGTTTCAATTTCCTAGAAAATGTAAGTTGACAGCTACATGAGGTAAAATAACCATGTTCAAATATGGTGGTTTTAAATTAGGTAAATTTAGTCTCAGGAAATGAGTGGAGCTTGTTGTGTGAAGTGTTTCTTTAGCAAGGTCAGGCTAGCTTTAAAAACTAATGCCAGCATCAGACCGGAGGAGATACTTAGAGATGCTGTCTGCGAAGGACTGTGGTACTTCTAACACAAAAGCAAGAGAACATGAATCATTTATGACAGCAGCAGAGAGCGGGTTTTTTGGACTAAGGCAAAGTCAGGTGGAGTGAAGGGCATAAAAGGAGGACTGTCGAACTCCTACAGGGCAACTAGCTATAGAAAGCTGACAGCAAGTGCTAAAGTCTGTCATCCACATGGTGGATCTACTAGGTAAGCCTGGATGGCCTTTTCTAGGTCACAGTAGTAACAGAGGGAAATTTGAACGTTTTTGATATAGTTCAAAACAGAATCTGACCCCGCCTTGCTAAATCAAAAGTATAACAAAACCTTGAGAGTGCTTTCTAGCTGTATCTATATGGCTGCATAGTATTACTGTAGTATCTAAGGCCCTGATCCTGCAATGATTCACACATGTGCTTAACTTTTAGCACGTGCATAGTGCAAAGGGATGGCTTACATGCTTGAAGTTAGCATGTACACAAGTCTTTGCAGGATCAGTGCCTGAGTATGAATGTTGCATCTGTGATGTTGCTTTGCATAATAATTCTGAAAGCCAGAATTTTTTAAAAATCTGAACATGCTTGGGTCAGAAACAGAACTATGTTTAGAGCTGGGTCTGAGGCAGCCCTTATGTCTCCCTCCCACATGTGATCACCCTGAACTGTGAGAGCTATTGAAGTCTGAGCCCTGATCTGGAAATTGAACATTGTGAATGTCTCAAAACCCTAGATCTGAATGCCCTAAAACTGTGGGTTGTTCAAAATCCCAGTCTGGGTTAGAATCCCTATTGTGCAATTTGTGCCTATCGCTAATAAAAAGTGCTGGCAGGTGTTTTTTTTACCCTTGCATTGATGAAGTAAGTGCTGTGAACAATTGATGGAAAAGATACTTATATTGTTACAGGTCCTTCTGTTAAGAAATAAGAGAAAAAACATTTAGGACATTATTACAGCTGTGCAGGGTATGTAGGGAACACAACACACCAGGTCTGGTCTCGACAACTTCTTCTTTATTAACATACAAAATGGCATCTAGGGATTGGGCAAAACTCCCCACTCCTGAATACATCTTTTGGGACTATCCTAAAAGAACTATACTGAACCCCCAGGATACAACAACCCTTCCCCTCGAAGTTCAACAAAATTCCTTGATAGGAAAATCAACAGCTCAATATAGTAACTGGAACTCTACCTTGAGGTGCAGGGAAGACTGGTAAAGACACCCTGGTCTCTGGCAGTCCTTGTCTGCTAAACAAGAAACATGGCTCCTCAGTAGTTACAGATGAAGTAGCTACTCTGACCAGAATGACTTCCATCCACTTAGAACGTGCATTCACCATGACAAGAAACATTGACCCAAGGAAGGGACCAACACAGTTGACATGTAGTCTGATCCAAAGCCTTCCTGTCCATTCCCATGGTGATAAGTCTGCTACCATAGGCAACTTTCTTTGTGTGGCACAGCCCAGTACCGCTTGATTTCTCTAACTAGGCTTGGCCAGCAGACATAACATCTGGCCTGAGTTTTCATTCAGGTCATCCCAGGGTGAATTCTGTTCAGTTTTTCCAGTATTAACTTTCTTGCCTGGAGAGGAGAACTCTGCTTTGGAGATTTAGTTCCCAACGCCTGTGAAAATAAGGATGTATGTCTGAAGATACCATCAACTTGGGCCATCCATGATATATGAAATGAGAGACCTGCGACAGAACAAGGTCTCCGTTAATCCATTGAGCGATCTGCTTAGCTGTTAGTGGAGCTTCTTCTACTCTGGCTAAAGGTAGCACCACTTTTTGAGAAACTGGAGTGTCTTCTTTACCTACTGGCAATGAACTGAGGCCATCTGCATTAGCAATTGCTGGTCCAGGCTTAGAGAGCAGAATGGGTTCTGCCAGAATCCTTTGCTGCATTGCTTCATTATTGTTGCCACAAAGAATGCAGTTGTATAACATATCCTCCAAACTATTTCCAATTTCACATTGGGCTGCCAGCTGGCATAAATTTGCCACAAACTGAGGCATATTCATTAGGCTCTTGGATATAGGAGTTATGTTTAAACCATAGGACACTAACAGATGGTTTTGGTTCATAATGATCCGTCACTGCTTTAACTATAGAGTCAAATGTCACTGTTTCAGGAGTCTGTGGCTCCTGGAGCTCATGAATCAGTCCACAAGTCTTGCAACCCACAACACTGAGGAGGATAAACTCCGTTTTGTCTCATCCGTGACACCATTAGCCAATAGGTAACAGCGGAAGCATTCTACACAATGTGTTTGTTTCCTTCTGAGCCTCGAATTCATCCTCCCTGCTGTAGTGCACCATTCCCTTGTGTGTTGGAAGAACACAGAGTCTGCACCTCCATGCTTTCCCTGGTATTCACTTTGGCTTTTCAGGGTGGCTGGGCCCCTTGTCCTCTCTCAGGAAGACAGCCAGCCCTGGAAAGCAGCTCCTCAGGAGCACCACAGCCATTGACAGCAATGCATTGAGTGCTTTGCACACATCAGTCAGTGTAACTTGTTGCCAATATGTTACAGCAGCGCAATGTATGGTGGGAGCACAATACACCAGGTCTGGTCTCAAAAACTGCTTAGGGACCAGGCAAAATTCCCCATCTTTACGGACTATCCTAAAATAACTATCCTGAATCCCCAGGATGCAACATACATATGTCTGCCCGAGTCCCTTTCCTAAATGCTCCTTTTGTCTGTTACATGCTCCTGGCTTAGGAAGCCAGATCCTTGGAGCTATCAAATTACATGAGCTGAAGACTAGGCCCTGACCCTTTTTTCATGCTGACTCCCAAACTTGGAAAATTATTTCCTAACCATACTTTCTCTTCCTTCATATCATTCCTGAAATCCCACCTTTCTGAAAGGTCTACATATACAGTCTGTGTCTTGGGGCATCCACATGCTTAGGGGTAAAAAACTCTGAGTTCTCCCTTGCTTTAGTTGCATTTTGTGTGTTTGTGCCAAGCATTACATGGGGTTCCTTGCTCACTGGCTGTATACATATGATGATTACTACTGCTATAGTGCCATGTACAGCTAAAGTGATATAAATAAGCAATGGTGATAACATGAAATGATAATGAAGAACTTGCAGGATAGTTTTTAAAGTATGACGAATCTATCCACATCTATTCACAGATCTAGCCACAGTACATCTGCACCATGAATTGACTGACTTGTAATGTCAGTGTTCAGCCGAGGATATCAGTAAATCCCAGGACTGTTTCAGTGTGCTGTTATTCATGTAATTTGAATGTGGTTACTATATATAGTTACGGGCACCTCTCATAAACATCGTTACATACAGCACAGAAACTGGTGTTTTATTTAATCTTCTCACCAAAATGAGAATGGAAAAAAATATTTGGAAAAGCATTTGGAAAAAATAAACTGGTGGAGATTGAAATTGACACAGGATTGTGAGCATAAGGACTAGCTGAACTTGGTAAAACTCACCATAGTACCCAGCGTGAAAGCTGTACAATTAAAATGAGCTTTGAAGTGATTGCATCTGAGTCTGCTAAAAGGTTGTACAGAGAAAGAGACTGAGGTGTGGATTCATTTGCATTCATTTGCAAGTTTTACTATATTATTGGCCTGCTAATATGTGAGAAAATTGCATGCTTTTCATCCACAGATCTGTGCCATTAAGTCTGCAAGTATGTGGGTCTATCTCTGGCAGCTGAGCCAGGAGAGTAAATAATTAGACTCCGGAAAAACAAATTATCAGAGAGCACTTTTGGGATGGATCACTTGAAGAAAGAGTGTGTATACATAGTCTTCAGACACAACAGAAAACATTATTATAGAATAACAGAAAACATTATTGTAGCATAGCAACCAAGAGTATTTATGTTGGACTATTGTTTCTAGTCTAAATTCCTGTTTTTGCTTGTAACTTTCACCTATTTGCCTGACATTTTCCAGGCCTGAAGATAAATAGTTTTAGAATGTCTGAGCAAATGTTACCCATTATCATACAAACATTTTGCTCTATTTACTTTCAGACTAAAATGGTTGCAGTTTTAATTTTACAATGACTCTCTCAAATCCTGTACCCACACTCACAAAGCAGAACTTACTGGGACAAGCAAGGCCCCATATCAATTCACATGAGACATGGAGCTCTAGAATCACAATCTAAGCATCACTTGCATTGACTCCTTTTTTCATACGAGGGTAAACCCTGTGGGCTGAAGCCTATGAGAGAAGGGCAGTAACTGAGTGAGCTCTCTGCTGGAGAACAAGGGTTACTGAGCGAGGCAGTACCTCATTTAAATATCAATGTGTTCTCAGCAGTACCTCATTTACATATCAGCTTGTGTTCTTTGCTGTCATCTGCTAGAGAGCAAGGGGAGTCAGTTGAGCACGGAAGTGCCTCATCTACCTATTTACTGTGGATAGCTTAAGAACACTGGGGTCTACTTTCCCCAAGTTTTGTACTTGGGGCCAGGGCCGGTGCAAGGAAGTTTCGCGCCCTAGGCGAAAGTTCCACCTTGCGCCCCCCCCCAGCCCTGTGGCAGCTCCCCGCCCCCCCTCCGCCCTGAGGCGCCCCCCCAGCAGTAGCTCCTTCCCCCCCGGGGGAGCCATGCGGCAGCTCCCCACCCCAGCTCACCTCTGCTCCTCCTCCTCCCCGAGCACGCTGCCCGCGCTCTAATTCTCCTCCCCTCCCAGGCTTGCGGCGCCAAACAGCTGATTGGCGCCGTAAGCCTGGGAGGCGGGAGAAGTGGAGCGGCCGCTGCGCTGCGAGAGGGAGTCTGAGCCGCACGTGTCAGCACGCCGCCGGCAGCCCAGCCCAGGAACGCTGTAAAACAAAAATTGGGGGCACCGCTTTTTGGTACCCCCAAATCTTGGCGCCTTAGGCAACCGCCTAGTTTGCCTTAATGGTAGCACTGGCCCTGCTTGGGACCAATATTTTGGAGATGACCATGTTGGGAACCAACTGAGCAAGGCCTGGACAATGATTGGGCTCTGCGTCACCCTGATTAAGACTGAATTTTGCTGAAGTTGGGAAAGAGGCCTTGGAGAGAGCCAAAGAGTGGAAGAAAGAGTCTGTAGTTCTGTCTTGTTGGAAGGGGCAGCCTGGTGGTGGTGGCTCTGTGTAGGATCCCTTATACTATTGATCCCTTTCTAATATCGCTGAATTGAGAGCAGCAGCTTCTTGTGAACAGAGCAGAGCAGCTGATCTGGCCTCCAGCTGAGGTCTCCAGGTGGAGCGGAACAGCAGAGCTGGTTCCAGATGAGAGAGAGTCTATGAATGGAACAAAGTAGTAGTTCCAGGCAACCAGCAGCATCTAGGTGACAGCTACAATCACAGCCAAAGGATGGAGTGAAGTATGACCCACTAACAGTGCTGAATGGGGAGCAGCATTATTGAAGGCTGCGTATAAAGAGAGCAGCTGCTCCAGCTATGGAGGCAAAAGATCTGAGGGGTTATAAGTAAGGCTGCGAGTCTGTCACGGATTCTGTGACTTTCTGGGACCTCCTTGGCTTCTGCCGGGGCCAGTGCGGCTGGCCAGAGGGCCGCCTGAGCAGCTCGGGTGGCCCCAGAGCCAGCCGCACTGGCCGCTGCAGAGGCAGTCTCGGGCCACCATGCCCCCCCAGCAGCAGCAGGAGTTTGGGTGTGGGAGGGGGCTCAGGGCTGAAGCGTGGGGTTGAGGTGTGCGAGGGGGTGAGGGCTCTGGGCGACACTTACCTCGGGGGGCTCCCCAAAAGTGGACAGCATATCCGACTCCATGTGCTGCCTCCACCCGCAGGCACTGCCCCCGCAGCTCTCATTGGCCATGGTTCCCAGCCAATGGGAGCTGTGGAGTGGGCACTTGGGGCAGGAGCAGCACGCGGTGGCCCCCTGGCCACGCCTCTGCCTAGGGGCTGCAGGGACATGCCCAGGAGCGCCGCCAGCTTTTTTGCCGCCCTAGGCGGCAGAAGGTCCCGCCCCCAAAATGCCGCCCCCGACAGAGGCGGCGGAAGATCCCGCCCCCAAAATGCTGCCCCTGACAGAGGCGGCGGAAGGTCCCGCCCCCAACAGAGGCGGCCGAAGATCCGGCCGCAGCGATCACCGTCCCCCAAATGTTAGCGCCCTAGGTTACCGCCTAGGTCGCCTAATGGGTTGCGCTGGCCCTGGACATGCCGGCCATTTCCAGGAGCCATGCGGAGCCTGCTAGCCCCCAGAGCACCTGCAGGGGTCCCAGGCCATGTGCCACCACCCTTCCCCCCCCCCAGGTACCTGTGGCACCCCCCCAAACACATCCCTGAGCTGCCCTCCCCCTACCCCTGAGCACTCAAGTTCTAGTCAGAGGTATATAGTACAAGTCATGGACAGGTCACGGGCCGTGAATTTTTGTTTACTGCCCGTGACCTGTCCATGACTTTAGTAAAAATACCCATGACTAAAACGTAGCCTTAGTTATAAGCCCCAGTCTTCATCTACCTAAGAACTCGTGTGATGCCTCCCTGATCCAGCATCACAGCAGAATGTCACCTTAGCGGGTCAGGTAGCATAGCCTCAGAGCAAGCAGTCAGATGAAGATTTTCCTTGGGACTTTCTGACCAATAACTGAGTGGAGAACTGGAAAGGTGACTGTGCTACATCAGCAACTCATGGCTCTTTATGAGGACTGTGACCTTGGGGTAACAGTGGCCGAAGTTAGTTGTTGTTTGTTGTTAAGTTTACCCTGTCGTTTCCTTTCCCTCTCCCCAGTAAAGTTTTCCTGTTTAAAATCTGGTCACTGTGCTTGCAAGTGGGGAATAAGTTGTCTATCAGTGGCATCTAGAGTAAGATAGATGGATATATGTTCCCAGGTAGCTGAGTGTGGGATCAAACTGGAGTTTTGTACGTGTTAGAAAAAGCCCTAGAAAGTGAGGACCCAGCCCTTTATGCTGCCAACACCACTGGCAGGAGGGTTACCAGGGCAACCCTACAACCCTGCCTGCCCTCTCACTGAATTGTTAAAAATACACTGAAGAGCACCTCATGAGATTGATGTGGGGCATTTGAGTCAGGGAGTTCAGGAGCAATTAAGGTTGTATAATCTTTTCTGCAGACTCCAACTGGAAGCGGGTAAGAGGGTACTGGAGCAGCTAAGGCCAGGTAGTGTCCCTACAAAATAGAGCCATGCTGCAGGGGGCTAGAGGCACTTTATAGGCACAAGTCTTCCTCATGGTTAGCGTTGGCCTGCAATAAATCCCTGGAAGTTTGGGGTCGGGCACTGAGCCTGTTCCATTGGGGACAGACCCCAGTGGAAAGGAACACTGCATGGGGCTCCTAGCTAAGACTTACTCCCTCTGAACCCATGCCTGTCTTGCTCTTTTGCGGGACAGGATAATCTGGCCCTCGCTTCCCAAACTATTAAATTTCAGAGAAGCAGAATCATCTAGTGGTTAGAAAACAGTCCAGGATAAGCAGCTGTGGAGAACTGGTCCTGGCTCTGCCTCGACTTGCTGTATGTCTTTGGGAAAGCCACTTAAGCATCTAGTGTCTCGGTATTAGTTTTATAACATGGAATAATAATACTATAGATTACCTGTTTCACAAGGATAATGTGGTATAATTAGCTCTTATCCATCCAGCACTTTACCAAGTATAAATTGCTACATAAGGCCTACAATTATTATTGGCTTTTTAGTAATTCTCTCTGCTTTTAGTCCATTTGTTGTTTTGATGCTATTATCATAGCCTAGCATATGGATGAATTATATTCAATAAAGAAACTACATTACAAGAATGTCAAGATTTTAGAGCAAGGCAGTCTTGTCAGGAAATGGCAACATTAAAGCTGGAGATACATTAATTATATCTCCTTTTTCATGTGCATTATGATGCAGTCTTTTTAGTTACACGATCATATACTCTCATCCAAATAATACAACAGAAGATCATACAGTTTATCTATATCCTAAGAAACATATGGACAGCATCTTGTAATTTTAAAAATTCTTCTATACTTAAGCTATTTGAGTTTCATAATGATAAATTTGAGCTCTGTGAGTCTGTCTTAACAAAGAGAAGGCTAAGGGGACAACTTGATTACAATCTATAAGTATATACATGGGGAGCAAATATTTAATAATATCTGTTATTGGACCAACTTCTGTTGATGAGAGAAACAGGTTTTCGAGCTTACACAGAGCTCTTCTTCAGTCCTGTAGCTGGAAGGTGGTTATAGCCAGGTGGACCTGGACTGGCTCATTCTCTTCAGCAGAGCCTGTCACAGGTAGACTGGGTAGCTACATCTCCTTAAAGGACCAGCCCTGTGACACACATGTATTTTAATAATTTTGTCAGTCTCCATGTTCTGTACATTTTCTTTTCAATTATTAGCCCCAGCCTTCCTAAGATGCAGAGTGGAGGATAAGGCAGTTAAGTATGAAGCTAATTTACTTGAAAAATTTGGTGTCCTATGTATGCCAGCAAAGTACATTTATTGCTCTATGTTCTAGTTATTCTGTGGCATATGTTGCATAGGTATTGTTCACTGTGTTCCGCCTACCCCTGGAATCTGACCCTCTGTCTTGTATCTTGTATAGTTATTTCCACTTTGTAAACTGAGGGTAAAATGCTGTTATTCTGATCTGGTAGGGTGTAATACCCACTTTGTACAGTTATAAATGAGCACACAAGTTGCAAGGCAGTGAATAATCAGACCCTGCTTGTCTGGCATGTATGTATTAGTAAACATATTACTGTTGTTTATTATTTGTATTACCATAGCACCTAGGAGCCCCAGTCATGGACCAGGATCCCACTACACAAGGTGCTGTACAAACACAGAACAAAAAGGTGATCTCTGCCCAAAACAGCTTATAATCTAAGTGGTAGCCCGAACAATTGTACACTTGTATTATTTGAGTATGTAGTGATATAATTAAAAACTTAATTGTAATACATACAAACAAGGGAGCAGGGTTAAGGCTTGATATGCAACATGATTATTCTATTTCCTGATTTTTGTGCACTAAACTGAATAACTTTATCCATCTCTTAATTTAGTATTTCCTAGGATCCTCTTCCCCCCACCTGCTCCCTCCTCCCACCCCCATGCTTCCCTCCCTTGTCTTCTGAAAACCTTTAGAGCGCTGTAGAAGATGAGGTGAGGAGCCCTTGTCTCACCCTTGCACATCCATTCAGCATGCGTCTGAATTAGCCTACATATATGCAGTGTGGCCTTCCTTCACTGCACACTTTATGATCTTAGCAAGACATGTCAATGCAATGACTAACCTAATTGCCTTCTATGATGAGATAACTGGCTCTGTGGATGAGGGGAAAGCAGTGGATGTGTTATTCCTTGACTTTAGCAAAGCTTTTGTTACTGTCTCCCACAGTATTCTTGCCAGCAAGTTAAAGTAGTATGGGCTGGATGAATGGACTGTAAGGTGGATAGAAAGCTGGCTAGATCGTCGGGCTCAATGAGTAGTGATCAATGGCTCCATGTCTAGCTGGCAGCCAGTATCAAGCGGAGTGCCCCAAGGGTCGGTCCTGGGGCCGGTTTTGTTCAATATCTTCATTAATGATCTGGAGGATGGCATGGACTGCACCCTCAGCAAGTTTGCAGATGACACTAAACTGGGAAGAGTGGTAGATACGCTGGAGGGTAGGGATAGCATACAGAGGGACCTAGACAAATTAGAGGATTGGGCCAAAAGAAATCTGATGAGGTTCAACAAGGACAAGTGCAGAGTCCTGCACTTAGGATGGAAGAATCCCATGCACTCCTACAGACTACGGACCAAATGGCTAGGCAACAGTTCTGCAGAAAAGGACCTTGGGGTTTCAGTGGACGAGGAGCTGGATATGAGTCGACAGTGTGCCCTTGTTGCCATGAAGGCTAACAGCATTTTGGGCTGTATAAGTAGGGGCATTGCCAGCAGATCGAGGTACATGATCATTTCCCTCTATTCGACATTGGTGAGGCCTCATCTGGAGTACTGTGTCCAGTTTTGGGCCCCACACTACAAGAAGGATGTGGAAAAATTGGAAAGAGTCCAGCAGAGGGCAACAAAAATGATTAGGGGGCTGGAGCACATGACTTATGAGGAGAGGCTGAAGGAACTGGGATTGTTTAGTCTGCAGAAGAGAAGAATGAGGGGAGAATTTGATAGCTGCTTTCAACTACCTTAAAGGGGGTTCCAAAGAGGATGGAGCTCAGCTGTTCTCAGTGGTAGCAGATGACAGAACAAGGAGTAATGGTCTCAAATTGCAGTGGGGGAGGTTTAGGTTGGATATTAGGAAAAACTTTTTCACTAGGAGGGTGGTGAAGCACTGGAATGGGTTACCTAGGGAGGCGGTGGAATCTTCTTCCTTAGAGGTTTTTAAGGTCAGGCTTGACAAAGCCCTGGCTGGGATGATTTAGTTGGGGATTGGTCCTGCTTTGAGCAGGGGGTTGGACTAGATGACCTCCTGAGGTCCCTTCCAACCCTGGTATTCTATGATTCTATGATTGCATGAATCATGTGCAATTTTCAAAAACTTTTAACTCCGTCAACTCAAGACGAATGTTTTCCAGGACACTCACTTGGATTTCTCTTTGATGGGTTGGGAACTTGGGCCTTACTTTGACCTGCTAACACAGGTTAAAACCACTATGGCATTGTCCTCTTTAGGTTGGTAACATGGATTATTTTAATGCAGGTTAAAAATACACCTTTTTTGTAAGATGGACAAGGCCAAAAGGTTCCATGGCTGCACATTAGTTTGTGCATCAGTCCTAGAAAGGCTCCCCATAGTATTGTTGTCTTTGCTGTGCATTGAAGTAGCACTGCCAGAGGAACTGAAACAAGAACATATGGGGAGTCCTTAAGGCAAATACATTAAAGGTCTAGAAAACATGACCTGTGAGAGAAGACTGAAAAAATGTGGTTTGTTTAGTCAGGAGAAGAGAAGACTGAGAGTGGACATGATAACAGTTTTCAAGTACATAAAAGGTCCTTACAAGGAGGAAGGAGAAAAAATTTTCTCCTTAACCTCTGAGCAGGGCCGTCCTTAGGCATAGGCAGCATATGCATAGGGCACCCGAAAATTTGGGGCACCCCTGGGTCTTAGTGTCCACCCTTCCGCCTCTTCCTATCCCTGTTCTAACTCTTCCTGCAGGCTCTCTCAGCTGGCTGCTGCAGCCTGATCAGTCTTCCTCCAGAGAGGATCTAATAACTTAAAAGTGAAAAGGCCTCCAGCCTGCCAGACCTATTAGCACAACACTGAAACTGTTAAAGAACCATTCAAGTGGTAATGAAGCCATTTAACAGACATTTGCCAACCCCCAGGTATAAACTGTCAGTTTCTGAATTTCCTGACAAAAACAGTTGTGTATTACTGTAATATTGACACACAACATGTTAGTCTACAGGACCTTAGTTTAAAATTTGCTTTAAAAATAGTTCATTAGCGTGTTGCTGAAGATTATAAAATCACATCTCTAAAAAAATCCTTGCATAGATTTTTAGATGCACAATCTGAGTATTCATCTTTAGCCTTAAATGCTTGGATCTTCAGACACATAGTTTTTTAAAATAAATCCTTCAAAAGACCACCCTTATCTAAAATACACATTTTAATTTTAATTACTATAGTACAAAAAGCTTGCTTCCAAAGTCTTCCTGTCCTTTCTGTCCATCCCTTTCTCCCTTCACCCCACTGTTGAAGAGAGCCCATTTAAGGGACAACACCCCTTTCCTTCCAGATAGCTGGACAAACCAGTTTCCCTTTCTTTACTCCTGACTATTTGATTAACTAGTTTTAAGAGAAACCTCCAGCAAAATCAGTACCTTAATAACATATAAAATCCTTTGTTATGCCTAAAATCTTTGGAAACGTATTTTTTAAGGTTGGTGAAATTTCATAAACGTGTCTATTGTTATGGAGATCACACAAAGTAAATTAGTGTTCCCTTTTTCTACAAGCAATGAACATTGTTATGAACAAACTAAACCTCTGTGACTGATTAATTTAAAATAATGTCTTTGTTTCAGTGAGTTAAATAGATAGTAATCTGGAATGATTACTTTATGAATGCTTAAGAGTACATTTAAAATATAAAATCAGTTTAGAAATACTGATTAAGAAAATGTAAAACAGAGAAGTGCTGCTTCAAGTATTTAATGTTGTATTCAGAAGGACAGATGACTTGCTCTACAAAGTTTTTGCAAATAAATCTCTGACAAACTTCAGGGTATATCAAAAAAACGGTGACTGACATTTTTTATTTCCAAGTTTAGTGCTTTTAATTAGGTACCTTCTGCATGTCCAGTCTTCACCATCTGGCATGCAGTGGAAAACATGCTCCATTTTCTTTCAGAAAGAATTACAGAAGAGTGTTTTTTTCAAATGTCATTTGCTTCATTTGGGTTCAGGGATTTGGCTGGAAGGGGGTGAGCAGGGAGAGGGAGGGAAGAGAGGAGGGAAACAGTGGGGAGAGGGTGGGACCTGGATGGAGTGGGGGCAGAAACCGGGGAGGAGCAGGGGTGGCGTATGGGTGGGGCCACAGGCAGAATAGGTGAGCTGGAGAACTAGCTTCCCCAAGCGGCAGCTTCACCCACTGCCTATGACAGCAGGTAAGAGCGGGTCAGCTCCCGCACACCCAGTGTACACTGCAGTCTCCTTAGGCAGGGGCCATATTCACAGAGCCGAATGCGCCGGTGCCGCAGTTTCTGCATTAGGGAGAGGGTACAGGGGTCTCTGTGGGGAACTATGACTCTCCGCCACCGTGAGGCTCGGTATCCTTTGCTGCCTCCTCCCTCTCCCTGCCCCCGGGCTGCGAGCCCGGGCTGCCGTCGGGCATAGGGGCACCAGTTTAATAATACTGCGTAGGGCCCCATCAATCCTAAGGACGGCCCTGCCTCCGAGGTTAGGACAAGAAGCAATGGGCTTAAATTGTAGCAAGGGCGGTTTAGGTTGGAGATTAGGAAAAACTTCCTGTCAGGGTTAAGCACTGGGAGGTGCTTAGGGAGGTTGTGGAATCTCCATCATTGGAGGTTTTTAAGAGCAGATTAGACAAACACCTGTCAGGGATGGTCTAGATAATACTTAGTTCTGCCATTAGTGCGGAAGACTGGACTAGATGACCTCTCGAGGTCCCTTCCAGTCCTATGATTCTATGATAGACATTGGATTGGTTCTGACTATCATAGCCCTGTAAACTAATAAACTCAATTGCAAATGAAGGGCCAGGTTCACCAGTACAATTCGCTGCTTTGCATTACACCAGCAATGCAAAGTAACTGTAATCCCAGTTTAATTGGCTGGTGCTCTCTGGCTGCTTTGTGTTGCTCTAGGGTACCAATGAATCTGCCCTTAGCAACTAAAATCAAATAAAAACAATTTAAGGTTGCTCCTAAAAATATTTCTGTCCTGCAGTGATGCCTGGAGGAGAAAAACTATGAAAAAATTGATTTATTTTTAAGATTTAGTTTAATTTATTTGGGGACCACAAACTGTATTATGCCTTAATCATAATCATATATTTTTGTATGGTGTCACTGCAAGGCAGAATTAAGATTGTTAAGGTGCCTGAACTGTGCACTTCTTTCCACATTTGGATTTCTTTTGAGTGCAACCTTGACTGAATTACCTGGGTTTATAATGCTTGGTTTGAGGAAAATTACAGCATCCCTGAAATGGTTTTTATGCTTCAATTACTAATGCATATTCTCAACCTTAACTCCATCTTAATGGAGTTCCCCACCTTTCCCAGGAAATAAATGAAGAGAAACCAGGAATCTGGTGGGTTCCTCAGCTGGTGGGACTTAAAACTAAACATTATTTGGGGTTAACACAAAGAATATGGAATACAAATGAGTCAGAATAACTTTAACTCTTTACCCTAATGTGCAATAATATGTGTATTAAAATCTGAAATCAGATATTAACTAATTTACAAAGTGTTTAGTTTTGTTTCTGTGATTTTGCTCAACATCTGATTTATCTTCCAGTCTGAAAAATGCCAAAACATTAAGCCAATTCCCCATTGCTAATGTTTTGTTTAGTTTGGTTTCTATGAGTTTGCTCAAGACATGATTTATCATCCAGTCTGAAAATACCCAAAAAGTGAAACCAATTCACTGTTGCTAAAGGCATTATGCTTTATTTTAATTCAGAGAAAGCTGATTATAATGCATTAAAACTTTTCTTCAAGCAAGCAGAACATAGTTCTGTAATTAGAATTATTTTTTCTATAACAGCTTTATGCTACCATTTCCTTTTTTGTGTGATTTTTGAATCCAGACAAAGCAATCAGCTACAAGCCATTTACGCTTTCATTTCTCTGTAGATTAAAATGTGGTTTTACAGTCCCTCAGTAATGTGCAGTCAGTATTAGCATAAGCCTGTAATTCATACATTAAGGTATTCCCCAGCTACCTGGTAAACATAAAAGTCAAAACCAGCCTCTGATTTACTTCAGAATCGATCAGCGTTTTTTGGTATGTCATTTGCTGTTGAGCAGATAAGAAGCTTACTGAAGTAAAATTACATTGCTAACTCAAAAAAGCTAATCTCCACTTGGCTGATTTGCCAGGTGCCCTTCCCCCCTCTCCCAAACCTGCATAACTATTCTCAAAGATTCGTTTTTCAGGTGACTGGTATTTCATTTCCTGTCAACTCCAATTCTTACAACAATAAATCAAAATCATTAGTATCATGAAATGTCAAATGGAAAGGAGTTAAAAGGGAATACTTCATTTGCTTTAAAAAGGATATTTGGTTTGTAGAAGGGAAAGTGTCAAGGGAAGAAAGACATTTTCACCCTCAAAAGAAAATCCATCAGAGCTTAGGAGTTGCTACATAGAGTTCTATTCAGAACTTTGGCAGATAAGTTGGTCTTATAATACTCCAGCTACTTGGTACGGTTGGAGGAACTCCTACTCCTTGCTCCTTAACACAAAGGTAGGAAACTTAAGCAGCTGCTGATGGGGAGTGGTATGGGTTGCCAGGGCAAGAGGCCTTCTACTGGTAGGAGTGCCCAGATCTTCCTGCATGTGATAGGTACACATATCTCATCCATGCTGACCTCATACGTTCTGCTCTAAAAAGTCTCAGGCAGTGCTGTCGTACTGCACAAGGTCAGAGCAACAGCTACCAGAAGCCTAACACTCAGGCCCTGAGAGAGGTGCCAAATATTCAGGTCTCAGTCAAGTAGAGTGACTATGCAGGAAAAATGTCTATAGTCATGGCTAATGCTGTTTCAGCCAACCAGGGCGAATGCAGTCTATCCTAGTGGTTGGTGTGGGCATTAGGCCAAGTGGGTCAGAGTCAGTAGTCAGAAGCTGGACCCAAGAGTCAAACTGGAGGTCAAGAACTGGAGCAAGCAGGATAGCTGGCTAGGCAGGAGAAGGAGGAACAAGGTAACACAGGAGCAGGCACAGTGGTGAGCAGGAGTATTGAGAAGCCAGCAAGCTGCTGATGCTGCTGGCTTAAGAACCAGCCTGCTGGCCCCTGCAGCCAACCAGGCAGCATGGCCAATTAGTCAGCCTGTTGTAGGCCAGTTGTATTGAGGAGGATATTAGCTCTGCTCCAGGCCTGATTCCTGATAGTACCCCCCCAACACACACCTTTCCCTGAGAAGTATGTCTAGGGGCCTCAGGATCAGGTAAGCATGGTGAAAAGGACCAGTGTAAGCATGGTGAAAAGAACACATGGGTGTGTTCTGTAAGTTCCCATGGATGTTGGTTAGGGCCAGTCCAATTCAAGTCAATTAGATATTGTAGTTTTCCTTGGACCCTACCAGCCAGCTGTTGGCTGGTAGGACCAGTCAGCATACCATTTGTAGGTTACCTTGGTGTCTTCTAACCGCCTCTGGAGTTCTTGGTGCACCTGCTGGATGTGGGCCATGAGTTCAGTAACAGCAGGCATCTCCGGATGAGCACAAAGATGGAAACCATAGTTAGCAAAGAAGAGAGTCTGCTTGGTGGAGGCATGTGGGCATTGTTTTAAGCAAACTCAGCATGAAGGATCAGGTACAGCCAATCATCTTGATGGTAATTTAGGAAGCAACGTAGGTACTGTTCAAGGACCACACTGACCCACTCTGCTTGCCCATTGGTGCTGGGATGATAGGCTCTTGAGTTCAGGATCTCGATACTCAAATGGTGCAGAACTGGGATCCTCAGTCAGATACCATATTTGTAGGCAAGCCATGGAGGTGAAAGATGTTGCTCACAACTAGGCAGAGGAAAGCACTCAATGTAGAACAAAACATGCCATCTTGGTAAGTGGTCAACCACCACTAGAACAGTAGTGTGGCCCTGTGAGGGTGGTAATTCCATGATAAAGTCCATGAAAATGATGACCCAAGGCTGAAGTGGATTGGGTATGAGCTGGAGGAGACCCAGCAGTCTTGACCAGGGGGTCTCGGTCACAGGCGCAAAGCTCACAGGAATCTACATAAGATGCAACAGAGGTGCTTATGACAGGCCACCAAAAGTTCCTGGAAACCAGGTCATGGGTCTTGGAATGGCTGAAGTGGCCTGAGGAGTGTCGTGGCAGAATTGTAGGACTTGAAGCCGAGTGGCCCTTTCAGGAACATAGATGTGTCCCTCATGGTATAGGATCCTGTCCTGGAAGGTGAAGAATGTAGAGGACTGGTCTTGATGATGGTCTAAGGCTTGATAGGTTTGGATGACAAGGGGATCACTAGGTAACTGAAAGCAGATGGAGGTTGTGGTGCAGAAATGATGCTTGAGAGCTTGAGAATTGTGGACATAATCTCCTCACCAGGTTTGTTGTATTCACACTTTCATGACAATACATCTGCCTTCCTGTTCCTAGTCCCTGGCCAGTAGGTGACCACAAACTCAAATCATACAAAGAAGAGGGAACAGTGTGCAGTCATAAGTCCAATGCAGGGGCAGAATGTCTGCCTTCTCATTGTCCAAAATATTGGCGAAGTCATAGTATTTACGGAGGATCTTGGCGACAACAGGCAGAACTGCAGAGGGTGCTGAGAGTCCTGGCAGTCTTGTTGCATGAGGGTTGAGATCTCCCAGTGGATAACTGTTGGGATACCCTCTGAGATCTTTTCCACTATATCCAGAACACCTCATCCAGTTCTGGGAGAACATTTTATCCAATTCTCTGGAATCCAAAATCTTGGTTCAACTCTGGACTAGCCACTGAGGTTTCTTTATCGTCATATCATGAAGCTACACCTGAGATGATCGAGCTCAAGTGTAGGAGGGTTGGGTTAGGGTGCACCACAACTCCAAAGTACATAATTATAAATCAGATTATATACATACTATAAAACAGACTAATGTATGTGCATTACATTCTACATTTTATCACATGCTTTATGATTGGCTTACTAATTTTGTAAACCAATCCCTGTACAGATCATAAACTTTCCATGAACTACGAAGTGTGCTAGTAAGCAAAGCAAAGCTGCAAATTTATCACACATTATTCTTGTTACTATTTCTTCATCTAAAAGCTACATATTATTTACAAGGCCACTTGTGAATTCATGCTTTGTACATTGTTCACCTCTGTTTCCTTACTTCTGTCTTATTTCATTGTTCATGCAAGGCCTACCCTGATGTAAACTGCAGAGCATACTGGTCTGTTTCTTGGATCCTGAGAGGCAGGATGGCTGGTAATGCCAGGAATTAAAGTATAGGGTCTACTTCCGCCAGTGAATGTAGAGTGGTGATAAACCAGAGAATACCTGGTTGAGAGCATGAAGAGTCCGAATTAATCCAAATTGAAGGGCTTCCTGGTGCCCCAGAAGGGTGATAACCATTATTGGCAAGGTCTGGTGGGTTACTTGTCCCATGGAGAGACAACACCCATCAATAGTCTCAACCAGACCTACAGAGTTCTTGCGTATGGTGAGAACTGCATGGGTCTTAGCAAAGTTTAAGTCCATAATGTTACCTGAGATCCCTGAGTTGCATCAGAAACTGACTTGGGGTCCGGCTGTGTCAACTATGGTCCATGGGTGCTGGGAGCTACCAGAGGGGGAGAAAACCAGCTTGGCCTGGACCCACTCCCAAGGGCTGGGGACCTAGCATTTCCCAGCTCTGGTTCCGCCCAAGTCTTCACTGTACACATCAAGGCAAGATGGCTAGGTTCCCCACAATATAAGCAGAAGCCTAACTCCTGGTGTCGGTGCTTCTCCAAGTTGGAGAGGTGTGGGTGAACCTGGCTGGCTTGCAATAGCTCTGATGCCAGGGCAGACCTGCACATTTGGGTTGTCATGGGCAGGATGAATGGCAACCTAGAGAAAATCAAGGTATGCTCATAACGCCGATACTCTGAATCAGATTGTTCAAACTGGACAGAGGCTCCACCTGCTCAAGCTCATCCTTTATATCCTCATTTAACCCCAGGCGGAAATGTTGGTATTGTGCCACCTCATTCCACCCTAGTGTCGGAAGCCAAACAACAAAACTCAGCAACGTACTTGCCAATGGGTCAGCCTCCGTGCCATAAGGCCTGAAGGGTTGCGTCAGTAGTCTGCACATGGTTGGGGGTCATCAAAGATGGTGGACATGGCTTAAATGAATTCCTCTAATTGTTGCAAGATGGGGCTGGACTGTTCCAGGAAAGGAACGGGGAACTCCAGGCCAAGGCCTCCCCAGTCAACAAACTTAAGATGAGTCCCACATAGGCCTGGTCCAAGGGGAATGATTGAGGGCATAGTAGGAACAGGAGCCAACATTGGTTCAAGAACCGCTGAAACTTGTCCCAGTCTCCATCAAATTTGTTGGGCTGTGAAATCTTTGGCTCTGGGAAGGGTGGAGTGGGAGGAGCAGCAGAACAACCTGTGCCTGCAGATCTGCATTCTGTGTTATTCACACCTGAAGGTTCTGAGTGGTGTACACCAGTCCTGCGGGGGCCTTAGTAGGGTCCATACTAGCACCGAGGACCCCGGCCCTAATTTTAAGGGCTTCTCAATCTGCCAGCCATTCGGGATGAGGGAGGTCTAGCCTAATCCTAATTGGAGTAGGTGTCAGGCCTAGTGGTTGGAGCAGGCATCGGACCCCGAGGACTAGGGTCAGAACCAGAGTCAGTAGTTGGAAGCAGGACCCAAGGGTCAACTGGAGGGTAGAAACTGGATACCACAGCCAAGGATCTAGCTGGAGTCAGTAGTCAGGAGCCAAAGCCAAGGATCAAACCAAAGATCAGGAACTGGAGCGAGCAGAGTATCAGGCAAGGAGGGGTTCAAGGCAGAGGCAGGACAGAGGCAAGGCTGGGTACAAGGCAGGAGCAGGAGGAACAAGGTAACATAGGAGCAGGCACAGTGGTGGGCATGAGCATTGCGAAGCCAGAGAGCGGCTGCTGCTGCTAGCTTAAGAGCAAGCCTGCTGACCCCTGCAGCCAATCAGGGGGTGTGGCCCATCAGGCAGCCTGCTGAAGGCCAGCTATCCCAGTGAGGCTGCCTGGTGATTAGCTCTGCTGCGGGCCCTGATTCCTGACATGGTGATACTATGACACAGCATGTTGGCAGATGTTATATATGAAACACCAAACACACATCCACGATTTTCCAGCATCTCTGTGCAATATGACTCAATGCCTCTGCACACACCCTTGAGGTGAGACACAGTGCCAGTGAGAATGGCTGCTCTCTGTATCCCGTGATTCTATCTGCAGTGTCTGTTCCACTCCCAGCATGTCCACAGGTTCACACATTTAAGGTGAGCTGACAAGTCTTCCTCAGGGCTATGGGCCCATTCAGACCTCAGCTACAGTGGCATAAGTCTAGAGTAATTCTGTTACATCGATGTAGGTGAGATGAGAATCTGACCTCTGTTGAGGATGAGTTGTGTGAGGGGACCTTACTCAGATCTTCAAGAGCTAGGTTGTGTATAGCCTGTTACACTACCTCTGAGGCTGGAATAACAGCCTGCTCTGCTGTCCGTGTTAAGCTCTCTACTTCCAGTCATGACAGATGCAGAGAGACGCAAGAATTGAAATGTTAACCAAACTTTTGAATCTGGAAGGTAAGGTTTGTAGATTGTTTTTTATTTATTTATTTATTTTATGTGGACTGGTTTCAGTCAGCTTGAATTCAGTGGATGGAGTGGCATTCACTGAGACTATTCAGAGAGCAAGATTACTTAGTATGAGAAAATGGGGCAGAATCGGGCCTTAAATGAGTCTACATTTTGTATTTGTGCAGCACTACCTTCTTCCTTTTTTTTTCTCTACTTTCTTTGCTTCCCCTCCTTTCTTTATTATATGTGCACACTCATATATCCACATTTTCTAAGATACACACTAAAGGTTTGGTTGTGGGATAGCTAACCAGTGCCATTTTTTTTATTCACAGAAAACCAGGCTGTGGAAGCAGAGTTGTTCACTAAGGGTGACATCCTGGCTCCATTTAAATCAATGGGATTTTCGCCATTGACTTGGATGGGGCCAAGATTCCATCTTTAGGTTCATATTTGTTTCTCTTTAATATTACTCAGATCCATCTTTCATCTACACAGTCTTTTTGTGGGTATAATTTTTCATCCACAACTCATTCTTTTTCCTGGAAAATGAGTTTAAAATCAAGGCCACGGTATTCCAGCAAATGGTTTTTGGAAGCTAATAACAGCAACATCAAAAATCCAACTTTCTAGTAGCCAATGCCTGCATCCTTAGGGAAGTGGCCTCCATGCATCCTCCTTATGGGGGTCAGAGGCCTCTCATAATCCATTCCACCAAGATATAATTTTAGAGACCAAGGGACGTCTCCAGTCCCAAACCAAACTAGATATTACATTTATACATTTAGCCAGGAATTTTTAAATCTGAAACTCCTTGTCTCAGAGTAAAAAAAGGTAAAAAAATTAAGAATGTCTTGTTCAAGCAGGCGCTTAAGGACAAAATAACAGGTGGATCACCTTTCTAGTTACATCTGCTTTAAGCTACAACCACTCCATTTAAAAACACAACAGGAAAAAAAGCAATGAGTCTTAAACATCAGCTAAGTATGTAAACATCACTTTTGAGATGGTTTCAGGCACTGTGGGATGCAGCATCTGGAATAAACCTGAACATAAATGACGCCTTTCATTTCTTTTGTTGAGGTGCGCTCTGTGTGTGTGGAGGGAAGTACACACCATGTGCCACCCACTTTATTACTTTGCTTCAAAGATTTGACTTATCAAGAAACAAATATAATGCAAATAAATATGTATTTTTCCCCTGGCATTTGGGAGATGCATAGAAGTGCAACAGAACATCATGCTCTAAAAGAATGGAAAGAGTTTAAATATGTGACAACCCCTAAGCAGTACCTCATTTCACAAAGCATGAGTCTGGGAATAAAGTCAGACTGTATAAAGCTGTTTGATTAAAATAATCTAATACAGACTTTTCTGCCTCATATTTTTGCTACAGATTTTCTAGATGAACCATTCTTTATTTCTGTAACATATTTTTAGGGACTCTTAGAAATTAGAGGACAACATACTGTAGTACTGAAGATGGCCTATAGAGAACATGCACAATTGCACAGCACACAGTATGTGTCAAAGACATATTACTATGGTTGTTTAGCAGTCAGTGGGTCAGATCCTCAGGTGGTGTAAACTGGTGTAGCTCCATCAGAGACAACTCTAAGCAGACTTATTTTATATTAAAAAAATAAATAAGCCATTCATCATTGTACCATTTGGAAGAGAAAAAACAGCATCTTATACAAATACACTGATCAGAAATTAAAACCAGTGAGTTCCTGACAGTGTTTTCTGATGGAAAAAAAAATATATAGCAATTGCCTGGTAAGTAGAAATCCATGGAAATTACCCTTTGTCCAGGTAATAACCACATTATACGGGTTAGCTGGCTAACCTTTGGATTTACAGGGCTTAAGACAGACTAGAATTTGGCCCTTGGAGTTTTTCACAAGCACTTCTTGAAAAGGGTTAATCAGAAATCAATCAGTGACCATGGAGAATCTAACACTTTATAAAACGTCATTATATATGGAGAACATATGTAATGGTGGGCAGTGTGGTCCCAGTTTTATTTTCTCTGCTGAGTGAATTCAGGGGTATAATACAAGATATGGGGTAGATGTGTCTTAATGGGAGCTGGATATATACGCAGAGGGGGGAATATACCCTACATGATCAATCCTGCAAGGTAATACTTGTGGATGCAGATTCTGGACTTCAGAAAGGCAGATTTCAACTGACCCAGAGAAATAGTAGGCAAGGTCTCATGGAAAGACCAATTAGGAAGAAAAGGAGTTGAAGGGGACTGGCAGTTCCTAAAAGATGTAATACTAGAGACTCAACATCAAGCTATTCTGATGCAGAGGAAAGAGAAGGGCCACAGGAGGCCAATGTGGCTGCACAAGGAGCTTTTTGGCTATCAAAAAACCAAAAGGGATACATACAGGAAATGGAAGGAGGGGCATGTCACCAAGGAAATATTCATGGGAATAGTGCGAGCATATAGGAACAAAATCAGGACAGCCAAGGCAAAGAATGAATTACAGCTGGCAAGAAATGTTAGAGACAACAGGAAGGGGTTCTTCAAATGTGTCAGACAAAAAAGAAAGATAAAGGACGGTGTGAGTCTGCTGCTCAGTGGAGAAGGTGAGCTGGTAACAGAAGATGATAGAAAGGCAGAGCTGCTCAATGCCTACTTTGCTTCAGTCTTCTCCCAAAAAATAACGTGACAGACAATTAGCGAAGTTACCACAGACGATAAAGAGGAAGGGATGCAGATCGGGATACATAAAGAACATGTCAGAGATCTTCTGACCAATTTGAATGAATTCAAATCAGCGGGGTTGGATGCAATTCACCCCAAGGTACTGAAAGAATTAGCTGAAGAAAGCTTGGAGCCACTGGCAATAATATTTACAAACTCATGTATGACAGGAGAGGGCCTGGAAGACTGGAGGAGGGCTAACGTAGTGCCCACCTTTAAAAGGGGAAAAAGGAGGAGCCAGGAAACTATAGACCAGTCAGCCTGATTTTGATACCTTTGAAGCTACTAGAGCAATGTATAAAACATTCAGTTTGCGAATACCTGGAGGATGAAGGGGTAATCACTAGCAGCCAGCATGGATTTACCAAGAACAAATCATGCCAAACCAGCTTGATTTCCTTCTTTGACAGAGTAATTGATTTGGTAGATAGGGGGAATGTGGTGGACATAATATACCTGGACTCAGTGGCAGATTTAGAGTTAGTGGGGCCCTGTGCTCAGCTTCATTTTTGGGGCCCCTCCTTGGGACCCAGCCAAGAAAAAGAACATTCTCTCTTATCTCTCCCCCCCCCAATTTTTAATTTTTTTTCTTCATCCACCTCGTATAAATTATAGGAAGTAAATGAAAGTAAAGTGAGGTACCTTGATTGTTTTTGTAGTCTAACTTATTTTTCCACAGACCATTTGATAATCTCTGAGGGTCTCGGTGGACCACTTAATGATCTTTCCAAATATTGTTTGTACCATTAGCTAACGATTGTAAAGCACTTTGGATAAGAGCGCTTTATTAAAAAAAATTGGAGTGCGGGGTCTGGCCAGGACTTAGGGTGTGGGAGGGGACTGGGGGTGCAGGGTCTGGGAGGAAGTTAGGATGCAGGAGCAGGCCGGGGGATGGGGTGCAGGGTCTGGCCAGGAGTTAGGTGTGGGAGGGGGCTCAGGGCTTGGGCAGGGGGTTGGGGTGTGGAGTGCTTACCTGGGGCAGTTCCTGTTTGGTGCGAGGGGTGCAGGTGGGGATGTGTGGGGGGTGTGCAGGAGTCAGGGAGGGCAGGGGGCTGGGTGTGTGCGAGAGGGGTGCAGGAGTCAGGGCTGGGAGTGTGTAATGGGGTTGCAGGAGTCAGGGCAGGGGGCTGGGGGGTGGGCTGGGGTCATGGGGGTGCTGCCAGCCCCCTGCCCTGAGCGGCTCATGGCAGGGGGCTGCTGTGTGTGTGTGTATGTGTAGGAGGAGTGCGGGGCCCTGCCCCTGCTCCGCCCTGCCCCAATTCTGGCCCTGCCCCCCCGCCTATTCCCCGCCTCCTCCCCAGAGCGTGCTGTGGCCCTGCTCCTCGCGCTCCCTCTCAGAGTGACCTGAGCACTGGCAAACAGCTGTTTGGCAATGGGGGAAGCGCTGGGAGGGGGAGGGAGAAGGGTGGGAATGCGGCACACTCGGGGGAGGAGGCAGGGAGGGAGGAGCTTGGCTGCTGGTGGGGGCGGAGCCTGCAGCAGGAGCCCCAGGAGCCGGCATGACCAAGCTTCTGCCCCTGCAGCTTCCCGGTCCTGGGGGCCCCTGTTGTTGGGGGACCCCTTGCCAGGGCACCCTGTGTTTCACTGTAAATCTGCCTCTGCCTAGACTTCAGCAAGGCTTTTGACACAGTCCCACAAGACATTCCGATAAGCTAGAAATATGTGGGCTTGACAGAACTACCATAATTGGTTAAACAACCGCAAACAGAGTAACTATTAATGGAATGATGTTGTATTGGAAGGCGATCTCAAGTGAGGTTCCACAGGGATCTGTTCTGGGAATGGTGTTGTTTAACATCTTTATCAATGACCTATATGTAGGAATAGAGAGCATACTGATCAAGTTTGGAGATGACACAAAGTTGGGAGGGTTGCCAGTACTTTGGAGGAAAGAGCTAAAATTCAGAGGGATCTTGATAAATTGGAAAACTGGTCTAAAGACAACAAAATGAAATTCAACAAAGACAAATGTAAAGTGCTACACTTAGGAAAGACAAACCAAATGCACAAATACAGAATGGGGGAAAACTGGCTTGGAGGCAGCACTGCTGAGAAGGATCTAGGAGTTGTGGTGGATCACAACCTCAACATGAGTCAGCAATGTGATGCTGTTGCAAAAAAAGCAAATGCAACATTAGGTTGCATTAAGAGAGGCATAGCATGCAAGTCACAGGAGGTGATAGTACCACTCTACTCAGTGCTGGTTAGGCCTCGGCTGGAGTAGTGTGTGCAGTTTTGGTCACCAATGTATAGAAAGGATGTAGAGAAACTGGAAAGGATCCAGAGGTGAGCAACAAGGAAGATCAAAGGGGTGGAATGCAAGTCATATGAGCAAAGGCTGAAGGAACTGAGTATGTTTAGTTTGGAAAAGAGGAGATTAAGGGAGATATAGAGCTTTTCAGGTACTTGAAAGGCTGCCATAAAAATGGAGAAGAATTGTTCTCTTTTTGCCATAGAGGGCAGGAAAAGAGGCAATGGGTTCAAACTGCAGCATAGCAGATTTAGATTAAATCTCAGGAAAACCTTCTGAACTGTAAGAACTGTAACAAGCATCTTCACTGGAGGTCTACAAAAGGAGGCTGGATAGCCATCTGTCTTGGATGTTTTAGACACAGTAAGTACTGCATCTTAGCAGGTGGTTAGACTAGATGACCCTTGTGGTCCCTTCTAACCCTATGATTCATCACCTATGACTGCGTTTATCTAAATACCAAGCATGGTTTTTATAGGCCTTATTTTTATTCCTGCTACTTGCCAGGCCAATTTATGAATTCGGAAGATACATACGGATTTTAAAATACATAAACCCCAAAAGGTTTTCTAAATACTGCCCCGCAATAAATCAGTGTTAAAAGTGATTTTCTATGTTTCTCAAAATCAAAATGCCAGGTGACATCCATGGGCCCAATTCTGCTTTCCTTGTGCATCCAAAAGAGCTGCTGTTGTCAGAGTGAGGTGTGGGTGCACAAGCAACACAGGATTGGGCTAATATTGGTAGTACTGGAGAAAACAATCTGTTGCATTTGAGCAAACTGTAATTCTACCATGGGCAGATCTACCTCTGTTAGATAACTGAAGGGTCTGGCAGCTGTTGTTGTTGTTTGTTAGTTTTTTTAATAGCTTTCCTTGCCAAAAACAACTCATTGAATTGAACTGAATAACCGTTGGGTTTTTTTTCTTTTTTTTTCATTTTCATAATTATTTCTTCCAGGTATTCTTTTCAAGATGAAGAAGACATGTTCATGGTGGTAGATCTGTTACTTGGAGGGGATCTGCGTTACCACCTACAACAGAATGTGCATTTTAACGAAGGAACTGTTAAATTATATATTTGTGAATTGGCACTTTCACTGGACTATTTGCAGAGATATCATATAATTCACAGGTAAGTGAATAACATTCATTCTATTAGTAAAGAAAGTGTAGACCATGCCACAAGTGAGGACTTCTTTACTTAGCCACACTGGGATTTGTTTATTCCACTTGTACAGTATGTGTCTCATTTATTACGTTGTTGGTTTTGTGTAACTAAATTTTGCCTGTGGATACATATGCAAAGTTTCTGCTGCATAAATGTAAACAGGAGTTGAGTTTGGCCCTGGTGTGTTTTTTCCCCTCTTCTCAGCCTTGCAATATTGTTGTTTCCACACTCCACTTTGTCATACTCCCTTTGTTTATCCTCTTATCCAAGAGCCGTGATGCATGCTTATTTAATGTTAGACACAATACTCTGAAGGCCACATGTTTTAATTTTTCTTAATTCCCTTACAATTTTTCTGAACACACACATTTGTAAATCAATAGAATAACTGTCAGAAGGGGGGAAAAAATCAAAGAGCATCACAGTGACTGATGATGGGGAATTAGCTGTCAGTTTTCAGACTGCTAGAAATGTGCATGGGGTAATATAAAAGAAATAGAAAGGAACAGAGTGGAAGAAATTACAGGCTCTGTGTTCTTTCCCTCTCTGTGGCATTTCCTATGCTGCAATGATCTGTTTGTTGGTTGGCCGCCTCTTAAACTAATTAAAGAGTCACGGTACTAGTCAGTGTTAATGATCTCTCTTTGTCAAGCATGCCACACATCAAGTATCTCTCAATATTTCCTGAATGTTTCTAAACCTAATTTGAGCACGGAGGTGGGTTCCCTTGTGATGGAAATAATAGCAAACTGTGGAAGAAAAAAAATCCTGGGCCTGATTCTGCTCTAACTTACATTGGGTTTACAGTGGTGTAATTCTGAATTCAGTAGGTTTCCTCTTGGTTTACATCAGTGTAAGTGGAAAGAGAAGCTGACCTCATGCGTCACCATAATTGTTTCATCTGAATTCCAGAGGCCAAACTGAAACTGTTCATGCAATGGGGTTGACAGTAATCAATATAAATAGGTTCTTCTAAACAAATGAATTGAGACCTGTCATCCTGTCCACCCACTAGTACTCCCTTGTGCTGTTGTATGAGAAAGCTGATTACAAGGACGTTCTGACTCAACATGGAGAGGGCGGAATCATATCCTATCTATTCCAGCTGGTAGGATACTTAGAATCATAGAATATCAGGGTTGGAAGGGACCTCAGGAGGTCATCTAGTCCAACCCCCTGCTCAAAGCAGGACCAATCCCCAACTAAATCATCCCAGCCAGGGCTTTGTCATGCCTGGCCTTAAAAACCTCTAAGGAAGGGGATTCCACCACCTCCCTAGGTAACCCAAGCCAGTGCTTCACCACCCTCCTAGTGAAAAAGTTTTTCCTAACATCCAACCTAAACCTCCTCCACTGCAACTTGAGACCATTACTCCTTGTTCTGTCATCTGCTACCACTGAGAACAGTCTAGATCCATCCTCTATGGAACCCCCTTTCAGGTAGTTGAAAGCAGCTATCAAATCCCCTCTCATTCTTCTCTTCTGCAGACTAAACAACCCCAGTTCCCTTAGCCTCTCCTCATAAGTCATGTGTTCCAGCCCCCTAATCATTTTTGTTGCCCTCTGCTGGACTCTTTCCAATTTTTCCACATCCTTCTTGTAGTGTGGGGCCCAAAACTGGACACAGTACTCCAGATGAGGCCTCACCAATGTTGAATAGAGGGGAATGATCACGTCCCTCGATTTGCTAGCAATGCCCCTAGCCTTCTTGGCAACAAGGGCACACTGTTGACTCATATTCAGCTTCTCGTCCACTGTAACCCTTAGGTCCTTTTCTGCAGAACTGCTGCCTAGCCATTCGTCCCTAGTCTTTAGCAGTGCATGGGATTCTTCCATCCTAAGTGGAGGACTCTGCACTTGTCCTTGTTGAACCTCATCAGGTTTCTTTTGGCCCAATCCTCTAATTTGTCTAGGTCCCTCTGTATACTATCCCTACCCTCCAGTGTATCTACCATTCCTCCCAGTTTAGTGTCATCTGCAAACTTGCTGAGAGCGCAGTCCACGCCATCCTCCAGATCATTAATGAAGATATTGAAGAAAACTGGCCCCAGGACCGACCCTTGGGGCACTCCGCTTGATACCGGCTGCCAACTAGACATGGAGCCATTGATCACTACCCGTTGAGCCCGACGATCTAGCCAGCTTTCTATCCACCTTATAGTCCATTCATCCAGCCCATACTTCTTTAACTTGCCGGCAAGAATACTGTGGGAGACCATGTCAAAAGCTTTGCTAAAGTCAAGGAATAACACATCCACTGCTTTCCCATCATCCACAGAGCCAGTGATCTCCTCATAGAAGGCAATTATGTTAGTCAGGCATGACTTGCCCTTGGTGAATCCATGCTGACTGTTCCTGATCACTTTCCTCTCCTCTAAGTGCTTCAGAATTGATTCCTTGAGGACCTGCTCCATGATTTTTCCAGGGACTGAGGTGCGGCTGACTGGCCTGTAGTTCCCCGGATCCTCCTTCTTCCCTTTTTTAATGATGGGCACTACATTAGCCTTTTTCCAGTCATCCTCCCCCAATCTCCATGAGTTTTCAAAGATAATGGCCAATGGCTTTGCAATCACATCCACCAACTCCTTTAGCACCCTTGAATGCAGCGCATCCGGCCCCATGGATTTGTGCTCATCCAGCTTTTCTAAATAGTCCTGAACCACTTCTTTCTCCACAGAGGGCTGGTCACCTCCTCCCCATGCTGTGCTGCCCAGTGCAGCAGTCTGGGAGCTGACCTTGTTCATGAAGACAGAGGCAAAAAAAGCATTGAGTACATTAGCTTTTTCTACATCCTCTGTCACTAGGTTGCCTCCTTCATTCAGTAAGGGGCCCACTCTTTCCTTGACTTTCTTCTTGTTGCTAATGTGCCTGAAGAAACCCTTCTTGTTACTCTTAACATCTCCTGCTAGCTGCAACTCCAAGTGTGATTTGGCCTTTCTGATTTCACTCCTGCATGCCTGAGCAATATTTTTATTCCTCCCTGGTCATTTGTCCAATCTTCCACTTCTTGTAAGCTTCTTTTTTGTGTTTAAGATCAGCAAGGATTTCACTGTTAAGCCAAGCTGGTCGCCTGCCATATTTACTATTCTTTCTACACATCGGGATGGTTTGTTCCTGCAACCTCAATAAGGATTCCTTAAAATACAACCAGCTCTCCTGGACTCCTTTGTCTCTCATGTTATTCTCCCAGGGGATCCTGCCCATTAGTTCCCTGAGGGAGTCAAAGTCTGCTTTTCTGAAGTCCAGGGTCCATATTCTGCTGCTCTCCTTTCTTCCTTGTGTCAGGATCCTGAACTCGAACATCTCATGGTCACTGCCTCCCAGGTTCCTATACACTTTTGCTTCCCCTACTAATTCTTCCCTATTTGTGAGCAGCAGGTCAAGAAGAGCTCTGCCCCTAGTTGATTCTTCCAGCACTTGCACCAGGAAATTGTCCCCTACACTTTCCAAATCTTCCTGGATTGTCTGTGCACCGCTGTATTGCTCTCCCAGCAGATATCAGGGTGATTAAAGTCTCCCATGAGAACCAGGGCCTGCAATCTAGTAACTTCTGATAGTTGCCGGAAGAAAGCCTCGTCCACCTCATCCCCTTGGTCTGGTGGTCTATAGCAGACTCCCACCACGACATCACCCTTGTTGCTCACACTTGTAAACTTAATCCAGTTTACTTCTCTAGTCTAAGCTCGGGCAGGAGTAGAAGGCTTATTCTGTATTATGGCAACCACACAAAACAAAATTGAAATAAGTTTTGTAGCTATTGATTTTCTTCAGGTTAAATTTGGATGAATGTTGCAGGAATTCTCTGAACTTTTCCATCTTCTGCATAATACTAATATTTTTTGTAGATTTCTATACATTTTGCACACATTTCGCATTCACAGTGAATGTTTCTAAAGTACAGCTCAGCATAGTCCATTTCTATGACTTAAGAAATGTTCCTTGATGGAGAACAAATTGTTGAGCATTTCTCTTGTGTGTGCAAATGAAGGGACATTTGTACAGCTGAGCTATGCAAAACGTTAAGAAAACCTTAAACCACACAAAACCCAACAGCTTTGGGGTTTGTTCCAAGCTTGAAACTGAGATGAAGTTCCACAGAAAATGACTATTCTTATGTTCTTATCTACCATACTTTATGGAAACACACTAATTCCTATTCAGCTTCTCAGTAAACTTTACAGAGTTTGAATAATTTTTTTTGTGGACAGTTAGTAAATATACTTTTATAGGAATTGTATTTTGCTGTATTGTTATCTCTTGTTTTGCCAAAATTAACATTTCTCAGTCAAACATAGTACACAGACATTGTACGGTAGCTTTTGGAAAACTATACAATGCACCTCCTGCCCCTTCATAGTTATTCAGTTCCCAGCACCTTGACTGGTTCTGAATATCTGCTTTGTGTAACTACTCTAAAGCTATTTTGTAATAACCAGACATTATGTGAATGACTATATACTAATTGGCTGATGGTTGTTAACTGTCAATCAGCAAGCAGGAATTTTGCCATAGCACTCTGGTTATCGTATCCCTCCTGATGATCTGATATGGAGGGACCAGGAAATATCTGGTAAGTATGAACTAATGTGGAAGTGGTGCCTGATTCAATTCTCGCTACTAGCAACAGAAGTTCTGTTCTTGTAGCCATCTCCTTGAGAAGGTGTGGCTATCCCATTGTGGCTCCATGCAGGACTAACGTCATCGTATATCTGTGTTAATCCTCACTTTCTATTATTCATACATATTTCAACATAACTGTGATAAAGCAGAGAAACTGCCAGCCAGTACAGCAGGGGTTAGAGGGAGCCTTTGGGCCCAGACAGCCCTACCCCATTTTACCGCAGCCAATGCCAGGCCTGGAGGAGGGAGAAAAGGAGAGCACCTGGCTCAGTTCAGAGCTGACTGGCGAAGAGGCAGGAGTAGGGTGACCATATTTCCCAAAGGGAAAATAGGACACTGTGCGGGGCTGGCCCGAGCTGCTCACCCAAGCCCCACGCGGGGCTGGTGTTGCTGCTTGCTCGAGCCCTGCCTCCCTCTCTGTGTGGGTCTGACACTGGCATCACTGCTCGCTTGAGCCCTGCCTGTCCCCCACCCAAGCCCTGCCTCCCACACTGCGTAGGGCTTGTTTCGCTGCTCGCCCTCCGGCACCTCACTTTTTTGACAAAAGTGGGTATTTGGCCCGTTTAAGAACAAATGGGACAAATGCCCATTTTTGCTTAAAAAAAAAGTCATGACGGCTGGGACAGGGCTCAAAAAAGGGACTGTCCCGGACAAAACCCTAGGCAGGAGCTAGTTGTCTCCCTACCTGAGGGGAAGGAGCACTAACCTGGCAGCCATCTGGGAGTAAGCACTGTCTCGCCAGCCAAGAGAGATGGCAAAAGAGCTTCCAGCACCTGAGGTAACTGAGTGAACCCCAGAGACATTGTGGGGCTCGCCCTCAGCAACTGGCGGCTGCCCCACCTGAAGGAGCCTGGTGCCATCCAAGACCCAGGAGTGGACCCTGCAGGAAACAAGCCGCCTAGCAAATTGGCACCACACCCCAAACTGAACAGTCTGGTAGGAAGTAGCCCAGGGCAGCTGATTTTGTCTCCCTGCTGGGAGGGACCCACCCCGCAGTTGACATACATAGGACCCTGGGCTGGGACCCGATGGAGAGAGAGGGCCCAGATCCCCCTACCTTCCTTGGCCTTAAAGATTGAGGCTCTTTAACCAAGCAGGGGGCTGAGAGCAAAGCACTCTAACCACTAGGCTTCCTGGCCCTCCAAGCCACCTGTCACAATAAGTGTTTTGCATGCACAACCCTGCAAAATAAATGTTCAGAATAAGAGCGGTGTTATTTAATATGGCACAAGAGTGGATGCTATACAAGATATCTTGCTTATAGTTCTGCCAGAGCTGTCTGCCTTTGCATAGATGTTTAACTGGTATTTTAAATAGTAATTTTAAAAAAATTCTAACCTCATCAGCATTTGCTGCTTTGCAGTCTATACTTGGCCCCCATCCTCACTCTGACATGCAAACTATATAGTTTAACTCATCTGGGCACATAATAACTTTTCACTTTAACTTAACTCATTTCCCACAATCTTGCTGGAATTTAGAGCACGGTAAAATGTTTTCTTTGGGTACAGTGATTTGGTAAAAGCGATTTGTACAATTATTTCCCATAGACCACCAGAGCCATAGAACAGAGAAAGGCATCTTCTGTTAACTTGCATGGTTTACTCACCCCCACATGTTGGATCAAATCCTGAAGTCTTTCCTCATTGATGTCAAGCTTCAAGATGACATGACTAGGTCCTTTATACTGTGGTTAGCGCCCGTTGAAAACTATTAGTCAATAATCTATTTGACCAATTAAAGACTGAATACATGATTATAATAAGACTAAATGAATTCTTTGCTTCAGTTTTCATGGCTGAGGATGTTAAGCGAGATTTCCAAACCTGAGCCATCCTTTGTATGGAAGTGTCACTAGAGGAGGTTTTGGAATTAATTGATAAATTTAACAATAACAAGTCACCGGGACCAGATGGCATTCATCCAAGAGTTCTGAAAGAACTCAAATGTGAAATAGTGGAACTATTAACTATGGTTTGTAACCTGTCCTTTAAATCTGCTTCTGTACCCAATGACTGGAAGATAGGTAATGTAACGCCAATATTTAAAAGGGGCTCAAGAGGTGATCCCAGCAATTACAGACCGGTAAGTCTAACGTCCGTACCAGGCAAATTAGTTGAAACAATAGTAAAGAATAGAATTGTCAGACACATAGAAGAACATAAATTGTTGGGCAAAAGTCAACATGGTTTCTGTAAAGGGAAATCATATCTTACGAATCTATTAGAGTTCTTTGAAGGGGTCAACAAACATCTGGACAAGGGGGATCCAGTGGACATAGTGTACTTGAATTTCCAGAAAGCCTTTGACAAGGTCCCTCACCAAAGGCTCTTACATAAATTAAGTCGTCATGGGATAAGAGGGAAGATCCTTTAATGAATTGAGAACTGGTTAAAAGACAGAGAACAAAGGGTAGGAATAAATGGTAAATTTTCAGAATGGAGAGGGATAACGAGTGGTGTTCCCCAAGGGTCAGTCCTAGGACCAATCCTATTCAACTTATTCATAAATGATCTGGAGAAAAGGATAAACAATGAGGTGGCAAAGTTTTCAGATGATACTAAACTGCTCAAGCTAGTTAAGACCAAAGCAGACTGTGAAGACCTTCAAAAAGATCTCACAAAACTAAGTGATTGGGCAACAAAATGGCAAATGAAATGTGGATAAATGTAAAGTAATGCACATTGGAAAAAATAACTCCAACTATACATACAATATGATGGCGGCTAATTTAGCTACAACTAATCAGGAAAGAGATCTTGGAGTCATCGTGGATGGTTCTCTGAAGACGTCCATGCAGTGTGCAGCGGCAGTCAAAAAAGCAAACAGGATGTTAAGAATCATTAAAAAGGGGATAGAGAATAAGACGGAGAATATCTTATTGTCCTTATATAAATCCGTGGTACGCTCACATCTTGAATACTGCGTACAGATGTGGACTTCTCATCTCAAAAAAGATATACTGGCATTAGAAAAGGTTCAGAGAAGGGCAACTAAAATGATTAGGGGTTTGGAACGGGTCCCATATGAGGAGAGATTAAAGAGGCTAGGACTTTTCAGCTTGGAAAAGAGGAGACTAAGGGGGGATATGATAGAGGTATATAAAATCATGAGTGGTGTGGAGAAAGTGAATAAGGAAAAGTTATTTACTTGTTCCCATAATATAAGAACTAGGGGCCACCAAATGAAATTAATGGGCAGCAGGTTTAAAACAAATAAAAGTTCTTCTTCACACAGCACACAGTCAACCTGTGGAACTCCTTGCCCGAGGAGGTTGTGAAGGCTAGGACTATAACAGGGTTTAAAAGAGAAGTAGATAAATTCATGGTGGTTAAGTCCATTAATGGCTATTAGCCAGGACGGGTAAGGAATGGTGTCCCTAGCCTCTGTTTGTCAGAGGGTGGAGATGGATGGCAGGAGAGAGATCACTTGATCATTACCTGTTAGGTTCACTCCCTCTGGGGCACCTGGCATTGGCCACTGTCGGTAGACAGGATACTGGGCTGTATAGACCTTTGGCCTGACCCAGTATGGCCATTCTTATGTTCTTATGATTATTTCAGACATGACCAACACACCTTCCCTCCCCTCTTAAGCTTTGCTGCTCGTAGATTTTAACAAAACCCACCAGCAGTTGGCTAATATGCTACACATTTTCAGTCTGAGTAACTTGGGCTGCATATTTTCAGCCAGCTATTTCTTACCGTGTTTACTTGAAAGAGTTGGATCCAGGATGTTTTTGCAGATAGAGGCTTAGCTCTGAGGAATGGTAGCGCCATGATTCTATAGATGCTTTCCTTGTAACACATGCCATGTTGGTAGAATTACATTTTTCTCTCTCATTAGGGGTAAGTGGTTTTTATGGCCCTCAGTTAACTGTGTTGTCCTTACAATTTTATCATCACTTGGCAGTTTCACACTGTGAAGACTGAGGCTGGATATGACAGATATCTGGAAAGAAAATTACAATACCCTTCCAGCAGTATTGTAATGTAAAGCGCTAAATGGTCCATCTGCCGTGATTTTTGTTTGTGATGCATTTGTTTTCTCTCACCTACCCATCTCGTGATTTTATTGTCCTCACCATTTTGATTGGCACTGCTGAAAGTTCCACTTTTGACAGGAAACAGCAAATCTATTATGATCATGGGTGATAATGAAGAGATCTGGGGTGGTAGTGAGGTTACATAGCTGCCAGCGTAACACACTAGCAAAGTGTGTGTTGTCTCCCTCTTGTGGCTGCTCCACTACCAGATAACAGCTTACCACTGCTACTAACCTCAGGAGTTATTCTTTTAGTTCAAATGGCAAAGATCTATGCTGCAATGCAAAAGTTCACAAGTTCTACCCTGCTGATGACCCATTCAGAGAGTGATTATACCAACAATTCTGTAAAGTTAGGTAACATTTCTATGCCTTTACAACTTCTATTTTTTATACAGGCTTTTACTTATGGCTCCAAAAATAACATGCCAAGATTATAAATTCCCAAGTAAAATGATTCCTGTATAAAATTATCCACTTAAAGTGTAAGTGGTAGATAAGATAGGGCAGGTGGAAATAAGTATCATTTTTTCTTCACTGAAGTTCAGATATGGAAGGAACCAAAACAGTCCAACTTTGAGTTCTACCAGGGCATGTTCAAAAGTAATGTATGTAAATGATAGAGCATGTCAGATTGCAGCCTATACTAGTTATTCTTGCTGGCAAACACAAGCTAATGAACAAGAAATATAACAGCATCTTGAAGTAGACAGAACAGGAAAAAATATCCTGTGTGTGGTTATTATTCATATATGCTTACAAAGGTCATGACAGCATGAGATGCCTGTTCCCTGAATTATCTTCATGTGTATTTCTCCATTCTTGGTTTGATTCTTTTTATTGAGCTTTTGAAATAAGTGCAAGTCTGGAAAAATGCAGGACCTGAATAAAAATCTCATATAAGAGAAGAAAATTAGATGATGTATCAAATCATCAAGAAAATGAACACCATGCAGACAACAAAGTGCAGAAAAAATACTGAGCATTTGTAAGCCCAGTACTGATAAAAAAAGAATGTAATTCTTGGCATAAAAAAAACTAAGTCTCAAATGATACCTTATAAAGGAATAAGAAATTATTTATGTTCAGAAATCATAACTTTTACCATTTGAATTGCATTTTTCACCTATTGAGAATGAATTCTAGTTTTATTATTGTTATCATTAGTTATTTATTTTGAAGCCGTAAAACAACCCCAAACCCTTTATGTTATCATATGATTCACCACATGACTTTCCTCCCTTTAACAAAGTTCGGTGGGAAATAATATTGAAGTCTAGCTTTCTAGAGCATATACAATTGCTGACTTTATCAATTGAGTCTGTATCAATTATAGGATTCTGTGAGGTGTCCTGAGGTGCTCCATGCATACCTCTGTGAGGAAAAAGACCATCCACACCACTGATCACTGCCATATTCTTTTACAGAGTGCAAGCTGGGGTCAACTCTGCTGCCTAGTAGAGAAGGACCCATTTCCACACCTCCTCTAGCCACACCTTTTTGGGGAATCAAGTGCTGCTGTTGGTAGTAGACTCCTTTGTTCCTTACATCCTGAAAGTGCAAGAATTAAGATTGTGTCGGAACTCCGCACAAGGAGGCGAGGAAGGGAAGGCAATTCCCTATGCCACTGCTCCATGCTTTGTAAAGAAATGTTTACTTGCAGTATATTGTTCAGCCACCAGATGTTTCTGTGTGCTGCATAGACTTGAAGACAGGGTGTGGTCATTGGTAAAAAAAAAAAAAATAAGGGAGACAAAGCTGGAATTGAAGCTATGTTTGTAATTGTAAAAAGAACAGGAGTACTTGTGGCACCTTAGAGACTAACAAATTTATTTGAGCATAAGCTTTCGTGGGCTACAGCCCACTTCTTCGGATGTATAGTATGGGACATATATTGAGGAGATATATATATACATACAGAGAACATGAAAAGGTGGGAGTTCTGTATGTGTGTATATATATGTTCCATTC
>NW_020664417.1:79245770-79250976 GCF_002925995.2 Terrapene triunguis
TTCTTTTTGCGGATATAGACTAACACGGCTGCTACTCTGAAACCTGCCATTTGTAATTGTAGCTGTTTTCCATAATACATGCCTCTTATTTGAGAGGCTGTGATTCTGTATATCATGAAACACCCAAGCAGGTGTAGACATGATCCAGTCCTTGGTGTGTATACATTACTCTGAAGATAAAAGAGCTATATTGGTGCTAAATATTATTCTTATATATCCATTCCACAATCACTCAACTATTAGTTCTTGCAAAGTGAGCTACTGTTATATGGTCTTTTTTCTGGTTTACTTTACTTACTGTTTTTGCTTTTCTTTCTGAATCTCTTCTCTTCCCATTGTCATTTAGCTGCAACCAAAACTACATAAATACACTTAAGTCTTCGTTTTCCTTTTCTAAAATCATAAGTATGTGATAATGTTATAATTAGAGGACTGTGGACTCCCGGGATTCTCAGACTTGCTCTCATTAGTTGTTGCTTTATACTCCATACTGCATGAAAATATTTCTGTCCTGGCACAAGATAAAGAACCCATCAGTGGAGTTCATAGGAATAAACATCTATCCTTTTTCATTGTTGGGAAAATGGGGAAAGGATAACATATAAGCTGGGTGGAGCAGTGCAACAAACTAGAGGATTTTGATTCTCATAATTCAAGACCACAAAACCCTTTTTACTTCCCTAAATATCTGCAGGGTCCCAGTGACTATGACTTAAAATATGAGTATGTCCAGAAAAAAAAACAATTGGAAAGGATCAAACCCATCAATGCTAAGTAGGGCTGAGGGAACAGTCTTGGCAGGAATCAGAATGTTTTTGTACCAAAGAGTTCAGGCCTGCTCAAATGAAGCCACACTCCATTAATTTGGCTTCTCTTTTTGAGATAGCAGCAACTCCAGGTAAAGCAAGGGAAAGAAAGAGCTGCTCTTTACAGAGAACCGCTGACTTTAGTGACTTTAGGGCTCTAATCAGATCAACCTCTTTGTGCAACTCATGAGGTGGAAAGAAGCTAGAAAATGGATCACAAATAGCCAGGAAGGATTCCCTGAGACTAGAACTCCGTGCAAGTATGACAGGTGCCACTTTGGCCCACACACTAGGCCACAGCTAAAACATGTGCCTCTACAGATTGAGCTAACGGTCACTACCTGAGGCTGTAATAGACTATTAGGATATGTCTACACTGCAAAAAAACACTTGCAGCTGGCCTGTGTCAGCTAACTCGGGCTCATGGGGCTCAAGCTGTATGGCTAGAAAATTGCAGTGTAATTATTTGGACTCAGGCTGGAGCGAGCCCAAGGTTTGGGACCCTTCCCCCTTGTGGGGTCCCAGAGACCAGGCTCCAGCGTGAGCCCAAATGTCTGTGCTGCAGTTTTATAGCCCCTCAGCCTGAGCCCTGTGAGACTGAGTCAACTGACATGGGCTGGCCATGGGTGGTTTTATTGCAGTGTGGATATACCCATATTCTCAGGGGATTGGAAACAGAGGAGAACCTCTAACGTACACTAACCAGTAGGTTACACCAGTTTGCTGGCTACAGAGCGTCCAGGCCCCACGCCTACCACCTCTCGCTCACTGTTATGGAGTAGAGTGGGGATTGCATGAGAGTTCTTCTCCTCTATGCCTATCCTCCACCTGGATTCTTTGTCAGGGCCCTTTCGACCACCTTCTTTCTCTTACATTTGTCGTTCCAGCCCACATGTAGGAAATAGAATTAAATATAACCTCCTTCCTTCCCTCCTCCTGTTTTAAAATGTGACACATCATCATTTCCACAGCTTCATTTGGTATGAACTGGGATAAGCGGACCAAGATGAAACACTATATCCTGTACTCGAAACCATCTCATGTCTCTGGGCCCAGTGTTGATCTCACTTGCATCACTTTTCTGCTACTGTAACTCCAGTAGACGCTCTGATCTTACCCCTGATGTATTGCAGTGTTGGCTGGGAATTCAATAAGAGCATATTTGAAAATCCCACCCACAATCTTCAACAGCGACAAAAGGACAGAGATTGTCATTTCCCTAATTCATTTGTTTCTCACAGTGCTATCTGTATTCTGTATGACTCAGGTGTGGTTTTTAGCTACCAGCCATGCTGGGGAAAGTTCAGAGCTTCTTGAACTCATCTGCCTTTGTTGGACTATCCTATGTGCACCTCTTCTGATCTCCTGCATATGGGCTCATTCTGTCCAATAATGGGTAAAGGAGCAGTTTTGCATTAATTATTCTTGAATTATTCTGGTTTGTATTTTTGATGAAGACATAAAAAAGTTTAAGCGGTTTGATAAGGAGACAGCATGAATAAACTAGACCCAACAGCAACAGATGGGCCATTTGCACATACCTCATGTCTCAGTTTTAGTAGGTGAAAAATGCATTACCTTACTCTGCAGCTACTGTGAGTGTCTCTTTGGGGTTTCCTATCATTTCTCTTGAGGATTTCTTTACAGTGAAAGCTTTTTTTAATGCTGTCAGACTGGCAATAAGCAAAGATGCAGATTTTTGTGGAATTTTTGTCATTGCAGGAATTCTTTTGTCTATTGAGCTATCTTTCTGTAGAGAGACAAGGCGGGTGAGGTAATATCTTTTATTGGCCCAATTTCTGATGGTGAGTGAGACAAGCTTTGCAGCTTACACAGAGCTCTTCTTAGACACTTCTTGTCTCTCTCACCAACAGAAGTTGGGCCAATAAAAGATATTACCTCACCCACCTTGTCTCTCTAATAACCTGGGCCCAACACGGCTATGATAACATTAAATACTGTCTTACTGTAGATATTTCACAGGCACCCACTATTATAGCACAGAGCCATCTGTGTAGCTGATAAGGTGGAAGGAATTTTCTTAAAGGACAGCATCAGTTTAAACTTGTCCTTCACTCACAAATGTATTCAGCAGATTCCAAGACCGTTTTGTGAGAGCCCAGATGAGCTTGGCATGAGCTGTGTAACTTCTGACTTAGCTGGATGTATGGAGAGTGAGAGAGAAGGGGAGAGTCAAAATATTGAGTCATGCTATTGATTGACTCGGAGAGCTTTATGTGCTAAATGTGATTGATTTTGTATTTATTTTTCAAGAGTTCTCTTTCTGAAGCGCCTTTGTTGACTCCTTTTTTATTTCCCCTTTATTCTCATTTGCCTTCTGGGAGTTCCCTACATGGCAGCTTTCAAATATTTCAATGTCCTCCATTAATTTCAATTCTAACTGTAATGTAGTTTTCCCTCATGAAGCAGCACTGCAGTTAAATGTTTCTGATTCTGAATGAGAGTCCCCCTAGATAGTGTCAGCATATTCCAGATTGTGCAAATGTAACTCCAACAGACCCTGGTCACCTGCGGGCAGGATAGAACCTGGGACCTCTGGAGCCTCTACCGCATGAGCTAAAAGCCAACTGCCTCTTAGCTAAGGCTCCAGAGCAAACCCATTTAACTCTCTCTAAGTGGTCTCGTTGCCACTAGATGGGACAGAACACTCCATCCAGGAGGTGTGTGGGTTACATACTTCCCCTAGCTGAGGGAGCGTGTCCCGAGCTTCAGAGACTTCCCAGTTGAAATCCCGGTTGAGCCCCCACTTGTAACGGCGACAGACCCTGGTCGTCGGCAGACGGGATTGACCCGGGGACCTCAGTGCATGAGCCTCTACTGCGTGAGCTAAAAGCCAACTGGCTGTTAGCTAAGGCTGTAGAGCAGACTCATTTTATCTCTCTCTCTAAGTGGTCTCGGTGCCACTAGATGGGACAGAACTATAAGCGCCGACTCCGTGGGTGCTCTGGGGCTGGAGCACCCATGGGGAAAAATTGGTGGGTGCTCAGCACCCACCAGCAGCTCCCTGTGGACCCCAGCCCCAGCTCACCTCCGCTCCGCCTCCACCTCCTCCCCTGAGCCTGCCGCCGGGTCCTGCTTCTCCCCCTAGCTCCCAGTGCTTGCTGCCACGAAACAGCTGATTCGTGCAGCAAACCTGGGAGCGAGGGGGGAGGAGAGGGAACGCAGCGCGCTTCGGGGAGGAGGTGGGGCCGGGGTGGGGATTTGGGAAGGAGACCAATAGGGGCAGGGAGGGGGCGGGGCCGGGAGCAGGGCTGAGACGTGAGCACCCACCGGCACCCAATGGCGCCTGTGGACAGAACACCACACCCAGGAGGTGTGTGGATTACACAAACACAACCTACTGTCAGTCCAGGGGTGAATTTCCTGCAAGCTAAGGAAGGTGCAATTTATTGGTCCCTGCATTAGTTGTAATGAGTGAAGCTTTCTGTGTGACTTCGAGTGATCCAATAAGTCGTTTAATCACATGTCTAACTTTAAGTTAATAGGAGGACAATGCAGATTCTTAATGATAGTCACATGTTTAAAATTGAGGCATTAGACCCGAGGTGGGAAAACTATGGTCCGCGGGCTACATCCAGCCCGTGGGACCCTCCTGCCCGGCCCCTGAGCTCCTGGCCCGGGAGGCTCATCCCTGGCCCCTCCCCCGTTGTGCCCCCTTCCCCTGCAGCCTCAGCTCACTGTGCCGCCGGCATAATGCTCTGGGCGGCGGGGCTGCAAGCTCCTGGGGCAGCGCAGCTGCAGAGCCATGGCCTGACCCGGTGCTCTATGTTGCACCGTGGCGTGGCTGGCTCCAGCCGGGCGGCACGGCTGCCTGTCCTGGTGCCCTGAGCCGCGCAGCTGTAGTGCCGCCAGCCACCAGTGCTCCAGGCAGTACGGTAAAGGGGCAGGGAGCAGGGGGGGTTGGATAGAGGGCAGGGGAGTTCGGGGTAGGGGGCGGGGGTGTGGATAGGGGTTGGGTTGGTCAGAAGGCAGGGAACAGGGGGTTGAATGGGGGCAGAGATCCCAGGGGGGCAGTCAGGAATGAGAGGAGGGTTTGGAAGGGGCAGCAGGGGGCAGTCAGGGGCGGGGGGTCCGGGGGCGATCAGGGGATAGGGAGGGGTGGATATGGCAGGGGTCCCGGGGGGGCCGTCGGGACAGGGAACGGGGGGGTTGGATGGGGCAGGAGTCCCGGGGGGGCTGTCAGGGGGTGAGAAGCAGAGGGGGTGGTCAGATAGGGGGTAGGGGCCGGGCCATGCTTGGCTGTTTGGGGAGGCACAGCCTCCCCTAACTGGCCCTCCATACAATTTCAGAAACCTGATGTGGCCCTCAGGCCAAAAAGTTTGCCCGCCCCTGCCTTAGACTGTAGGCACATTGAATTGAGGCCTTAGACTGTAGGCACA
>NW_020664417.1:79250986-79276351 GCF_002925995.2 Terrapene triunguis
CCTTAGACTGTAGGCACATTGAATTGAGGCCTTAGACTGTAGGCACACTGAAGAAAAATTGTGTTTTACTTGATGTTGGAACAGCAGAAAGATTATTCTCAGCACCCAGTGAACAATAATCATTTTGATGGACTAAAGCCTAGTAAATAAAATAGAGTGGGAATGGTGGTCCATTACAATGTGATCAAAATCAGGCCCTTACACTATTACAGTGGTGATCATGGAAAATAGATAGAAACTGGCTGCATTTTGTTTTGTTTTGGGTGGCAGTTAGTTTGTTTCAGTATGTATCTTACTCATATCAGGCCTTATTTCTTCTCAATGTCATTGTGCATTTTGACTGAAACGACAGCATATCCTTTAACCCAGAACATGCAGGTGTTGCTTTGTGGCTTATAAGTGCTAAAGGTGATGCTCTTCAAAATAAGTGAAAACAATCTAAGTTTTTCTTATTTGTTCACCCTGATTTCATGAATCTAAATGTGTTATTGGGGGGAAGGGGAGAATGAGCTCCTGGTTCACTTCTGTGATTCTCTCTCTCTCTCTGGGTTCTTATACAGCACTCAAAAATATTTTTCCACATAAAGTTTAAGTGCTCAGTGGTGCCCTTGGAGGAAGAACACCTGGATCCTATGACAAAAGGAATTTCTATTCTCCTATTTTAAATGTGGACTCCCAGTATATATTTTTATTGTCTTATTCAAATGAGACTGTAAACACCTTCAGGCAGGAAGCATGTTGTTCTCTAGCCATAAGCACACTAACAGTTTATTAAAAATAGTAAAGTTATTTAAAATAATACCATCACTTTTTAGGTCTCTGATAAAATGCCGAATAACTTGCATCAGAATTGGAATAACGAAGAACGGTAGGAATAATGAGTAATAACGATAATCAATATAGCAAAAAATTATCATACTTCTTTAGCAGTGTCTAAAAAAATAAAATGGCCAAAAATCTCAAATGTTGGGTACCTAAAGTTATGCTCCTAAATCCATAATTAGGCACCTAAATAAAAGTGGCCTGATTTTCAGAGTTGTTGAGCCCCAGCAGCTCTCAGGGAAGCCTGCAGCAAGAGGCAAATTAGGGATTTGGTGGTGAGAGAAAGGGGACTCCAACTTGGTGGACTGAAGAAAGAGGAGACAATTCTGACTGCAGAAGGGGTTGGGACGAGAATGGGGGAAGTTTAAATGGTGAGCCAGCTGGGGAAGAAGTGAGGGGAATGATGATGAAGGGAGCTGGTAGGAGAATGAGAAGTGGAGGCATCTGTGGAGAGTGAGTGGATGCTGAATGTGGATGTATAGGAGGGCCTCTGACTGTACCGAGGGCAATTCCTGCACAAAGTCTTAGGGGGCAGGAATGGGAATGCTGAATGAGAGAGGCTGGGGAGCGTAGGATTGCTCAATGGAGTTAGTGGGAAAGCTGTTGAGAATGGGAAAGCAGGAGAAACTACGATGGGGAATAGCTGAAGAGATTATAGGGAGGCTGGGGGAACCTAATTATTGAGGGAGAACTGAGGGGCAAATGGGGGAATATTGAGTGGAGGTGATGGCAGGGGGAATTGTGACTGGAGAGAATGTGAGGGACTCTGACCGGGGCAGCTGGAAAAAGAAGAAAAAGTAACTGTGCCTACTCACTTTCAGATGCCCTTCACCATCGTGGGCATGAATACAATTTGAATAGATGAACAGAGTTGTTTTAACTCAAGGCCAGCCTGATTTTGAATAGTTTTGCAGTTCATATTGATCAATTCACACAGCCTTAATCTGTACCTTTGAAAAATTATCATCTAGTCCTTTTCATGCATATTCTATGTAGGACTTAATACAGAGAAGAAGGAAGCACTGCCAGGGGAAATTTTCTCTCTTAGGTATTCATGGAGGAGGTACTGATGTGAGAAATGCACTCCTAGATTTGGTACATTGCTTCTCAAGTTGTTTACTGCAGACATTGAGAGATTGCCCTCTGTAAAGAAGACCCGATCAACATGTTTACTCAAGGAACAACAGGCCTCTCTTCTGAAAGAAACTCAATGGCTGTTAATAATATAGTTATTTTAGCAGGATTGGCTGGGATAAAAAGTTATCTTCAGGAATGTCACACTTGCAAGCTATTGTGCTAATTAAGTGATTTAGTCATCTACAATTCTGGCTTTAAGGGTTTCAGCTATAAGGCTCTACAACTCTGCCTAGTTTTAATTTTTGGCACTAGCCCTGCAGAATTTTCCATGTAGGGTGCTCTTTCAACTCTCCTACACAAACCTACACACAGACCCAGACTCTCACAGAGTTCCACACTAATTAAAATTGTAGCCCATTTCCCCATCTCCCATAAAAGGGCTGTGCACATGAAGCTAAATCTTATGAATATATGGACAAAGATGTGCTTTTCTAGCCATAACCTTTTATCTTAATCTGCGCCATGACTATTTAATACTTGATTAGGGGAGGAAGATTTCATGTCAAAAAGTTACATTTTAGAAGATCTAACACTGAAGAAATAGAATTATTAAGCAATACCTATCTCTGTATTTCACACAGAAATATTTTACCTATCAGACTAGAATAATTGTCTCCTTGAAAAGAAGTGCAGTCCCAGTCAGAATTATTGTCTGTCCCCCAAAAATCCTTCGTCACCCATTTCAGTTGTTAGATGGTATCTTTGTTCCCGAGTTTCAACTAAAATTTAGCAATAGAGATGTCTTTTCAAACAACCTGTCTCTTTGTGACATTATCCTTCCATGTCAGTTAGGCTCTTTGGGGCTCAACAGTTGACTGTGTCTAGGGTGAAACTTGACAGTGCAGGAAATTGGGCCTTCTTGGCAGGAAGCCAAACACATACCTGCATTCTGCCGTTCAGAATGAAACAGCACACATTTTCTAGACTGAGCTTTTTCTTGATTAATAAAGTAGTCAATAATAATGAGCTTCTTCTGCCCTTCTTTTAGACCACTTATGCAGGACAAAATTCATGGGATCAAATTCTGTTCTCAGTTACACTTGTATATGCATTTGCACAGGTATAAGTGAGAACAGGACCTGGCCCATTTTGTCCACTTTGTACCTAGAAGGAGCCAGGCATACTTGGATGTTTGTTGATGGGACATTGCTGATCTCTTCATCTGCTTTGGTGGCAACTTTATTCTTAGTCTTCAGAAATACTACATGAGCTCTGATGTCAGAAGCAACTCTGTGTGATAGGTATTCTTTTCTGCTGGATCTGATCATTCTTCTCCAATGGCAACTTATCATCTGGTTCCAGTGAACTATGTTTCCTATGGTTATTAGAGACTGTGTGTTCTTGACAGGTGATTCACTCAAGGAGTATGAATCTGTACTCACACATGGTGAACATCCCAGAAACACTTGAAGCTAGAAAGCTGAAAAGATTACAGCGTCATCAACTGTGATTATATCAGTATTTGAATTGCTATGTGCTGCAACTCGTATGTGTTCTTCTAATCTTAGACTTTGATTATCCATGGAGTTTATTTTGTATTGTTTCTTTAGTAGCGTGCTTTTCTACAAACAAAAAAATGTTGGTTGTTTTTTGTTCAGTGCTGGCTATAGCCAGATATTTGTAAAGCTTTCTTCCCACAGCTCTGCCAAAGCTCTGCTGATCTAGTCCTGAGCCTCTTCTAGTACTATTGTAATGTAGACATGCTTCCACAAGGGATTAAAATATAATGGGGAACAAGGGAAATAGTAAATTCGTCATCACTTGGAATCTTTAAATCAAGATTAAAGATAAACTCTAGTTCACCTGCAAGTTATTGGGCTTGATAGTTTTCACTTAGAAAAGAATAATTTCTTTCACAGAAGGTAATTCCTGGGTAAAATTGAATGGCCTGTGTTATGCAGGAGGTCAGACTAGATAGTCAAGTGGTCCCTTCTGACTTCAAAATCTACAAGAAGCTTTAGCACTGCAATGTAGATGAGCCAAGAGACTGCAAACCAGTGCTTTACTATGCTAATTTTTGCCCAAGTGTTTTATACCTTCTCATGGCATTTTAAAGGTTCAAGAACACTATAGCAACTTGATTCAGGCTATGAGTCATAGGCCACTGTAATGCATTTCAAAATTCTCTTCAAAAACTGTAAAAAGTCCTCCAATAAAACCCCAGAAAATCTCTCCAAAATTGAGCAAAATCCCTGCAGTGTTTTTCCATGCACAGATTTTTTTTTAAAAAAGAAAAGTTTTAAAAAAAATTTCCTGTCTGATTATAACCTAGTGGGCATATCTGATTCTGTTAGGATGAACCAGACATATCATGACTGATGGTTACAACCTAGCTAAGGTGGCTGATCAGTTACCATTTATTGGAATGATGAATTATGCATTGCAGGAATTAACATAAGCCATAGTCTGCTAGGGACCAGCCATTCTGTAAACTAAGATCCATTTGTAATGTATGTGTACAAGGAAGCAGTATTATAGTGACTGTGGGATCTATCAGTAAGTGTCCCAACTTTTGTGGTGTTAAAAATCTCATCTTTGCATTCAGTATTAAGTGCAGCATGCAATAATGCTCCATAGAAAATGTTTTTTAGAGAATGGCCAAGATTTTCTAAAATGACTAGAAGTTTGGGTCACTCCCATTTTTGGGTGCCCAACCTGATAAAGCATAAAGGGCCCTGCTTCTCATTGGGTGGATATATAGTGCTTTATGAAAATTAGGTACTGATACCTTTTTAGATGTCTTGAGTTGGGCAGTCAAAAATGGAGGCATTCAAAATCCATATTTGCTTTTGAAAATCTATAACAGGATGCAAAAAAGGACTAGATAAGTTCATGGAGGATAGGTCTATTAATGGCTATTAGCCAGGATGGGCAGGGATGCAAAACCATGCTCTGAAGTGTCCCTAGTCTCTGTTTGCCAGAAGCTGGGAATAGGCACAGAGGATAGGTCACTTGATGATTACATGTTCTGTTCATTCTCTCTGATGCATCTTACACTGGCCACTGTGGATACTGGGCTAGATGGACCATTGGTCTTCCCAGTATGGCCGTTCTTATGTTCTTAAAAATCTTGGTACATAATATTTAGCTGATTTTGTACACCTGCTTTGTAGATCCTGTCTGAGACCAAAATGTCTAACACAACAATCAGAGTGAACTCTAGGGAACTCCTCCCCACAGAGCCATTCAGCCCATATTGGAGGATTCAGTCTTTCATTGTTTGGTCAGCTTATTAGTACTAGCAGTGTTGGAACCTGCCAAGTGCTTTCCTGTGAGGTGTAGAGAACTCCTCCTGGGTGGTGAGCACCCTCAACTCCCATTGAACACAACGGGAGCTGACTGTGCTCAGCAGCATCCTGTGGTTGTGCTCTAAGGTGACCAGATGTCCAGATTTTATAGGGACAGTCCCAATTTTGGGGTCTTTTTCTTATATAGGTTCCTATTACCCCCCACCCCCTGTCCTGATTTTTTCACATTTGCTGTCTGGTCACCCTATTGTGCTCACCTCTTTGCTGGACCAAGCTCTTGTAGCATTAGAAAACTTTAATGGGGCTGGTGTCATATTGTATTGCAATCTGTATCTGTTTTCACTGCTATGATGCAATGTTTAAACAAATCTGCAATAAAATCATATTGGATCTGCAAACAAATATAGAAATACAATACAACGATGGAATCTCTGTATTCAGTCAGGTTTTAATACTGTGCTAGAATCTATATAAGTAAATTCAGCAGATGTAACAGTACCAGCCCAATGAAGAATAACAGAATAGTGCTGATCTGTGCTTGTGGGAAAGACCAAGTACAGTGGTCACCCTTTAAAAATGGCCATTGCTTTGTAATGAAATAAGTTTATCTGTTTCTCTAAGGCAAAATCAGTAAGTTTGTAAGGGTGACCACTATACATACTTTACAAATGTAGATATCACTACTGCCACCTATTGATGAAAGTAGAGAATTGAAAGTGTTTGACTAGTCCACATTTTCCCAAATAAAGATGAGAGAGAAATAGCTAAAGATATTTGTTTGAATTTGTACCAATTAAGATATTTGTACATTGGTGTGGGTTTTAGGGGGTACTTTTTAGCTGAGTTGCATTTTTGTAAAAGTAAGGGAGCTTGAAAATTGGTTCCTATCACATGTAAATACTGGGTAAAGATGAGGGTTTCATGAAGTGGGGTTACATTAAGCCCACAGAAGGGCCAGTTCCAAAGCTCATTGAAGTCAATGGAAATCTCCCATCGTTTCATTATCACTGGTACCAGCTCTACTGGAGGTAGCAGCATGTTAACTGTAGTGTTGATGGAGTATCAGCATTGTTACTACTAACTTTGCTCAGATTACCATGATAAAAATACCAGTGCCATGTCCAGTGCTCCCATGTTGCTTTTATAGTGCAATGGTGGGTGATTTCCCGAAATAATGCAGAGTAGGCAAGGCCAAATGTAGTGCACAAATGGTATCATGCTCTGTAATACACTCACTGGTCATTTAGAAAGAGTGTAGATCATAGATATTTTGGACTTCAGGCCTGATGTGTTCTTGTTTGTTCATTTGTTTTTAAAAGAAGAGCCTTAAAGAAAAACAAAAGGAAAGTTGCTGCACTTCAGAATCCTTAAACAGATTCATAAAGACTACTTCACCATTTTGTGATAACATTCAGTACAGTTACATTATGTATGTGCATCAGAAATGGTCCTCTTGCTCAGGCGATACACTACGTAGAAAGAGATCAGACATGAGAGTGAACACGGATGGGGCAATGGAAGTCTGACCAAAGTGTCTCATGAGTGCTTTCTCTCAGCTAATTAATATGGAAGTAATAATGGCTTTGAATTTTACACTATAGCCTAAGGAGTAATTACTGAAAAGATACTGAATGCTATAAATAGGAGGAAAATCTCTAGCCCTAATAAAGATAAATAGATCTTTGCACGAATGACTTGTGGGACAATACCATCATAAAATACCTATGGTCTTATGCATTTCTAAAGTGTGACACTAAGATTTTATTCAGGATCTAGAGTAAAATCTATAGACTTTTGGCAATAATGTATGATATTTATTCAGAAATGTTCCAGATCCTGAAATCTTTATTCACTTTTCATTAAGGTAAAATGTCCATTAATGTCCAGACTTAAGAATGGCAAATTTGCCTCAATGAGGGCTACAAGATTTGAACAATATAAAATGAATAATGTACAGTAACTCCTCACTTAAAGTCATCCCAGGTAACGTTGTTTCATTATGTGGCTGATCAATTAGAGAACATGCTCATTTAAAGTTGTGCAATGCTCCCTTATAACGTCGTTTGGCAGCCACCTGCTTTGTCCACTGCTTGCAGGAAGAGCAGCCCATTGGAGCTAGCTGGTGGGGACTTGGAACCAGGGTAGACCGGCAGCTATCCGCTCCCCTAAGTTCCCTGTGCACAGGGCCGGCTCCAGCATTTCTGCCACCCCAAGCAAAAAAAAAAGCTGCGATCACGATCGGCGGCGACAATTGGGGGGAAAAAAAAAGTCGCAATCGGCAGCGGCAGTTCAGCGGCAGGTCCTTCGCTCCTAGAGGGAGTGAGGGACCTGCCACCCCCGAATTACCGCACGTGCCGCCCCAAGCACCTGCTTGTTACGCTGGTTCCTGGAGCCGGCCCTGCCTGTGCGGCAGCCGCCCAGCAGGCTATCGATTGCTGGCAGTTCAACTGTCCCTCCCCCCACTGCCATGTGCTGCTCCTGCCATATGCCTTGGAGCTTCTCCCGGAAGCCTCCTGCTTGCTGTGCGGGAGGAGAGGGGGACTAATGTCAGGGTGTCCCTGTCCCCCTCCCCCCTGCTCCTGCACCCCACTTAACTCATCTCCATGGGGGAGGGGAGATGACACGACAGGGCTCAGGATGGAGGGAGCTTCCTGGGAGCAGCTGCTGTCTCAACTTGCTGATCTACTTAACAAGGCAGTGTACTTAGAGTGGGGTCAGCGTACTCAAAGGGGCCATGTGCATCTCTCTCTCTCACACAGGCTATGTGTCTCTGTCTGCCATGCTGTCTTTCCTCCCTCCATTTGTGCTGCCTTGTAGAGTGTGAGGCTACATTAACAACAATAGTCTTTTGTCTGGTGAAAAAAATTTCCCTGGAACCTAACCCCCGCTATTTACATTAATTCTTATGGGGAAATTGGATTTGCTTAACATCATTTCGCTTAAAGTCACATTTTTCAGGAACATAACTACAACGTTAAGCGAGGAGTTACTGTACGATGGTTGAAATGGACCATCTTTGGATTTGGAATGTTTATTGGCCCAAAGTTCTTATAGGAGGGAAAAAAAGATTAATCTTTTTTACTACCACTGATACCTGTCCAAATATACAATACAGTACAATACACTTTTCTATGGTGTACAACACCATTTCACTCAAGTAGCTGAACAGTCTGGAAAGTTCATATAAAAAGTTTGTTTCTGAAAGTATTTCTCTCTTAAATGGCTGTGAAACTACCATTCTAGCTCACAGTCACTCTGAAGAGATGCTTTCAATTATTTTAGGTCTGAAATATAAATTTTTCAGGGGAGGCAGGGAGGGGAGGGAAGAGCTGTATAAAACTTAAATTTCACTGGGCCAGATTTGGCCCCAATTAATGTTAGGCTTTCTGACATTTTGGATTAGAATGAGACACTATGAGTTATTTCAAATCTTTTGTGCATAACAGCCTCCAGACAATGCAGCTGGAAGTGGCTAGGTTGATTAAGCAAGTTCTTGCATCCTTTGCTTCTTAAATGATAAACGTATGTGTTGATACCATGGTGCAAAATAGTCCTTTTTTAAAATTCAAGCAGAATTAATGGATATCAACTGTGCTAGGATTTTCACCTCATTGGAGAGAGAAATGTTTTAAAAACATATTCTGCAGGATAAATAGCTCAGTTCATCAGAAGGCTCTCCTACAGTTAATCATCTGTAGCACTTGCCTCTGGTTGTCGATATAATTAGCACAGGTTTAAATAGACCTACATCTGAACTAATCCTTAAAGGTACCAGGGATTGGATTACCAACTTCTCCCTTTGTTTCCTCCTATTTCAAAGTCTGTTTCAGAACCTAAATATTAAGTTTATTTGGGTACCACATGTATTGTCTTCTGGAAGTACATCCAGATACGTATCCAGATACACACAACCCCCTACAAGTTGAAGCTCTTTCTTTGCAGAGAAAGAGCTAGCAATTTCTCTAGCAATCTAATATTTTGTGTACTGGACTAAGATTTCCAGCTCTGCTGAAGGTATCAGGATTCAACACTATGGTAGCCTTAAAGGGACACATCATTGTATCACACTGTTAATTAATACAGGAATTGATGGCTCTGAAGGACTTAGTTACGGAAGAACAGCCTTTGGCAGTTAGTAATGAGCAGGATTAATATAGAGGAAACACGGACTGCTAGTCAGAAGTCTGGTTGGGCTGCAGTGGTGGCCATTTCCACTCAGTTAGGGTGTGGGCTGTAGCACTTTTTATTTAATACTTTTGCTGTGCTGCTTGCTTAATGCCATTGGGCAGTTCTAGTTGCTGGGAAGAATGTTGTAGGGGGTCGGAGTGAGAAAAAGGTGATTGAACTACAGGGTGCTGAGGAAAGGAACATAGTTGTTTTCACTATAGTGTGTTCTTCAGGCAGATCCATGCTGGGGATGAAACCCTGGCAGTGCAATGCTTTCTCAACACAGCTGAGATCACTCACCACACTGGGCCATTACTGTGCTGCCCATCCAGAGACAATACGCATCTGGCTAAAGTCCTGTCTTAGCTTTAGTATAGCCGGTGAATAGTGATGTATCCCACATCTCAGGCTTCAACTGATATACAATGTCAGAACCACAATGCATTTTGTAATCTGCTTTCTTCGGATGTGTGATTTTAAATTCCTGTTATTTCTGAATATCAATACTAAATACACCTCTACCCCGATATAACGTGACCCAATATAACACGAATTCGGATATAACGCTGTAAAGCAGCGCTCTAGTGGGGCGGGGCTTCGCACTCCGGTGGATCAAAGCAAGTTCGATATAACGCGGTTTCACCTATAACGCGATAAGATTTTTTGGCTCCCGAGGACAGCGTTATATCGGGGTAGAAGTGTACAAGTAAAGCACAGTGCTAAGCCCTTGAACCCAAATGTGAACATCAGAACCCATTCACAGTCCTTTCTGAAGTCAGTAGAAACCAGTTTAACAATACCCCGTAGTTCCCCACCTGGTGGGGATCACCTCAGTGCTCTCAGGTAATGGTAAATCTCATGTGAACTGAATGTTCTCTAGCTGAAACTTCATTCCCCAACTCATTGCTATTATTTTATGGTTGTTAAGAAATGTCACACAGGTAATATTAATCTTTATTAAACTTGTCCTGAACTACCCACATCAAATTAGCCCATTATGCTAGGGCAGGTGAATGTGCAATATATCTTGCTGTAACTCAGTGTAAAATATTAAAAGGATCCGGTCAGGTATTTTGTGTGCTGCATCAAACCGGTAGAGAAGAGCTAATCTGAAATAATTTATTTTTTGAGTGGATCAGATACTCAGCAGGATCAGGTTATTTGAATTGTCCTTGCATGGCTTGAATTTATCATCCATAATTCATTTTTTTTTTACCTGTGCTTTAGTTTTTTTAATGGTAGCAGCTAACTTCTAGACATCATCTTGTACTATTATTCATTCCAGACAGCTGCTCTTTGTACAGTGTTCTCCATATCCTAGACTACAATTTGTGCGCATGATTGACCATTGCTATGGGGAATATTTTAACAAACTGGAAACATATAGGATCTGACAAAGAGATCGTGAGGCACCTTATAGATTAAAAGGTTGTTGATGGTTTGTTTCTCTGTAATTTTGTCTTTCTCCTAGGTGACATAGTAAGAATTACTTCTATGGACTACTTCTGCTGAAAAAGGAAAATATTAATATAAAAGATTAGCTGTATAATTAAGAAAATAGAAAGAGATTCAACTGTACTTTTAATGTACAGTGAATTCTGTCCTGGTTTTTCTCTGTTTGTCCCATATGACACATTGTTAAATTAGCAGCATGGGTTTATTTTCATTTATTACATGTCAGCACTAAAAAAAAAAAAAAGTTAGTGTTTATTGAAAATTGTGTTTAAAATTGTGATCAATCACTTTAAATTCTAATAGCTCGCCAGCTGGAGGCTCTCTAAAGAAGCATGCAATCAGAGCCCAGCGGCAGGCAACTATCCTAGAGTAATGTGGGATGAATTGTGAATCTTTGATTTAGGGAGCAGCCTGCTTTTGTTTTCTCTGTTTTGGGGTTCTGGTGTGTTAATCATTCTGAATTTTAAGAAATAAAGTAGTGTTATGCTGCAACTTTCCAGCAAGAGTATTAATGTTTTTCTCTAACTTTTCTGTGTGTATGCCATGAACATAACAGTTAGAGCTTGGTTAGGGCTGAAACAATGCTTGCTAAAGCCGGTAGGAGTCTTTCCATTAACTTCAATGGGCTTTGGATCAGGCCCTTATTGTGTAAAGCTTAAGACCACTTAGTGTCAGGTCGCTGTAGGAGCTGAACACACACAGTGATCCTGCTTGAGAAAAATCATTCTGAAAAGTTCATCCATCAAAAATTCCATAGACAGTGTCTTGCTATGTAAAATTACAAGCTTGTAAATATTAGCAATTGGGATTGGGGGTTGGGTGGGAGGCCAAACAATTACAAACAGGCAGCGATCACCTGCTCTAAGAATGTAAAAAATCATCTTCAAAATGCAAGTTCAATTTTTGATCTAAATTCCTTTGATGAAACTATTCTTTGATTATTCTTTAAGTGCAAACCCGGCCCCCTCTTCTACAAGTGCATAGGCCACTTGAGAACAAGAAACTTGCCAGAGGGAAGCTGTTCTTAGAAGTGTGGCCTAGTGGTTTGGATACACATCCACAGATAAGGAATTCATGAATTCTAATTCTGGTTCCTGCAGATTCCAGCTGTGGCCTTGGGAACTTATAGCCAAATTTTCAAAACTTGCCTTTAATTATGGGTTCTTCAATTTTGAGCTTCCAACCTGAGACAACTAGAGATACTGAGAAACCACAGTTCCCATTGTCTTTAGTTGGAATAGTAGGTGCTTAGCACCCTTGAAAGTCTGGCCTGTAAGTGCCTTAACGTGGGTAACCAAAATGGAGACACTTTAATTTTAAGTCCACTTTTGAAAATGTGATCCTTAATGATCCATAAAGATTAAGACTTTGTTTCATAATATTGTGTACATTGGAGTTTGCTTTGTAAGTCTGCCCCAGATTAGTGAAAAGCTGAATCCCACCACTGGCTTTCATTGTCCATTCAGAGCTAATATATTGTCACCATAAAAAACAAGGTTTGTGTTAGCAGTGCTGACACAACCATAGTATAAGTCTTTAGAATTTGATGCTATAGTAACATGTGCTGTTAAAACATCTGCCAGATACAATTTGAACTTGCTTAGACACATCTCTGTAGGGATCACCTAGATTTCCAATGCTTGGGAGCCTGGAAATATCATCGAGAAAATCTTGCAGGAAGTCCAGGGAAAAGAATGGGAGATCATCAGACAGGAAACTAAAATAATACCTCCTGGATTGTTTCTGGAGCCCAGGAAAGGGATGGCAATTCTTAAACATGAGATAATGGACAGTCTGAACTGTTTGTAAGTGCAGGTGTGAAGATCTTCTCCAGGAATATCAGAAAATAGCCTAGGTTGGCAAGGGACAGCTACCACCTAAAATCATTCTGTTCTCTGGAAAAAAGTCCTTTGACAAAGTAGAAGGGAATTTGTGGCATGAGTCGGAAATTATAAAGTGGAAAATGGCAGCAACCAAGACTGTGGTAATTGCATGGTTGCTGCAGAATATGAAAGCCGGAAAAAACAGATGGCCAATGTTAGTTCTTCAGTTCCCTCAGGCTGAATAACAACATTATTAGTAATGGGTTTCAACAAACTAAGAAGAGCCAGCAGCTGTGCTGATTGTAGAAGTGCTTTCCTAAGGTGCTTATATTTATCTTAGCTAATGGAGCTCTAGCTGATATTTTATTATTCATGGAAATGTCTGACCCTTTTCTTAATCTTACTGAGCTTTTTGTCTCAATTATGTCTTGTGGCAGTGAGTTTCACCGGTTAATTAAAAATGTACAAAAATATTTACATCCTTGTATATAAAATGTGTTTTCTTTCAAGTTCATTTGGTATCACCGTGTCCTTGAATTATAAGAATAAACAGGAGTGTGCTATTGACCTTCTCTGCACCATTTCTTATTTTATTTACCCCTATCATGTTGCCTTTTACAAATCTCTTGTGCACGTTAAATAGCCCTAGTCTGTTTAATGTCTTCTCATGGGCAAGTCTTTCCATGGCTCTATTTGCTTCGCACTTCTCTGGACCTTCTCTATGTCTTTCATGTCCTTTTGGGGATGAGATGAACTCATACCATTTTATTTATATTTGTATCATACCATTATATATTTATATGTAGATTACTTTATATAATATATATAATATTTAATATATTATATATAATATATTATTTATTATTTATATATTTATATTAATATTTATATCATACCATTTGATTTATATTATGGCATTAACATGTTTTCAATATTATTCTTTATCCCTTTTTTTAATGCTACCTGGCTCAATATGTAATGGCAGCCAAATAAGCAGATATCTTCATTTAGCTGCACACAGTGACACCAGGTCTCTCTGTAGAATGATTCATTTAGAAACCATTAATGTGTATGAGTAGTTCAAACTGATCCTTCCAATGTGTTTTATCTTGAATTGTCTACTCTCAATTTCTTCTATATGATGGGGTGTATCTGGTCTTTCTGACTCCCTACAGGAGACTCCATGGTCCTATTACATCCGCCCTAGAAAAGGAGCAACAAAGGTGGGCCTTCCAGGCCTGCCTAGAGAGGCCAATCAGAGCCTAGCAGGCTCAGATAAAAGTTGCTGAAGGGCCTCAGCAGTTCAGTTCCTGACTGGGACCAGAGGGGCAAGGAGCCTCAGGGATAGCCAGAGTTTTGTTCTGGCTGCATTTGCTTAAGCTGACTGAGAGAGGACCTGAGGACTTTAACACAGAGGTGAGGGGTGAAGATAAAAGGGACAGTTGAGAAAAGGGCCAGGGAAATAGCAGCAATGAATCAAAGTGAGCGGTACATGGCTGCTGTGTATAGGGTCCCTGGGTTGGAACCTGGAGGAGGGAACCTGGAACTGCCCACTACAGGTACAACTGGTGAAGTGTTGTATGCTCCAAGAAGGGGACAAAGGTTCATTTGGAAGCCCAAGCAAAAGGTTGAATTTAAAGGGCCCAGAGCTGGGGCTGAAGACCCTGTTGAGGGCAGATAGACAGTTTTTTTACTGTTTGCTACCCAGAAGGAGTTTGTTTTGATTGTGTGACCCAGCTGAAAGGCTGAGCCACTGAAGGCCTGCTAAGCAAGGCTGACAGCCTACAGGGGCAGCAAGAGCAGAAAAAGGACTGTAGTACAAGAAGTGAGTGGCCCCCATTACAATCTGCCTCTGTATTTCCCAATCGCTTTACTGGGTCCTTCTGAAGTTCCTCACAGTCCTCTCTAGATTAAATCATCTGGAAATTTTATCAGTTCAGATCATTAATAAATATTCTTATAGAATCATAGGACTGGAAGGGACCTCGAGAGGTCATCTAGTCCAGTCCCCTGCACTCATGGCAGAACTAAGTATTATCTAGGCCATCCCTGACAGGTGTTTGTCTAACCTGCTCTTAAAAACCTCCAATGATGGAGATTCCACAACCTTCCTAGGCAATTTATTCCAGTGTTTAACCACCCGGACACTTAGGAAGTTATGCACTGCTAATCCCAATACAGGTCTTTGGAGCACTTCACAATTAGTTTCCTTCCATGTTGAAGATTGGCCACTTAGTCCTAATTTTATTTCTGCCAGTTAATCTAGTCCACACCAGAATGTAACCTCTCATTTTATTACTAGTTAGTATCCTTCATAGCCTGCTGGGAAAGACTTTACACTTGTTAAAGTCCAAGAACATAATATCTATCTATTCTTCTTGATTCCTGCCATAATCTTCTTTCAGCTAAAAACCCTAGCCTCAGTTTTGCCAGAAGCTGGGAATGGGTGACAGGAGATGGATTCGCTCCGGGGCGCCTGGCATTGGCCACTGTCAAAAGACTGGATACTGGGCTGGATAGACCTTTGGTCTGACCCACTATGGCTGTTCTTATGTTCTTAAAGGGGAAAAGACAACATTCCATCTGGATGAAGCCTTCCCACTCCTCAATGGTTCAGCATGCTGCCTTTGCCATCCTTCCAGCCCAAGAAGGAAGAGACAAGGGCAGAGATTCAAAACCAGGCTTTACACAGACCACCATGACAACCTTTACCACACTCACACCATCTGATTGATTTCCTGAAGAAAAGTTTATTGGATCATCAACAATAAACTGCACACAAACAGGAAAAAAAAAGGCAATTAAGATGCAGCATGTGTTTTTTTTTAACTTCATCATTTATTTGAATGGATGCTTTCCAGCACCCTAGATTTTGGATTGTAAATCCAATTGCTCTGCTCCTGTCAGTTGCTGACTTCCTGGTGTAAAAGCTGGCTTCTACCCCACTCTCCAACATGAGCCAGAGAAAGGAAAGAGCAGTGGAGACATTAAGGACGAGAAGCTAAGCCCCTCAAGGTCAACTTGAGCTATTCCACTGACTTCAGTGGGCTTTGAATCGTGCCTTGGTTGAGCTTGATCAGTATAATGTGAGCAACATGGTATGCTCTCTACACAGTGAACATCTTTACAGTGGGGATTCCACTCGCTCTGGATTTCATAGCTGAAGTTAATTTCTTATTTGGAATCTTGGTAGGGTATTTTCTATTTTGATTGTATTTATATTCTTAAGGCAACACCAGTCTGACACACTCTAATATCCAGAGAACAAAGGGAGGCAGAAGTGGTTTTACAGGCAATGGTTAGCAAGAAAAGCTTACACGCATACCTCTTTTCTTCTGTCCTATGCCCGATTATGACAATCAAGCTGCTTGGATCAATCTGCTCTTTACAAGGAGATGCTGACTAGTAACCAATTCACACTAAGCAAAGGGGGTAAATGGAATGAACTTCCCCTCTTATGGAAACTGGTGAATACAGTAGCACTGCTAAACACTACATAGCGAATGATGTGGAAGCAGCACAAGGAATAGGCACAGTTCAACGTCTGACTTAGTGTGCTTTTTGCAGATGTAATGGGATTTCTATTGTGAGCTTGAAGCAGGACCCCTATGAGGTCCTGGATCCTGATTTGATGGCTTCCGTTCATTTGTATGGATATTCATAATAGACAAAAAACCTTGAAGTTAATGCACTGAATTTCACATACTGCTATTTGAACAGGCATGCTAAGATGCAAAATACTTTCTATCATAACAAATAGATTTTTTACTTAAATTAACATGTCTGAATTTATGCTGCTAGTCAAATGGCTTGTCCCACTTATGACCATTTTCATGTATTGCACTATGCTTTACTCATACACTTAGATATATTTGACCAGACCATTTATTTTTCAAGAGACTGGTTTACTTTGGTCTGTTGGAGGTAAATGTTCCAGGTACTGAATACCCAATAACAATAACTGCATGTTTTTCTAGTGATTTTGGCTAGCTCCTGACTTGTCCTTGCTTTAAATGCATTTCTTTCCAGACAAAGCAGTTGTATATATGTATCACAGTTCTGTAGGTTTTGACTGATTAGATTGCTTTCCAGAATAAGACATAACCCAGGGTAACCTGCCCCAAGGCTGTAGTCACACACTGCCTTGCCTCAGAATAGAAAGAATAAAATAAATGGAGCAGGTGTTATAGTAGTTCCCCCAGGTGGGGAAAAAACCTTGTCTACAGTGTATGTCCGGGGTAGGCAACCTATGGCACGCGTGCCGAAGGCGGCACGTGAGCTGATTTCCAGTGGCACTCACACTGCCTGGGTCCTGGACACTGGTCCGGGGGGCTCTGCATTTTAATTTAATTTTAAATAAAGCCTCTTAACCATTTTAAAAACCTTATTTACTTTACATACAACAGTTTAGTTATATATTAAAGACTTATAGAAAGAGACCTTTCAAAAACATTCAATTGTATTACTGGCACGCGAAACCTTAAATTAGAGTGAATAAATGAAGATTCGGCACACCACTTCTGAAAGGTTGCCAACCCCTGGTATATGTGGATCTGGGATATCATGTGTAAACCACTCACTGAATTTGTCTCAGGTAGATTAGCATAGATCTAATGTTATCATTTGACTGCTTCAGAACATTATAGATACACCCACCAAGTAGAACACATCTGTTGTGAGGCAATATACAGTGTGAACATTGGATTTGCCAGACTAGATCCAATTTCTTTTAATGTAATATTTTATGTTTACATAATAATAAGTATTTAATGCTTATAAACCATTTCTGATATTTATCTCATTCTTAAAATTCACAAAAACTGAAATTTAAAAAGGATTGAGTTTAGGATAACTAAACTCGTGGGTACCTTTTTGCATTGTCATGAAAAACTATCATAGATTATGAAACAGAATTCCCATTTTATTAACTTTATAGAACTCTGATCCAATCTTACTCCCACTGAAGCCATGTTGAGTTTTTCCATTTATCTCAATAGGAGCAGGATCAAGCGCTTAAACTGTATTTCCTGAAATGAGAAATTCAGTTAAGATCTTTTAAATTATATCCCTAATGCTGCTAAACTCTGCTTCATTATTAAATAAAAAGCTGAAGCCTGCAAAGACCTAAGCAGAAGTATCTTTACTCACTTGAGATGTGCAGGATCAGGCTCTAAATATTATAACAGCATATACTGTCTAAAAAATTTTAATTGATCAGTTACCTATTCCATGTTTCTTTTGAATTTGTTGAATTTTGGGTATCTTAAACTAAAGCAAAGTCTTGAGAATTAATATGTGTATATATTTTGATTAACAAAATATAAGGATGAATAATAAATTAGAAAAAGTAAAATAAAAATGGTTATGTGACAGCAGAGACAAAGTTTAAGTAAATTACCTGAAGGGACAGATCCTCAGTCTGTGTACATTGTTGTATCTTCACTGAAATCACCAGAGCTCTGACAATTTACAACAGTTGAGGATCCTCCCCAGGAGGCTTACGTTTATCTAGAAGTCACAAAGTGGTAAATTTATTCTGATTGTGTATACCATTCTGGGGAGGCAATTTTGATACTAATGGGTATATCCAGTGGCATGCTGTGACAATTTTAGTAAGGCCACACCAGCTCACTTGTATACCTTAGGTGGTCCAAAATGGCATCCTCCGTGCAGCATGAACTCGCATGTACGCTGCATGTGAGGTCACACTGTGCGGAGGTTTGTTTTACAAAATGGTGTCCTCATGGGCTGGACAGAATCATCCTACAAATCAGATTTGGCCCACAGGTGAAAGTTGGACAATGCCCAGAAGGTCAGGCATGCAGTGCATGCCTTGCATTCATAGATGGCACTCCATTGGGCATATTTGATTTCATGGAAACTATAGATCCTTAAAACAGCTTTTTACTGATTTGCCAATCAAAATTTATACAAAACAAAATTTTATGGAGTTGTTTGTGACAGTTTTCAATCAAAAATAAGTCTAAAGTTAGAAACTTGGAAATATAAATTCTAAATGGCCTTTCCAGACAGTAATTTATAGCCAGACTTTTTACACATGCACATTATCCCCAAGTATGCACTGAATGTTTCAAAGCTATTTCTGATTTTTCCTGAAATTCACCATTGTTACTACCACAGCTAACTTGCAACCATAGTTTTAATTTACTTATGAGTTCTTAGGATTCTTACCGAATGTTAAAGCAATGAAAACTTTATATCTTATAACTCTTAACTCAGCCATCAAGCTTCTTTCTCTTGTCTGAAAAGCTGTCAATTTTGTGTGATATCACAAATCATGTTATGTGAAAAATGTCTAGGGTGTAATTGCTGCCACTGTCTTTTTGCTGTGTACAGTTTCATTTAAAAAGTAGTGTTCTGAACTAGTGTAACAAATTTTCCACTTTCAGCACTTTTAACCACTTATTGACTCAATTTATTTCTAGGCACCTAGGTTGAAACTTATTAGTGAAATCTAAATACATATTAGCATATTTTAAAGTAATTTACAGGCTTGTTATAATTCTAGTTTATATTTCCTGAGAAGTATTTAACTTGAAGTAATCAAATTGTCACTTGGGTAAATGGAAATGCATGTATCAAGGTCTTTATTACTTATTAAGTAAAACTAGTTCATAAATTATAGATAAGTTCTCCCGCTCAGTTTGAGAGTTTGTAATGGCTGCTTTCATGAGATTAGTAGAAACTTCAGTCCAAGGCAGCTTGACTTCAAGGTGGGATGATGGGGAGTTTAGCATCTTTCTGCGTGGGCATCAGCATATTAAGACTCCAAACCATGGCCATGCTGTTTCCATGTGCCCCAAAGCTGAGGTAGCAGTTTAGGGGAGCCCTGCAAGTGCCAGTGCCTTGCCCCCAGCTCTGTCACAGTCCCTTTCATCCCAGGCTTCCGCACACACAACCGTGCCCCCCTTAATAACACCCAAATCTCCACTTACCTACTGCTCCATGGAGTAGGTAGCCATGTGAGGAGTTATGGGGAGTGGTGGCAAGGGGTGGTTAGGAGGACTGTGTGGCAATGTGGGGGGGGGACATGGGAGATTAGTGGATAGTGGGAGGTGTGGAGGGGTCATCCATGTCCCCTATTAATGCCCCGTCCATGCCCTCCTTGCTCAGGTCTGTCAAACCAAGACTCCCCAAGACAAATGGGCACCTCCAGCTGCAAATCACCCCCTCTCCCTGCCCCCTGTTGTAATGAATAATTCATGTAATCACTAAAAGCTACCTGTTTCAGTGCTAGCCATGTGAAAATAAAGCCATGTCAAATGGAAACTAACTGAATCTGCTCAGCATGCCCATTTTCTCAGGTCAGTAAAAGGACATCAATAGAATCATTTGCCTTTGGGTAATGTGTGGTTTCCTTCGGAAGTGTAATAGTTTTATTGACCCAGGTCTCCTGCACAGAAGAGAAACACTTTTGAATTTGCATATATCCATTCAGTACTGTATATAATGCACTTCCATTTCTTATTTTACAGAGATATCAAACCTGACAACATACTGCTGGATGAGCACGGTGAGTTCCTAAGATTATTTTGTCCCCAACATTTCAATTTCATGGGCTGCACCAGTGGCTCTGTGATTAGTGCTGCGTGAGTTCATCAGAGAGACTGGGTTCATGTGCCAAGTCTGGTCTTTCTCTGCAGCAACTTGTCTGTCAGGTTTGTCAGCTGTCTTGATAGGCTCTTCAGCCATTTGGGTGGGCTCCACCCAAACAATTAATATTCACATATTCCCTCATGTATTCTTTCCAATATGTCATTCTACAAAGATTGTAGCGTTACCTATTGTCATACGTAATCAGATCTTCAGTTTTGAAGCATTTTTCTCTCGTATAAAAAACACAGGCTGGATGTTTGAGCTTTGATAAGTAACTGGGCCAACTATGTTACACTCACATACAGATTGGATTTGTGCTTTAGCAATTTCTGGTATGAGTGTGGCAGGCCATTCAAAATGGCACTCTCATCTGCCTCTATTTCCAGTATTGTCAAATCTTATGATTGCAAATCTGCTGACACTTAATGTTCTGGGTTGTTGTTTTTTGAAAGCCTCAGTTCCTGGAATTCTGTAATTATGTGGAAATCTCTACTTTCATTTAAAAATACAAGGAAGTTTTTAGCCCTCATGTCTGGGGACAGAAGCCATCTCTGAGCATGCTGGGGAGGGTGTGGGAGCTCTGGCCACTGTCACCAGAAGCTGAGCCTGGGGGGGGTCAGCCTGCTGCTACTGCAGGCAGGTGCTCTCCCGGGCAGCTTCTGTGCTGCACTGGGCAGATCCAGGAGTGGCTCCAGAGCCTGGCTGTCAGGCGAGCAGCCAAACAGCCAGGAGGAGCCAGGCTGGCACAGCAGGAGGTAACCTGGGATGGGGAGAAGGGGATGGGGAGAGTGCAGGGACCCTGGGCTGGGGACGGGGCAGGGAGGGGAGGAGTCACGTGGAAGGTCACATGCGAGAGGTCACATGTGGGTGTCACATGTGTCCCTCCCCTTAGCTGGTGCCCCCCTTTGTGTCCCTCCCACTAGTCGCCTCTGGCAGGGCTCCTAGGCGCGTGCGGGATGGTACCGGCGGCGAAGGAAGAAGAGCACGCCCAGCAGCACAGCCAGCGGCAGCTCGCTGGGCACCAGCAGCACAGCCGGCAGCAGCTCGCTGGGCACCAGCCAGTACAGGTGCAGCACTGCCCAAATGTCAGGTGGACCGTGTCTGCACGGGATGGGGGCCCATTGACTGTCCTGCCCTGGGGCCCAGAATTGCTGTTGGCGGGCCTGATGCTCCATATGCCACTTTTGAGGCATAAACTTAAGCTTCTTAAAGATACACATTGTGCCATGGACATTTATTTATATTTTTATTTTTAACATGCTGATTACAGAAGCGGGCAACGTTTTTGCAAAGGAATTTAACTTTTAAAATTTCTACTCAGATTTGTTTCTATTTAGAATTTCTTTATTGATGCACCTGAAAGGGCCAATTTCACAGAGCTGAAAACAATTACGAGCCACATCAGCTGGGAGGAAGAATTTAATCAGAAGAATGCGAATGATAATTGGGAATTGTTTAAGAACACTTCATGGGATGCCCAAAAGCCACAACTGAGGAAGATGGCATATTGGTTTAAAAACTGACCAGGTTTAGCGGGGAAGTGAAGGCAACTATAACAAATAAATATACCAAATGGCAATAAAGGGAAGTTGATAATAATGAATATAAATCAGAAGCTAATAATTGTAGAAAATTGACCAGGGAAGCAAAGGGACACAAGGAGAAATCTATGGCCAGCAGAGTTAAGGACAATAAGAATGAGATTTTTAAGTATACTGGGAACAGAAAGTATCCTGACAATGGCATTGGTCTATTACTAGATGGAAATGGTAGAATTATCAATAGTAATGCAGAAAAGGCAGAAGTGTTCATAAATACTTCTGTTCTGTATTTGGGAAAAAAATAGATGACATAGTCTCGTATGATGAAAACACTCTTTCCATTCCACTAATATCTCAGGAGGATGTTAAACAGCAGCTACTAAAGTCAGACATTTTAAAATCAGCAGGTTCAGATAACTTGCTTCCAAGAGTTTTAAAAGAGCTGTCGGAGGAGATCACTGGACCATTAACACTGATTTTCAATAAGTATTGGAACATGGGGGAAGTTCCAGAAAACCAAAGCCATTATTTAAAAAAGATAAACAGGATGACCCAGATAATTATAGGTCTGTCAGACTGTGATGAGGGTGTTCATACCACACCAACCCTGATGGGTTTAAAGTGGTTCAGAAAGGGTCAATTAACTTTACAGGAAACACCTGAGGGGAGACTTCGGCTTGACTGACACTAATTGATGATGAAGCCCAGGCTGAGCTTGTAGAAAGACAGGAAGTGAGAGCAGAAGGGGACTGTAGTGTAGAAGTCTGTAGTCATTCTTTGGCCTTGTGAGGAGAGAAGGAGGAGACCCGGGGGGGGGGGGGCACAGAAAACTGAGATCCTGACCCTGATGGAAGGGGTTTACTCAGAAGAGTGGTGAAGAAAGTTGTCGGAGCAGGAGGAGGCCCAGGGAAATGGCAAAAAGGGTTGAGATGGTACAGACCTTGGCTGCTGATTGTAGGATCCCTGGGCTGGAACCCAGAGTAGCGGGTGGGCCCAGGATCCTTTACCAGCCGCTAGGAAATTGGCACAGTCTTGAACAGCAAGACTATCCGGAATGGCACCAGGACATCTGGTCTGGTGAGACTTTTGTTACCCTTGGAAGGGGAAAATAGTGACCCAGCCAGTGGACCAAGCCACAAGCAGGAAGCACTGTGACTCCTAGAGAGCACCAGTGCCCACAGCACAAGTGACAAAAGGAAGGCAGCATCAGTCTGGGTGGAGCTAATCCCCATACTCAGCCACAAGGAGGTGCCTTGATAATTTACTTGTTAGTAAGGCAGCAGACAGTAATCATAACTGTGTATGTGTTGGTCTTGGCTCTTATAACAACCCCAGCAGCAAATGTAGCCCATTACACAGGCTGACATCAATTCAGGCCAAGCTAATGCAGTGGTTGATGCATGACTCAATTAGTAAAGAATTAAAGGAGGATAATGCAATAAATGCCACTCAACATTTGTTTAAGAAAAATAGATCCTGTCAAACTAACTCGATACCTTTTTTTGATGACTTTACAAGTTTGGTTGATAAAGCTAGTACTGTTTACGCAATAGACTTAGACTTTTGTAAGGCATTTCACTTGGTGCTGCATAACATTTTGATTATTAATCAAAATGATATCAAATTGACATGGTACACCTTAAATGGATTAAAACCTGGCTACCAGATAGGTCTCAACATGTAACTGTAAACAGGGAATCATCATCATCATCAAGCAGGTGTGTTTCTAGTGGGGTCCTGCAGGGATTGTTTTTTGGCCCTCTGCGCACTGCCCCCACCCCGAGCGCTGCCTCCGCAGCTCCCATTGGCCAGAAACAGTGGCCAATGGGAGCTGCCAGGGCAGCAGCTGCGGGCGGAGGCAGCTCGCAGAACTGCCTGCCACGCCTCCATCTAAGAGCATTCGGGACAGGTTGCCGCTTGTGGGAAGCCACCCGTGGTGAGCAGCTCCCGGATCCAGCACCCTGCACTCGCTCCCATGTCCCAAGTCCGTTCCCACACTCAAATTCCTTCCCAGAGCCCTGCCGGTCCCACGCCAACCGAACTATAAACCGGATAAAACAGCTTTTCCTGTGTTTAGTTTAACAAAGAGAAGATTAAGGAGTGACTTGATTACAATCTATAAATGCCTACATGGGGAACAAATATTTAATGACGGTCTCTTCAATCTAGCAGAGAAAGGTATAACACAATCCCCAATGGTTGGAAGTCAAAGCTAGACAAATTCAGATTGGAAATAAGGAATACATTTTTAACAGTGAGTAATTAACCATTGGAAAAACTTATCAAGGGTCATGGTGGATTCTCCATCACTGCACATTTTTAAATCAAGATTGGATTTTTTTTCTAAAAGATATGCTCTAGGAATTATTTTGGGGAAGTTCTATGGCTCGTGTTCTACCGGAGATCGGACTAGATGATCACAATGGTCCCTTCTAGCCTTGAAATCTATGAAATCTGTATATTTTGGGACAGTTTATGACTTCCCTTCTAGTCACATAGGCCTTCATCAATGGTCCTCTCCTCTTTTTTACTGTTTTTTCCAGAAGCTGGGAATGGGCGACAGGGGATGGATCACTTGATGATTACCTGTTCTGTTCATTCCCTCTGGGGCACCCGGCATTGTCCACTGTTGGAAGACAGGATACTGGGCTAGATGGACCTTTGGTCTGACCCACTATGTCCGTTCTTGTGTTCCACATCTTTATCATTTCATGGTGTCATGCATTCACATGGATTAAAGTATCATTTCTTTGCTATTGACTCTCAGACCTACTTCTACACCTTGGATCTGTTTTGTACTGTCCAATTTTGCAGCTCTCGCTATCCAGAAACAAGCAATATAGATATATTGTTTGATACAATATTGTACATAATATCTGTAATAGGTGCCAGGATACAATGTTTGATAATGTTTTTCACAGTTACCCGGAATATTCTCTTCTTTTTGTTCAAGATGTCATCTAGAAGGCATTTATAGACAGAAGTTATGAAGCTAGACTAAAAAAGGGTCACTGTGTTCTTAACTTTTTGAACCAATATGAACAATTCTAGACTTCGCACTTCAACATTTTCCTTCATTACTTTTCCTGTATGTGACTGCTGTAGCTACGTGAAAGATACATAGAGTATTGTATCTTTTACGGCACCGGGATACAGTGCAATGGGATAACATTGTTTGGGATGATGCAGACTGCTATTCCCAGCAACCAACTGTATGGGCTAATGCAGAAGAGAGATAGAACATGGCCTCAGCTGCTTCTGGGGCAATTAGCATCTCGGAAGAGGCAGAGAAGGAAGGGAGTTCAGGGGCTCAGATTGACCCAGGCACTTATGTCTGGTCTCCACACAAGTGCCAGGCAAAACTAGTCCTTGCTGTTTGTAAGCACTTGAGATCCCCTGTGGAGAGGTGCTATACATATGCATGGACAGTGTTACTGCTTTTGTATCAGTGGCAAGATGTAAAGAAATTAGGAAAAACACATCTTCCTGGTTTTTCTCCTTAATTTATGAAAAGATATGTCTGCTACATGTCTGTGTAGACCACTGGTACAGTAT
>NW_020664417.1:79276361-79454511 GCF_002925995.2 Terrapene triunguis
GCCTGGCTGTTTGGGGAGGCACAGCCTCCCTCAGCCTATAATACCTGTTGCCCATGCTGCCAGTGACCTTTAAAAACCCCTCTTCTGGTGAGAATGAGGTGGGAGGGATGAGAAACAAGCTGCAGCAGGGAGAAACAATCAAGTTAATTTCTGTTTGGGGAAGGGCTGGCAACCAGAAGCCAGTGTAATAAGGCATCACCCCAGGGAAGGGGCAGGGAACTGTATTTCTTTTGTGTTGTGAGTTTAGGGTTTTTTTGCTTCAGAGAAGTACTCATGCATAACCTGAGGCTCACCTTGTAAATACTGAAAAATAAACCAAAGCGAAGAATTAAAAATCTCCAGAGTAGGACTGATTGACTCCAGGCCCCAACCACCAAAGGGAGAATTTCCGAATAATCTGAGTAACCATTCAGATTTTAGCGCGCTCACAAGAGCTATGTTTAAAGCATATAAAATTGTGGGGATGGAATCCCTTTAGCTGTTTTTCTATAATAGTGCATGCACACTGTAAAAAATGTACACTTTCTTAAATACTGTTTTTAATTTGGGTCCTCCAAAGATTTAATGGCACTACCTTGAGTAAAACTTGACTGAGTTGATTGAAAACTTGATTGAGACTATTGTGAGCCACACCACATCAATAGTTTGATCTCAAGCTCTGAGCAAAAAAAACCCCAAACAAACACACACAAAACCCCCCTGCAACTATATCTTATATCTTCAGAACACTAGTGGGCAACCTGAGGCCTGTGGGCCACACGTGGCCCATCAGGATAATCTACTGGTGGGCCACCAGACAGTTTGTTTACATTTGTACAGCTGGCCACAGCTCCCAGTGGCCACGGTTCGCTGTTCCCGGCCAATGGGTGCTGCCGGAAGCAGAGCGGGCTGCAGGGACATGCTTGCCGCTGTTTCCTGCAGGTCCTATTGGCTGGGAACGGCGAACCACAGCCACTGGGAGCTGTGGCCGGCCGTGCAAATGTAAACAAACTGTCTGGCAGCCTGCCAGCGGATTACCCTGATTGGCTGCATGTGGCCCACAGGCCGCAGGTTGCCCACCACTGCTCCAGCACCTGTGCCTCAAATGACTCCAAGTTTGGGTCATTAACCCCACACTGCAACTTCTTAAGGCACATCAACTTTCAAAGAAATACAACTAAGCATGTCAATTTTAGAGGACTTAGAAAGGTCCATCTTTAAACAGATGTCATGAAGCAACCTTAACTTATAGTGGTGCTCCCATGCCACTATACTGCACAAATTATTGTTACTTAAATTCTTCAGCAAGACTCCTGAATACTGGAGATTCTTCAGAGGACTCAGATAAATGAAAAATGGGGAGGGGGAGGGTTATTGATTTAAATGTGAAAATGAATAAAACAATAACTGTAGAATCTTCTATGTTATTTAATTTTATATTCAATTAAATGAATTTTATGATATCCTTAAATTTTTAATCTTCAGTGGGCTGCAGAAATGTATATTGAAAATGCAAAACTGTTATATAAGTTGTTAGGGGAAAGCTGGAGGTTTGGGTATTTGGTTAGGGGACAGGTGGGGTTTTAGCTCCAGTATGATGTGGCAGATTATCTGGGTGTGTAGAATAAACAAATTGTCTGGATGTTCAAATTATCTGCAGTGAATTGGTTAAAAATATTGATACTGAAATGTACATGATTAGATTCCAATGAGAGGAATAGGAGACTGAGCACCTCTTGGAGCTTGTTTCAGGCTGTCTGCACACTCAGGCAGACCCCACTTCCTGGGTTCATACTTGGCTCATGTTTGGAAGTGTTTCTTCACATAAAAGCTAGAAACATAACTTTTCAAATTTGGATTCTGCAAGACAATTCTGCAGTAAAGGATGAGTACACATGGCTCTGCTGTGAGCTTATTGACTGCTACTCTAGGGGCCAGCTTGTGCATTCAAACTAGTGGCCTGCACTAGCCACTGTCTCATGGAATTTCCAAGAATGCAGGAGGAGCAACCAGCGCCGGCGCCGGGGGGGGACCCGGCTCTCCCCCCCGGCGGCCAGAGCGCCGGGGGCAGGGCGCCGGGGGGGAGGGCGGCCGGAGCCCTGGGGGGAGGGCGGCGAGCTCCGGCTGGGGCTCGGCTCTCCCCCTCTGGCGGCCAGAGCGCCGGGGGCAGGGCAGCGAGCCCCGGCTGGGGCTTGGCTCTCCCCGCCGGCGGCCAGAGCACAGGGCGGCGAGCCCCAGTAGGGGCTCGCCGCTCTCCCCCCGGCGGCCGGGGGGAGGGCGGCGAGCCCTGCTGTGGCCCCGTTCTCCCCGGCGCCCGGAGCGCCGCGCCACCCCCCTCCAGGTGCCGCCCCAAGCACCAGCTTGGGTGCCTGGTGCCTGGAGCCGGCCCTGGGAGCAACATATGCTCCTCCCTATAGTTGGCACAATCCATAGACCAGTGCAGGAGGAGGCAAAATGCCTCCTAATCCCCCTCTAGGGCGGCTAGTGATGCTAGCTAGGAGCATTTCTTGTATTCCGAGATGCACATGGTAATACAAATAAATAATAATAATAATAACGGCTGCAATTATGGTTCGGCCCCACTTCATACACCCTTCCCCCTTGTGCCCAGTGCAGGGGCTGGCCACATCAGTATCTAAAGAAATTCTTCCTAAATCTCTTAATTACCCCGTTCCCTTATCATTTTGCCTCTTCTTCTTTAATTTAACACTAAGATAAATAGCTTTGGTATCCTCTCTCTTTTCTATTCCTTTCAGAATTTAGTTCAATTACACAGCAGTGAGTCTGGTGCCTCCCTCTCCCCAACCTCCCCCCCCCCCCAAACACCAGAAAAACCTCAGTACGAAAGAAATTGCAAAAGAGAAATGCTATCTCTAGCCCTTTAACTAGAGATTATCAAGCCCCTCCGTCGTCCTGCTTTCCTTCTACTGTATCTTCCCCATATCTTGGAAATACCAAAATACAGCAAAAGCCACAAGTTCAAAGCCTTCACTACTCTGCCTGTCAGAGGAGTTTCAAGCCTTGGATTCATTTGTAAATGTGAGAAAGCATTTTTTTGCATAGCCTGTAGGGCTTTTTGAACTGTTAAAATTATCTGTTTCAGTGTGAGAAGTGAGGAGTGTGGATGCTCTGCAGCTTATGATGGGTATCAAGGCTGCAAAAAAACAACATTACTATGCCAGACAGGGCCTGATCCTGATCTCACTTGTACTGGGTTTTGCCTTTGTAACTTCATTGAGTTTGCTTGATTTACTCCTGATTTATGTGGGTTATGTCAGAGGAAAATCAGACTCTTAGCAAAATGCTAACAATTAATTGCAATGTTGGTATCAAAGTTCTAGTTTTTATTTGTGCTAGTTATTTGAAACAAAGATGTTTTCTAAAAAGTTCACAGACTCTGCCACAGACTTTCTATATAACCTTGGGCAAGCCATTTACATCAGGTCTAAACTAGGAGAAGAGGCCATGCTTTAAAACATGTTGGGGAACATGCTTTACCATAATTTTAAACAGGACTTTGTACCTAGTATAGACAGGGTAAGTTGTGTTTTAAAAATGTGTTAGCTGATTGTGGTCAATACTGGTTGAGGTCAATGCTCTTTAAAACACAGCCTATTTTCCCAGTCTAGACATTGCCTCAGCGTCTGATTCTGCACCATTAGCTTAGTATGACTTCATGCAATGGTTTCAGAATCTGGCCCTAAACTTCTTTATGCCTGTTTCCCTATCTATAAAATAAGTGCCTTCTTATTCACTGGAGCAGATCCCAAGGAGCACACTGCACCTCTGCTTCAGGGATTGTCCTGACTACCTACCAATCCATTTCAAAGAACAAATAAATGTTTTTGTTCATAAAGCCACATTAGATTGAAACTTTAGCTACTTTAGACAGTCTCTCCCTGCATTTTACCCCAGTAGCTGATGTTTTCAGGTGATCTTCATGCATAGACACAAGTAAAACACCCTCATTTAAAGTTTCCCATTTCCTAGAACTCTTTACTAAGCCTCTAGGGAGTCCTACCCTATGGACTACAATAATAATGGCTCCCGGAGCCCTCTGACACCATTTCCCTGCATGCTTGTAGTCAGAGGTGGGGATAGAATGGACTAGGAACTCCTGCTGAGGCCAATAGGGATTGAGCAGTTTGTTGGGTCAATGATGAACTGGGGCTGCTCAGCCTCTCAGTGGGATAGGACTGCCTGACTCAGACAGAGAGAAGAGACTAGTTTTAGTTCCAGGTACTGTTTAGCTCTTTGAGTTTTGAGCTGAGAAGGAAGCAGAACAGCTCACGGAGTCCCTGATTAACTCCCCTCCCCACCAAGGGAATCTTTTAACTCCAGTGGGGTCTAGTGCATGGGTCAGGCAGTTCCAGCCCTGCGAAGATCAGTGTCCAGAGTACTCCCAATAAATATATATTAGAAATCATGTTTCTCACCTACTGCTGAGTTTTTGAAAAATTTAGTTCCAAATCTCCTATATCAGCTGTAGCTTGAGGATGCTGATAGGAAAAACAATCACTATAATTTTTTATTGTCAGAACACCTCTCAGAAAATGCATAGGCTTGCAGGCTGTCATTCCCCTCTTCTCTGGCAGTCACTGGAGGAGGTCACTTTATATGTCAGATCTTTTATTTAGTGGCTGGCTTTTGACAGACATATCTGCTACCAACCACTAACTGAAATGTTTTAGTGACATGGGTCACATCAAACCTGCAGTGTGAATATCTGTGAGGAGAATAAGAGTGTGATGATCCTTACCAGAGAGATTTCACTTCTTGTAAGGTCCCAAGTCCACAGCTGGAATATGACTTTTGTTTTTACTTCCTTCAGGTGACTACTTGGTCTTGAGTGTGCTTAAAAAGTTTTGGAATTTCAGGAAGGAAGATGCTGTGTAACTGCTAGGCATTTCCAGTACTAACAGAGCTTTCTGAGGAACAAGAGAAGGTTTTGGACCACATTTTTAAAGAGAAAGGAGTTAAGGACATAGAGGTAAATGGTAATTGGGATAAAATACAACATGGTTTTACAAAAGGTAGATCATGCCAGACCAACCTGATCTCTTTTTTAAGAAGATAGCTGATTTTTTAGACAAAGGAAATGCAGTAGATCTCATCTACCTGGACTTCAGTAAGGCATTTGATACAGTTCCATGTGGGAAATGATTAGTTAAATTGGAGAAGATGGGGATTAATATGATAATTGAAAGGTAGATGAGGAACTGGTTAAAGGAGAGACTACAATGGGTTATACTGAAAAGTGAACTGTCAGGCTGGAGGGATGTTACTAGTGGAGTTCCTCAGGCATTGATCTTGGGACCAATCTTATTTAACATTTTCATTAATGACCTTGGCACAAAAAGTGGGTGTGTGCTAATAAAATTTGCGGATGACACAAAGTTGGAAGGTGTTGCCAGTACTGAGGAGGACCAGAATATTATGCAAAAAGATCTGGACAACCTTGAAAACTGGAGTAATAGAAATGGGATGAAATGTAATAGTGTGAAATACAAGGTCATGCACTAGGGACTAACCAGAAATTTTTTTGCTATAAGCTAGAGGCGTATCAGTTGGAAGCAACAGAGAAGGAGAAAGACCTGAGTGTAATAGTTGATCACAGGATGACTATGAATCGTCAATGTGATGTGGCTGTTAAAAAGGCTAATGCAGTCCTAGGATGCATCAGGCAAGCTAATTCCAGTAGAGACAGGGAAATGTTAGTACCATTATACAAGGCACTGATAAGACCTCATCTGGAATACTGGTACAATTCTTGTCTCCCATGTTTAAACAAGATGAATTAAAACTGGAACAGGTGCAGGGAAGGGTTAATAGGATGATCAGAGCAATGGAAAACCTACCTTATGAGAGGAGAGTCAAGGAGCTTGTCTTGTTTAGCCTAACCAAACGAAGGCTGCGGGGAGATATGATTGCTCTCTATAAATACATCACAGGGATAAATACTAGGGAAGGAAAGGAGTTCAAGTTAAGCGCCAATGTTGACACAAGAACAAATGAATAGCAAATATTCTCAACAGCCTGAGATGGGACACTAGATGGGAAGGGCTCTGAGTTACAACAGAGAATTCTTTCCCAGGTGTCTCGCTGGTGGGTCTTGTTGACATGCTCAGGGTACAACTGATTGCCATATTTGGGATCAGGAAGGAATTTCCCCCAAGGTCAGATTGGTAGAGATCCTGGGGGGTGGGGTTTTCACCTTTCTCTGCAGCATGAGGTATGGGTCACTTGCAGGTTTGAACTAGAGTAAATGGTGGATTCTCTGTCACTTGAAGTCTTTAAATCATGATTTGAGGACTTCAATAACTCAGCCAGAGGTTAGGGATCTATTACAGGAGTGAGTGAGGTTCTGTGGCCTGCAATGTGCAGGAGGTCAGACTAGATGATCACGATGGTCCCTTCTGGCTTTAAAGTCTATGAATCTATGAGTTTATTAACTGTACAAAGTGGCCGTCAGATATGGGTTGCAGCCAACATTCTCCTACATAAAATATCAAATCATATTATAGGGCATGCCTGTTCATAATATTGATGCTACATCCCTCCAATATGTTTGGTTAATTTTTAAAAGTATTAAAATGTGTGAATTATCTTAATTCTATATATCATTTTATTTATTTTGCATAAACATTAACATTATTTGAGTCCTACAAATCTCTATTTAGTGACTGAACTATAACTCCGTTTTGTTTGGCAGAGTTTCTACATGTATATATTCTTTACTTCATGCATTAGAGTTTATAGAGGATAGTTCAGTTTCCCACATAGAGGTTTCCTATTGTTTTCTCTTCTGTTTCAGTTATCTGAATAATGCAGCCTGACTTCATTTAATATCAAACTAATAAAATAAATTTCAGGACACAAATCCACCTAACAAAATACAGAGCCAATAAAATCTACAGTAAATTATCTGAAAAATTCATAGCTACATCTAGCTACTTTGCATGCTGGTTATCTCTGATTTCCACAGCTCATTTTAGAGGTCATTGTCACACTGAATTATGACTGTTCAACTGACAATGTTAGAGAAATTTGGATTTACCAGGAGTCCTATGCAACATTTAATATACATCGAGTCAGGCATATATTAATAGTGCATAGAAGTACTATCAGAGGCAGAAGAAAGCTGGTTAATGTTCTGACATCAACCTTAAACCTTACAGGTAAAGCAAAAATATTGTGTAGGGCTGAATTCTGTTCTGATGTAATTACACTGAGTGAAGTGTAGAACACAGGGTGTGAATGTGGTGTGGGATTTTTAAAAAGCATTCAGCACTGGCCTAATTCTGCTCTTACTGAAACTGATGGGAGTTTTTGGCATTTGCTGCTTTGGGAGCTAATTTAGGCCAATGTTTCAGCACTTTTGGAAATCCCAACCTTGGCCTATAACATTTAATGGTTTGATTGCTGATCTACCAGTCCTTTTTGGAATGCAAGAAAAAGTCATGATTCCTGCATGAGCAAGTTAACTTCTGAGTGCTCATCTTCATAAGGGATTAAGCAAGAGCTCCAATGGGGGTGGGCAGGCAAATAATTATCCCCCTTCTATAGACAGATTTCTATGATTTATCTGGGGAGCACAATGGTGTAGTGGAGTAAACGCTGACCTGGGAGTAGGGTACTTGGGTCTAATTCTAGTTCTTCCACTAACTTGTTGTGTGACTTTATGCAAATCAGTTAACCTGTCTAAGTTCCAGTTTCTCCACATATAAATTGGGGGCAATGACATTTGCCTGCCCCATAGGAATATTGTGAGGCAATAGCAAACTAATGTTTCTGAAATGACAAACTAAAGATTATAATGTTACATAAACCCAATATTATTAACAAAAGTCAGTGGCATAGATGGGAATAGAATTTGGAAGCTCCTGAGTCCGAGCCTTATACTCAACCCACTAGCTCATAATACTCTGCCAGACATTAATGCAAATGCTTGCTCAAAAAGCTTGCTAGAAAGATGTGACAGTTTAACTGCAGTGAGGCCTTTGACAACACAAAATAAAGAGGACACTTAATTATGGATACATTTCATATTCATTAGCCTGAGATTGTTATATATTCATTTTAAATGTATAGGACCAACATTGTGTGTTAGACATCAGCATAATGCTGCCTGATTGAAGCTGGTCTAGAGATTACACACACACACACAGACACATGTACACAAACATACGTGTACACACATACACACACAATTACATTCAGGACTTAAGTTGTGTAGTAGGCAATATTCTAAGAATAGATGCAAGAGAGACTGTATAACTACGTGGCAGATTAGTACAGTGCTATAGAATCAGTGTATGTATTCCGCTAATTTAATCTAATAAATATTTGCTCTGATGAAATCATATTCATATATGACGATTAAAAACTACTGAGGCATATTAACTACTGAGGGTGTGAATAAAGAAACAAAACCCTTCTAAAACAGCCCTTGACCAATCACTAGAAATTACCAGCATGTTCAGACTTGAAGTACCATTTTACCATGTACCACACACATTTAAGACAGATAATATCATATTGCCTCTATATAAATCCATGGTATGCCCACATCTTGAATACTGCGTGCAGATGTGGTCGCCCCATCTTAAAAAAGATATATTGGACTTGGAAAAGGTTCAGAAAAGGGCAACAAAAATGATTAGGAGTATGCTGCCGTATGAGGAGAGATTAATAAGACTGGGACTTTTCAGCTTGGAAAAGAGATGACTAAGTGGGGACATGATATGATAAAGATCTATACAATCATGACTGGTGTGGAGAAAGTAAATAAGGAAGTGTGATTTACTCCTTCTCATACCATAAGAACTAGGGGCCATCAAATGAAATTAATAGGCAGCAGGTTTAAAGCAAACAAAAGGAAGTATTTTTTTCACACAATGTACAGTCAACCTGTGGAACTCTTTGCCAGAGGATGTTGTGAAGGCCAATACTATAACAGTGTTCAAAAAAGAACTAGCTAAATTCATGGAGGATAGGTCCATCAATGGCTATTAGCCAGGATGGGTGGGGATGGTGTCCCTAGCCTCTGTTTGCCAGAAGCTGGGAATGGGCGACAGGGGATGGATCTCTTGATGATTACCTGTTCTGTTCATTCCCTCTGGGGCACCTGCCATTGGCCCCAGAAGACAGGATACTGGGCTAGATGGACCTTTGGTCTGACCCAGTATTGCAGTTCTTATGTTCTTATTTCAGCTTTCACATATATTAATAGAACTCAGCCAGGAAATTAGTCATTATAATTTAGATTTTTGCTCTTTAGTAACAGATCCATGTTTCACACCCATAGAGCAATGTTGTGAGTACTACAGCATTATAGACTTTGATTTTGTCTGTATACAGATTCCATGTTGCTTCCAGATTTGGGGAATCTGGGCAATCCCCATAATGGCCTCATTTCCACCATCCCACCACGTGGAGAAGGGGCTGGACTTATGGGAGGCAAAAAGGAAAAGTAAACTCTGTGCAGTAGGAGGTAAACTGCTACTTACTGTCCAAACAAGTTGATATTTACATTTCCAGTGGAGGGGAAAAGTTGTTTTCTTTCATTTTATTTTTTAAACTGCTACTCTTCTAAATAGCAAATTACTTGCTACCCCTCTGATTTAATTTCTGCTTTCTATTTAAACCTCAATTGTCAGAATTACTAACCTTCTCTGAGATTTTTTTTTTTTTTGAATGAGAAGTGAAAATTGATATTGGAATACCGCTGTGCAAATGCTGAGAAAGCTGTTAGCATTTCCTCTGAGCATGTACAAATCTACAAATCTGGAGATATTATTTCAGAAACTAAGTTCCATTTGTCCTTTTCATTGAAACTACTGTATTAACCAGTATGGCCCTGAGTCAGCAAGGTGTTTAGTCCTGTGTCTAGCTTGAAACATGAGTAGCCCCAAAGACTTCAATAAACTTAAAGTTAGGCATGTGCTTAAATACCTTGTTGAATTGGGGCATAAGGGCCAGATGTACAAAGGTATTTAGGTGCTGAAAGATACAGAAGGGCATCTAGTTTATTTTATAAACGTGCCTAAGCAAGTTAGGCATCTAATTCCAATTGAAAGTCAAATGGGAGTTAATTGCCTAACTCACTTAGGCACCTATCTGTAACTTTAGGAATCTAAATCCCTCGACATCTGGCACTAAGGCTCAGATTCTCAAAGGTATTTAGTATCAGAGGGGTAGCTGTGTTAGTCTGTATCCACAAAAACAACGAGAAGTCCGGTGGTACCTTAAAGACTAACAGATTTATTCAGGCATAAGCTTTCGTGGGTAAAAAACCCACTTCTTCAGATGCACCTAACTCCCATTGATTTCAATAGGAGCTAGGTGTCTAAATGCTCGAAGGTATTTAGGTCTTAGTCATTTTGTGGATCTGGGCCTAAGAGCCTTCTGTCATCCTTACTCTGTGAATGGTGCCATTAAAATCAATGGAGTACTTTTATAGTAAGGTACTACCCAGGATTTGTAAAGGTGGAAGAATCAGGCCTTAAATCCCCAACGCTGTAAGGTGCACAATGTAGGTGAAACCTTGTTCCCACCTGCAGCCCCACTAGAGTCAGTGGGTCCTATGTGAGCATTGGGATCTGACCACATATTGCAGGATTAATTCTCAAGTGATCTAAAACACATTGAACGTTCTGATATCAAAGTGGCATTATACGAGCGCTTTGACTTTAACACTGTTGTTATATGGTGAAGAATGGATTTTAGATAATAGTTGAAAAAATGTACTCTTTTGGATATGCATTTTATAAAAATAGTGACTGGTTTCTCAGACCCAATCAAAAAAGCATTGTGTGAAATCCTGGCCCCGATTGAAGTCAGTGGGAGTTTTGCCATTGACTTTAACAGGGCCAGGATTTCACCCATTGTGAGTAGCTCTACCTGCTTGAGCTGTAGCACCAGTTAAGTAACAAACACTGTAACCCAGAATGCAGTTCCTTTGTCTCCTTTGCCTGCTCCCATCTGGGAATTGAATGTTGAAGTATGGCAGGAACCTGTCATTGAGAAGAGACTTTCAGTGTTCTAGTGGAAATTGTTTTTGATTTGGCCTATCTATGGGACTTTGGAAATGGCACTTTGTTTGTCGGCAGTGAAGTTAATATGAACGTTAGTCCTTTTAGATCATGTTTGGCATAAAGTCAGTTGCACTGCATATATGCAGCGCATGACCCCTGTCTCATCCCTTGCACACTGTGTAAGTACATCAGCATTACATACTTCTTGAAGTGTATGCACCAGCCCAGTGCAAAAGTGTGTATGTGGTAGGATGACAGTTTCGTAATCTGTGCATTTGAGAACCCAATCCAGTTCCCACTGAAATCAGTAGGAGTCTTTTTAGTCACTGCAATGAAACTGCATTGGGTCCTGAAGGAGGCAAGGCTCTGCATGTATCATGATGCACCTTTTAAAGTTACTCATTTTTGTATGATACAGTCAATGAGGCAGGGCTCCTTAGGGCCCTCAGTTTATCTGTATTCACCATGTAAGTTGCAGTTAATATGATGAGAACTTTCATCTCATTCAGGTTTAGACTCTCAGTGCACTTTGTGTAAGATGTGCAATGAGGTGCACAGTGAATGAACGGCTCCTTCATGGGTAGCTCTCTCTTCACCATTGTTCCCTCATTGCGCTTCTCCTTTTTCTGTCTGCGTCTTCAGTTTCTTTATTCTTGCACCCTACCACACTCCTGCTCTCTTTTTCTCTCGCTCTCCCATTCCTTTCCATCTTATATGTGTCTTTGCTTTTCTTCCTCAATATTATATTTCCATCTTTCTCTCCCTCTGCCCAAGACCAGTGCTTCCGTTGCCCAGATTTTGAGGTCCATTGGTGCCCCAAGGATCTGTCTTCATCTGCAATGTGTCTCCTTTATCACCAATACGACCACACTAGAAATGGAGTACTCTCTCTATTAGATGTGTTCTTCTAATGCTGTTTTGTTAAAATGAGGAGGAAGACTGTGTGCTTTCAAATATATTGATTTGTTTTGTCCTCACCCTGTGCTTTTGTTTTGATTGATAGAACACAGAGTCATTGTAATCCTGACAAAACTATTAATTATGATGGGAAGCTCCAATCCACACCTATGATTGTTTCACATCTTTCTACACCACGGGCCAGATTTACAAAGGTATTTAGGCACCTAACTCCCATTGAAATCAATGGAAATTAGGTGTCCAACCTGTGTAGGTGTTTTGAAAATCCCACTATGTGCATCTTTGGGCACCTAAATACCTTTGAAAATCTGGCCCCATCTCTCTTTGATCAGACTGTGACTGTGGCTCTGAATTAACAATCTTCTACTACACAGTATAGATTATGTTACTATTCATCATGGCCTGATGAAGAAACTTTGATTCATAGAAGCATGTCTTTTGTTGGACTAATTAATAAGTTATCTCCTGCAACTTGGTATTTTATGTACTTAATGAGTGTTATAGTAATGCCTTGCCATAGCAACTGAGGAAGTTACATTGTAATTTGCTGCAATTTAGGCTTCCATTCTCCTCCATTGACTAGTCTAATGCACTAGTAGGGCATTTTTTGAGGATTATAATTCAGTGAACTCCCCAATCTTGGCATGTTAAGATTAACATTAGGCAATTCAGCCCAATGCCAGAGAGTATGCATGTATGTTTGTGTTTTACTATTTAATTGGTAAACACTCACAAGCATGGTCCTTGCCAAGATACACTTTCCCTACCCCTACGAGGTTTGGCCTTGATCCTTCAAAGACTTCCATATGTGCCTAACTTTACTCACTCAATGGGAATACTCCCAGTGCATAAAGTTAAGTACATTTTTGTAGGGTTGGTGCTTACAATGTAGATGCAGACTTTTATATGACACACAAAGTATTTGTCCTGGAATCCATTTGTTATTTATTTGAATTACCTTATCTGTCTAGGTTCTCATGCAGCCTCCATCGCTGTGGTATATGAGTGCCATTGAATGAGCAGAGTGTGCTGCTGGTTTTATATGCTATGAACCTAAATGATTTCCATCACACACAGTGATATGCAGATTTCTCACTTTTTCACTGATGCTTACCAGCTGAAGATAATATTGAGAGATGACACCACCACCACCACCAGTCTGATTGTCTAATATACTGTGGCATCAATTCTTTAGTAATAACCTTGTGCATACAAATTCAAACTCCCTCACCCATTAAATAAAAGGCCATATAACTATGATTTTTTAAAATTTTATTTTCAATTTATAGTAGCAATGATAACCTCAGTACAGGACATTTCAGAGGAATTAATGACCAGCTTGGGTTAGTAGCACTCAGCTGCATCTGAGGCCATCAACTCCTTCCAGACAGTAATTAATCTTCAGGAATTGCCTTGCACTGCTATCATTATTGCTTACACGTATTGCAAACCATGAGATGCATTAGAAGAAAATAAAGGTCCCTTGAAAAGGTCTGCACTGTATTTTTTTTTTTTTTTGCCTCTCTCTTTCTCTCTTTCACTGATTTTGCACAGTTCTAACTTGCCCCATGAGAGAACACAACAACGCCTCTCAGTGTGAAAAATCTCTGCTATAAGCCTCCCAAAGCTTCCCTAATCAACACCTGTCAGTTTCAAATGTCGTACCAGTCACGCACACTGGAGCCTGTTCAATTAGGTTCTTACGGAAAGAATGAAACTAAAACAGTTCATCAAAAAATAAATCTCCTTTCCTGTTGACAACTGGGATTCCTCCCAGAGGCATGTCAAGGCCCTGATTTCATAATGTTGTCCGATAGTGCACATTGGTGTGATCATAAGGGTAATCTATCAAGGAAGGTAATAGTTATTCTCTGTTTGGGCCAGTCACGCTTGAAAGTAACAAACCTCAAGCCGATTAATTTATCATGGTCAACATTTTCAAACCTGGGTGCCTAAACTGACACTCCTAAACTCGCATTTAAGCACCTAATTAAAAATGGCCTGATTTTCAAAAGTGCTAAGCACTTACACTTTGGTCACTGAGTTCAGTGGGAGCTGAGAGTGCTCAGATGCCTAACTTCAGGCAACCTCAGTTTAACATGAACTCTGGGCAATGTTTGGCCTATGTTTAGTGTCTTTTACAACTGCTGCTGGTTAAATAAAGTTGTATGTGATCATAGAAAAGTGAGTACAATGTTGTTTGCAATTATATTTATATTCCCTTTATTGCAAGCTTGTGCAAGGTAATGTTGGATACTGAGGATTTGTCACAAGTAGGGAGCAGAATTAGCAGTAGTTTAAGTAAAAATTCAAGTCAGCTTTGTCATTTTCTACAACATACCTATAACCATGAACTGCATCACTGTTATTATGTTGTCAAAGTATAGATCATTTGGCTGCTATGACAACTGCAGAGTGGAAGAGTATCTATGAATTAATTGGTCAGAAATGATCTATTTCACAAAATGTACTTGAAGCTCAAAGCTCAATTAAAATGAATAATGGTGAGCATGGAGCACTGATGTGGATAGATTAAGGTAATTTGAAGTTAGCCATGTCTAGCAATATTTGGCAGACCCATCAGAATGAATGCTGTAACCTGAAAGAAACATGCTTTACAGTTTTTATGCTTAATTATAGTTATTACCTGTTCTCCAAATATGATCTCACTCTAAGGCAAAACATGCAATGGGCTAATCTATCATAAAGTGCTATTCTGAGAGATCTGGGTGCAGAGATGGGAGGGTAATTAACCATTGGAACAATTTACCAATGGTGGTTGTGGATTCTCCATCACTGAAAATTTTAAAATTAAGATTGGATGTTTTTCTAAAAGCTCTGCTCTCCTTCCAACAGTAATTATGTTGGGGAAGTTCTATGGCCTTTGCTATACAGGAGGTCAGACTAGATTATCACAATGGTCCTATCTGACCTTAGAATCTATAAAGATCTGCAATGATACGGCATTGTAGATCTTTGAATGCCAAAAGACATTTTAAGATTTACAAAAGTCTTTAAATATTGAACTATGGAAAAGGAGATGGTATGTTATTTTATTTATTAGTTCATTTAAAAGAAAATGTATGGTGGGACCCTTGAATACATTCAAACAGACTCTGTTTACCACCCAAACAGGTTAATTTTATGTCAGTTTTCAAGAAAGCAAACAAGAGCATAAAACAGAGTGAGATTAAAAGTATGTTAAGAGAAAAAGTGTAGAGGTAGAGGAGAAAGGAATTAAGATTTATAACTTGGAGAGTCTTTGAAGTTAAAAGTATTAGTTTGTTTATTATTAAACCTGCCAATAAATCATCTTTGAGATCATCACTTACCATGTTAAAGTTGGCACAGGTGTCCTAACATGGGACATCGACTCCTCTCTATCCTGTTCTGATTCATTACCACTGTTTGCTTCCAGTTTCATTCAGTATTGTGTGGAATGGGGTTTGACCATAAGCAATAACATCACTTTGGTGTGCACAGTGATATTCCTTTTTATCTAGGCCAAAAGTTGTCTGGTCCCTGAGATCTTCATTTTCAGAAGTGTCCACCTTTTTGGGTGCCTGTGTCTTTGGGTGCCCAGTTTAGGGCCTGATTCCCAGAAGTCCTTACACCTGCAGTTTTAATTGAGTTCAACCTTTAAAAGGATGAGTAAAACTACTACCCTGGCTAATGCACAGTAAGTAGATGTAGAGATGTGGAGAGCGGAAGGCAGAATACGTTAATTGGGAGTGTGACAAAAATTAAATCCCTTGGATTCAATGGGAGCTGCAGGTACTCAGCACCTCTGAAAATCAGGTTTTTGTTTTAATTCTGTGAGACTTCTGCTTCTACAAGAAGCTAACAAGAATGTTGTGCCTCATCATATGGTCAGCAAATGATCACTTGTTCTTATAATACTAAATGAACCTGCTGCCTCCTTCCTGTCACGTGAATGAGTGGGAAAGTATCTAACCAGAGGAGAGCGCTATATTACCAGGTCCAGTATCCAGCAAGCTCATAATCACAGGTACAGGGGGAAAAAAGAAGCATATCCTGAAGTCAGAGGGGACCAGTTCAGGAGAAAAGTAGGGGCTGGAGGTCCAACCTGGGAGCGGGCTGTGTAAATGCTGTTGCAGGTTCAGTGTCAGCAGTAACCACAGCAGGAGGAAACAGGCAGCCACCTGCAAGGAGGGCAGTATAGCGCGGTCCCAGGGAGACACTTTGCTTCCTCGCCCTGTTCTGGATGGCTCTTAGGGGTTGAGTTAGGGACTGTTGCTTTGAACTTTATTATCACTATTGAACTCCTTATGCCTAGGGCCATTTGCACCCTTTATTTTCGCCAGCCATAGTAAAATAGTCCTCTGTTATTTGCTTGAAATGTGTGTTTATGGGAACTCACCAAGAGCTGGAGTCTGTAGAGCCTAGTGCCTACAGCAGCACTTTCTCTCTCCTCTGTGAGGTTGTAGTACCCAGAGCTCATGCTACCAGACATCTAGAAGGAGCTAGAGAAGCACTTAACCTCACAGTAAGAGTTATGCTTGCTACCATACAAAACCCCATTGACTTCACTGCAATGATGTATGTTAGTAAGATCAGGCCCAATGATTTTAACTTAATATCTTGCTGAAGAGCATTGGTGGGTAGATTTCACTGGGACCAGGCAGAGATGGAATTTTCCCTCTTACCTGGGCTCTTTCAATTCAACACATTTGAATGAATCGATTAGGGCAAAAATCAAAGCCCAGTCCAAGTAGCTGCTCTGAGGGCTAGGTAGATGTGCAGGGAGAAGAAAGGTAGGCATTCTCTCCACCTCAGGCCTGCAGATATGCTGAGGATCTACTCCATGAAGGGTTGAAGTAGCCCTCCATAACTCATGCAGCCCCACATCATGAAGGAACAGGGCAACAGAGGATCCACACAGTAGTAGAGCCTCTTTCCCACTCCAACCCTGACCACCCCATGCCCTACCCTGTGCACCAGTCGCCTGCCCAGAGTTGGGCTCCACACCACACCAGGATGTCCACCCACATGCATAGTCTACTTGAAGCTAGCTCCCTCCTGCTTTTATATGGTAGAACCACACTGGTTATGTTGCTGGGGGATTTCCACAGTCCTGGGCATCAAGGCTGGATTTGATCTTTACTCTCAATAGCACTGGATAATTGTTTTACATATTTCAATAAATACAATGAGTAAAGTCAGTGGCAATTGTTAACGCTCCCCTGCAGACTCTTTACTAGCTTTTATCCCAAACAGTTTGTACTCAGAATTTGGCCTCCACAGAATAGTCGCTTTTCATTATTCCGTACACCCCAATTCAATGCTCTTGTAATGCAAATGCAGATCATATGTAGGATCCACCCCTCCTTTTCAGGATGGCATCCTCTTATGGGTCCAAAATTCAGCAAGGAGGCTGTTGTCGGGCCCTGAAGTGCACCAATATTGCCAAATCACAGAGCTTTGCAATAAAGATCTGATGGTATCCTATGGACCTAAGATCCCAATTCAGAAAAGCACTTAGGCACATGCTTAATTTTAACCACATTCAGAGCACATTAAACACATTATTTTAAGCATATGCTTAAGTGCTTTGCTGAATCAGAGCCCAAGGGTGAAATCCTGGTGCCATGGAAGTCAATGGCAAAACTTCCATTGACTTCAGTAGGGCCATATAAGGTAGCACGTAACTTGCCATAATTGATGCAACACCTTAATTCATTCAGTCTCTTCTCATCTGGTAGAGCAAGTGCTTAAATCCTAAAACTGTCACTCAAGCTGTTGGACTACAGAGAGTTGCTCTGGAAGGAAAATAAATACCATTAAAGCAGAGAAAAGCTGCTTATCTGCTTTAGAAAACAGGAGCCTAAATGTTCATTTTCTGATCTGAAGACACTGTCACCAGCTTAAGGTGGGAAAACAGAGCACCTTTAAATAGACCTCGAAACCAAACAAACAGTTGGCTCAGTGCTGAAACTTGAAGCACATCCTGCTGATCAGTCTAATTTGGGGATGAGGTGACATTGTTCACTGCAGCTCTCAGACACAACAAATAAAATAAAATAAATAAATAACCCAGGCACTGAATTAGAAAAACCCAGCTGTAGCAGTCTGGCAGTGTTACAACCCTCTCACACAACTCTAAACATTACATCAATGAAGCACTTTCAATGCTACCCCACAGAAATGAAAGAGGGGCCCCTCACCACATTGCAACAGTGCAGCTATGAATTAAATAATGAGGGTCATGCTGCACCGTACAACAGAGTAATATGCCTACATAGCAAGCAAGCTTTCTTCACTGACTTTCAATTCAATAATTTTTAAACTGTCCTAAAATATGAATGAGGGACAATTATGACTCGTGTGTAAGGAAAACAAGCTGTTATATTCCAGTTGTATATTTCATAAAGAATTGCTCTATATGTAAGTACAGCTTAAGATGTGAATAATAGGTTTATGGACTTTCTGAATTCATCACTTAAGGGAGTTTTAATCCAGGTCTCCAGGATGCCCCAGGAAATGATCCAAAAGTCACATACTTCTCCATAAGGAACTCCTTTGATTTAGTTAAAGCGGATTCCCTAAATGAGATAATCAAACCCCTGGCTGCCGCTCTGAACTAGTTGTGACTAGGCTAGAGGATAGATCCTTTACGGCCACATTCACATTAGTGTGCGATTGTAAGTGATGAGACGGTAATGTAGTGCATTAGTCTCAGTATCAGCCATGGAAGAACTCACCTGGTAATTGCAATCTAGCATCATGGTTCTGCTTGGCGATACCATTGTTTAGAAAATACCCAAGGAATGTGGTGTTATCACAGAGTTTACTGACATTATACTGTGAACTAATTAGAAAAGCATGACTACCTTTTCATTTCATATCTTACCTTAGTTGTCTGTGGTTTTCAAAAGATTCTACAGATCTTTTATTTAGAGGATTTTTTTCTCTTACTAAAGTTAACTAATAATATATCTGATTTTGATAAGATCAAAGGCTTTTTTAGTGGGCAAGCTATTTCTATGGCATTTATCACTTCATAAATAGTATATTTATCTCAAATCAGGTCAGATTTTGTATTAGTATCTGGATTTATATTTAATTTAAAAAATAATTAACTTAATTCCATCCTAATATAGAATTTTGCATGTATGATACGTGAGTTTGAGATTTATTGTGTCTTGTTTTATTTTCTAGATCAAATACATCAAATAACCACTAAATTAACCCTTTGTGGCAATACAGTCAAAGTGACTGTCTTTGCATTTGAGTTTGTTCAACACTGAAATTGAAATCAGTTGGGGAATTTCGTAATTCCCAAGATATTTAGTTACATTTCAACTCCTACAAATTTGGTTGACTCTAATTTATTTTAATCACAAACCCAAACAATCCAGATTTCATATATAAATTTCAATATATGAATTTCAAATATAAAATGGATGGCCTAGTAAAATCCTGATAAACGTTTTGCCTGGAAGATAGCAATATGGATGATAAAGCCTCTCCAGATTTTTAACTGTGTGTTGAAACATATGAATTGCCATACTGGATCAGAGTCACGGTCCAACAAGTCCAATATCCGGTCTCTGACAGTGGCCAAATGTCCCCTAGGAAGTTTTCATCTTAATCTTTAATTCTTAGAGATTGGTTTAAACTCTAAAGCAGGAGGTTTATATCCATTTCAATACTGGGGGAATGACTGATTCAGGGAGTTGGCAAAGAATTATAAAGCCTTTCAACTTTTGGTCACCAATTCCAATCCATCTCAAGTCAGTAGTGACCAAAAGTTGATTCTACATGACGGGTGTCGAATGACCTATGTGAAATGAGTCTGGTTATCATAGTCCAGTGGTTAAAGTTATGGTTGTTTCTACCAGTTGTCTGTATTCAAAGGCCAAATTCATTCCTGTGTTAAGAAAGCATTTACTCCATTAATTTAAGTGGAATTCAATCTGGTTTCACTAGAGTTGAATTTGGCTCACAAAGTTCATTTATTCATTTTAATCTTCCAGGCATTAAGTAACAAATATATTTCATATATGATTCCCCCACTTCAGTAATGCACTTGCCTCTATGTATCTAGAAACATTTAATAAATAATGAATATATCTTTTCCCTGGATTCTTTTTAAAATCGAATGATGATTTCAATGCACAATTGGGTATTTTCAAAATAACTGATAATATTTTGCCTTACTTACTCTGAGTACAGTAGGATATCTGCGTTCTGAGCTAGGCGTGTTACAATATATAGCTTCCCAATGGGGGTTGTTATAATATAGTATACTTAGGTTGCCGACCCCTGCCCTATACATTTCAGAAGTGGTGTGCCAAGTCTTCATTTATTCACTCTAATTTAAGGTTTTGCATGCCAGTAATACATTTTAACGTTTTTAGAAGGTCTCTTTCTATAAGTCTATAATATATAACTAAACTATTGTTGTATGTAAATTAAATAAGTTTAAGAAGCTTCATTTAAAATTAAATTAAAATGCAGAGCTCCCCGCACGAGTGGCCAGGAACCGGGCAGTGTAAGTGCCACTGAAAATCAGCTTGCGTGCCGCCTTCGGCACGTGTACCATAGGTTGCCTACCCCTGGTATAGGGTAATGTCTAGGAACTTAGAGAACTCTATTTTCAGGAAGTGTTTGAAGAGGGAGGACTATATATATGGAGGAAGGACTAAAGCCTGAATGCTGTACACTCTTGACCATCTCTCTTTTTATGTTTGAACACCAAACAGTGCAGTTGGGCATGCAAAACCCCTTATTTCTAATTAAACTAGGAACTTTCGTACACTCCTGAAAACAATTCTGTGTATCTCTGAATGCAGATTGGGTGATTACTTTCACCTAACTGCACACTTGTTCCTTTTTTTTCAAATGCAAATGTTATTAACAAGCTACCATTTAACCTTAAAGTACAATGCACTTCATTAGATTTGATTTATTTATTTTAGCTCCAGAAGTGTTCCAGGCCTTTATGGATGGAGGTCCAGGATATTCATACCCAGTAGACTGGTGGTCACTAGGAATTACAGCATATGAATTGCTGCGGGGTTGGGTAAGAGTGTTTGGTTTTGGTTTTATTTAAAGTTTTGCCTGACAATAGTTGAAATGTTTGCAGAGTGTCTGACTTATTTTGCTTAACTTTCATGCCAAACTTTGGGTGAACATGACATGAGATTTGGGTTTCTAGTGCACTCTCCAACTGGGGGTAACTTCCCAGTTTTACGTTTTGTTATAAAGCTTTCACCCAGCTCTAGTAATTATTTCATGGCAGTTCACCAAAAAAGGACGTAAATTACATGGTGTGTTCAAATGAAACATTTTGAAGGGCTACTCCTGCAGGCTTTGCTCACAGGACTGCTCACATAAGTAAGGGCGGCAGGATTGAGTCCTGGATACATGAATATATCAAATTGGAAACAATTAAATATTTTCAATATATAAGTTAAGTATTATGGGATTTCATTATATTTTTGCTCTCTTGAGCAATACCTGAGGAAGAGTTAATAGAATATGCCAAGATGTTTGGACCAACCACAGGAGAGGCTTCTCTTTCAGACCACTCATTACTTATCTAATCAAGTATGTGAATGAGCTTGAAGAAAAATCTTCCTAAGCATGGTTGAGTTTCACAGAAGATAATGGAAAAATTCCATTCCATTTTGGTTCCAAAGGAATAAAACCTGATACTGTTAAATATTTATTTACCATTCCCCATGGAAGATAGCACTTTAAATAAAATTTCTGTGCAGTACTTGTGGCTTAAGTGTTTCATTTTATATTTCATTCCTTTTTTGGAGGTTTGGGGCGGAAGAGGATTTTAGAACTCTTTGCTGCATGGTGGTCACCATACATAGTAGACGTTCTCTAGAAAAGTCATAGTTACTATTTGTATTACCAAACAAACACCAAGAGGCCCCAACAGAGATCAGCTCTCCATCATGCCAGGCATGGTATAAACACATAGTATAAAACAATCCCTGACCTAAAGAATTCAAATTCTAATTAGAGAAGGCAGACAAGGATGGCATGTACATTTTTAGCCCAAATGGTTACATGTTGGCAAAGTCATGTGAAACTGAAAACAGGGTATCGTAATGGGAAGTGTCAGGCAACCTTAATAAAAAGCACTGCTACCAGCTCTACTTAGATTAAAAACCAATGAAATAACACCATACTGCTTTAACAGTAGTCTGTTGGCAGAGGGGTTCTCAGGAAGAGAACATTGTGATGGAGTGCACAACAGAGGATGTCGAGTCCCAGCCCTGATCACAGAGTTGCCAATTACTTTAATAATTGTGTAGATTATGTAGGTATCTATTTGCCAAGCTCAGCACAATCTTCCCAGAATGATTTTCTCTGTCTAGAGACAAAACAAGGCTGGAATGGAGGCTGAATTTCAAAACCATGTTAAAATAAAAACACCACCATCCATCTGATGACCCAGCCAGGCATTTCTGCCCTATTGAGCAGGGTTTGTTGCTTGTGAAACAGGCTGTCATTGTGGGGACAGATTAGTCCATGGCCTTGTCTAGAGTATGGAAAAAGTGCTTGTTTTTCTAAATTGTAAACACCATTTTTACTAGTCTAGACAAGGCCTAAGCAGTGGAGCACAAAACACAAGAGAAGGAGTAGTAGGGGTGAGGAAATGTACTCAACCCTACCTATGTTACTACCCATTAAAAGCACAAGCTTCAAAACCCCCACCTGCCGCTGTAGTGGCCCCCTGTGAGGAAGCAGGGCTTATACAGGGCTGCAAGATCAGGCAGCCAGCCCAATTCTCTTCTGTGCTCCCACAGCACTCAGCTCAGCTGCAAGAGCACATATGGCTCATTTCCACAGGAGCAAAGGAATGGCTATACTGGATCACAGCCATGTTCTTTCTAGTCCTGTCTCTCACAATGGCTAGCACCAGATGCTTCAGAGGAAGCTGCAGGAATCCCACAGTAGGCAGAACCACAAAACCACCAATGGGAAAAAGAAGAGAGGACGAGGGAGGCATAAATCTGCTGTTGCGTGACCGAATAGTTAGACCATTTCTCACTCTGGAACTGGTGATAGAATATGGGTAACCTGCAAAATGGTCTGATGGAGATCAAGATAAGTTACGTAAAACAATAAATTGCTTTTTGTTTGTGCTGACTTTTTGTTCTTGTTTGCCTCTACCCTTGTTAGATAGAACTAATCTTGTGCAGGGGGGAGGGTCATAATCCTCACAGCTGTTCTTGTTGCGCTGTACTGTGCAATAACAGTCAGCCAAGACAGCACTTTATTGGAAGCGGGGCAATAGGAAGGAGGGAAGTTTTTTCTTTGTGCTATTCATTAAGTTTTGTGCCGGAGTGAAAAGACCCAGGAATCAAACACGGTAGTGAGTATTAGAGAAGGAATATATTAGCTTATGTTTATTTCCTTTTGTGACTTGTTCTTTTTGCATAGAGGGATAATCAAATTGGGTTTTCTTTTGTGTAACTAAGGGTTTTGCCCAGGGGAATATCCTCTGTGTTTTGAATCTGTTGTCTGTGAGAGTAGCTTGCATGCTAATCTCACAGAGGTATTCCTTTCACCCCTTTTCTTTAATTAAAAGTCTTCTTTTTAAGAACCTGATTGATTTTTTCTTGTTTTAAGATCCAAGGGGTTTGGATCAGTGTTCACCAGGAAATTGGTGGAGAAGTCTCTCAAGGGTACCCAGGGAAGGGTTATAGTACTTGGGAGGGAGATATTTTGGGGGGAAGACAGAGTTCCCAAATGACTCATAAACGGTTGTTTAAACGATTTGGTGGTGGCAGCATACTGATCTAAGCTGGTAATTAAGCTTAGGGGTTCTCATTCAGGTCCCCACATCTGTACCCTAAAGTTCAGAGTGGGGATGAAACATATGACACCCACCTTGTCTCTCTAATATCCTGGGACCAACACAGCTACAACACTGCATACATCAATTTATAGGTAATACACATCAGAGAAATTGGCTGGTAGCTATTTGGCTCTGTCAGTGGTTTCCTTGGGTTGGGAACTATGGCCTTTGCTCGGCAGCAGGCTTTTGGGATGGTGCAATTCTGGGTACAACAAATCAGAAATTGAAGCAGCTAGCTTTTGGTGATTGGTCCAAAGTGATTGATTAGCTCACTGTGGATACTGTATAGGCCAGAAGCCTTATTAGGCTGCAGTTGTGTATAGCCAGGTTGAGTTCTGAGCAGTCAAAGGCGCCATCAGGATTGCATCTACACTTGGCACCTGCCATCTCTCAGAAACCATCATTTTAACTGCATGTCTGAAAGCTTAGTCTTATTTAAGCGCTCTGCCATTGGCCACCAACTGGGATGCAATTAAGTTTTCTGTAACTGGGTATTCTTTCTTGCCCAGACTAAAATCTCTGCTTTTAATAGTTCATCAGGCTTTGTGACTGAAGTGAGTGTAATTCAATTTGGAAAAAACAATGAGGAGTCCTTGTGGCACCTTAGAGACTAACAAATTTATTTGGGCATAAGATTTCATGGGCTATAACCCACTTCATCAGATGCATGGAGTGGAAAATACAATAGGCAGGTATAAATATACAGCACATGAAAAGATGGGAGTTGCCTTACCAAGTGGAATGCCTTACCAAGTAGGTGGTGGCTAGTGGCGTTCTGTTACTTTCTTTGTTGGGCCTGTCCTGAAGTAGGTGACTTCTGGGTACCCTTCTGGCTCTTTCAGTCTGTTTCTTCACTTCCCCAGGTGGGTATTGTAGTTTTAAGACTGCTTGATAGAGATCCTGTAGGTGTTTGTCTCTGTCTGAGGTATTGGAGAACAGAACGGCACTAGCCAACACCTACAGCCCCCAACTAAAATCTCTCCAGCGCACCATCAAGGATCTACAACCTATCCTGAAGGACGATCCCTCACACTCACAGACCTTGGGAGACAGGCCAGTCCTCGCTTACAGACAGCCCCCCAACCCAAAGCAAATACTCACCAGCAACTTCACACCACACAACAAAAACACTAACCCAGGAACCAAGCCCTGCAACAAACCGTGTTGCCAGCTCTGTCCGCATATCTATTCAAGGGACACCACCATAGGACCTAACCACATCAGCCACACCATCAGGGGCTCGTTCACCTGCACATCTACCAATGTGATATATGCCATCATGTGCCAGCAATGGCCCTCTGCCATGTACATTGACCAAACCGGACAGTCCCTGCGCAAAAGAATAAATGGACACAAATCAGACATCAAGAATTGTAACATTCAAAAACCAGTAGAAGAGCACTTCAGTCTCCCTGGACACTCAATAACAGACTTAAAAGTGGCCATTCTTCAACAAAAAAAAGTCAAAAACAGACTTCTGCGAGAAACTGCAGAACTGGAATTAATTTGCAAACTTGACACCATCAAATTAGGCCTGAATAAAGACTGGGAATGGCTGGATCACTACAAAAAATAATTTTCCCTCTGTTGATACTCACACCTTCTTGTCAACTGTTGGGAATGGGCCACATCCGCCATGATTGAATTGTGTCGTTAGCACTACAAAAAGTAATTTTCCCTCTGTTAATATTCACCTCTTCTTGTCAACTGTTGGAAATGGGCCACATACATCCTAATTGAATTGGCCTCATTAGCACTGACCCCCCCCACATGGTAAGGCAACTACCATCTTTTCATGTGCTGTATATTTATACCTACCTACTGTATTTTCCACTCCATGCATCTGATGAAGTGGGTTCTAGCCCACAAAAGCTTATGCCCAAATAAATTTGTTAGTCTCTAAGGTGCCACAAGGACTCCTCGTTGTTTTTGCTGATACAGACTAACACGACTATCCCTCTGAAACCTGTCAGTTTGGAAACAGTTTCTTTCCTTTGCTCTTGCCTAGTTTGATCTAGAAGGTGAAAAAAGGTATCTACTTCTATAAAAACTTCCTATTCATTCTTGGCAGATTTAAATTCCTGATATAGTCTAGTTGTGTCACTCCTGTAAACCCCAGGTATGCTCAAGTTAAAATATTATACCATCCTTACAGCTTATAGAGTGTAAAAAAGTAGTTTTCACAGCCTGCTAATGTTGTGTCCTCAACAGAGATCAGAACAGGTGAGCAGAACAGGATCTAGGAGTCAAAATTCCTGCACTCTATCCCTGACTTTCAGTGTGCACTGTGAGGCTTAAATGAGGTTTCCAAAGTGCTTTGAGATCCTTGGGGGGAAATGCTATATACATGCAAAACTATAATTCTCCCATTTTCCCTTTCTCATTCTCTGCATGGGGCAAATCACTAGTGACTTGATTCTCAGAGGGACTAAGCAGCCACACTTCCTATAGAAAAACATGGGAGCTGCAGGTGCCTAGAACCTCAAAAGATCAGGCCAAAATGACCATGTCTTGAAGCTCTTGGACTGTTCAAATTAACCAAAGAACATCAGTATCAGCATTTTTCACAATACCTTAAAATGTGATTGAGGTTGGAGCAGTGTAATAAGCTTCAAAACCAAATTGTTTTGTAAGATTGGCAGGTGCAGAGGGAAGCATGACTGCAAACATGCCCAGTAGCTGACTAAACAAACAAGCTTAAATTCACCACTTACCTACTAGGGTATGGGGAATATGGATGGCCTTGAGATTAAGGCCCTGGACTGGACTGGGATATAGAGGATCTGCTTTTATATTTTTGCTCTGACACCGATTTCTCACGTTATCTTTGGCAAGTCATTTAATCTCTCTGTCGCCATTGCTCAGTTGTAAAATGAAGATGATGATTCTTCCTTTCTTTGTCTTCTCTGTTTAGATTGTAAACTTTTGGGGGCAGGGACTATCTATTACTAAGTGTAAATACAGCACCAAGCACAATGGTGCCCTGATCTCTGTTGTGGCCTCCAGGCTCATCTGTAATAAATAATAATAATAATAATTAATAATAAAATAACCTACACATCACACAGATGGCTCCAGAGACGAAAATATTCATAAATCTAATTTGAACTGACCTTGAAAGCTTTCCCACTGCTATAAATATTACAAAATAAAAACTAAAAAAAATATATAAAATTACTGTGTATTTAAATTCATTAGTACCAAAGAAATGCACATGCAATCCATATGAGAAGGGTTAGCCTTTAAGATATTGTAAGTCTTGTATGTTTAGACAAACACTGTTTTTCAGTGTAAGCAATACTGAGGTCAGGATTACAAAGATTTTGTATGCTCTGTTTATAACCTTCCTTATTGATTTTACATTAATATTATTTTAACTTTACCACAGAGGCCATACGAAATTCATTCAGCCACTCCAATTGATGAGATCCTCAACATGTTCAAGATAGAAAGAGTTCATTACTCATCCACATGGTGCAAGGGCATGATAGCATTACTGAAAAAGGTAAGACAGTACAAGCGCTATTTGCACTCACCTCCTCCCCCAAATAATCCAGTGAATATCATAGAAGCAAGATACAGCTCATACAAGTATCAGGTTGTTTTAATCTCATGGATAGAGGGAAAGGTGCCTTCCCTTGGCCTTTCCTGAACAGCAGAGGTGCAGCATTGTCTCCTATGAAGTTGGTTTATTATTGTTATCATACTGGTCTGAAAAAACAGTTCAATTTATCTTTTAAATTATTTTTATAAGGAATTTGAATGTTCCTGAAACAGTCCTAGAGACCAAGGACGTCTATTTTCCACAGATCCAGCAGTGGCACCTCCTGTGTTGCCCTGTTCTTGCCTCAGCCCTAGTTTGGGGACACCACATTCTCCATTCCCATTCAATCCTTTGCATCTCTGCTGAGATTGCCAGCAAAGTTACCTAGAAACCTAAGAACTGCCTCTCTTGTGCCGTGCTCCCATAATTGCAGCAGCAAAGGTTCTCAGGCTGGAGCCTCCTCGCTATAAGTGACCATAGGTTGGACATTCTCCATGAGGGGGGGAGGGATAGCTCAGTGGTTTGAGCATTGGTCTGCTAAACCCAGGATTGTGAGTTTAATCCTTGAGGGGGCCACTTAGGGATCTGGGGCAAAATCAGTACTTGGTCCTACTAGTGAAGGCAGCAGGGGGCTGGACTCAATAACCTTTCAGGGTCCCTTCCAGTTCTATGAGATAGGTATATCTCCATATATAAGTCCCATAACACTGAAACTTGCTTTCCACCTGATTGTCAGGGAGCTCACTGCAAAAACATATTATAATGAACTGAAAGAATACATGTAAGATGGCAAGTAGTGCCAAATTATGATGGGAAGTTTTTTTTTTTCATCACTTGGACTCTTGTCCACTAGTAAATGGACTAGTGCTACTAATTCATTTCATATTCTATAGGTCACTGAACAGCCCTCAGATGATAATTACATTACCTTAATGTTATATGCAGTGTTGTTGTAGCCATGTTGGTCTGAGGATATTAGAGAGACAAGCTGGGTGGGGTAATATCTTATACTGGACCAATTTCTTTTGGTGAGAGAGACAAGCTTTCGAGCTACACAGAGCTCTTCTGCAGGTCTGGGAAATGTATTCAGATCATCACATGAGTTAATTTTTTAAAAATATTGGGACTTGTAAGAAGTATGAGATGGTTCTCCAAGCTTTTCCTAATTAAAAATCCTATTATCCACATTAGTAAGATGCATTTACCCTTCTTGAAATCTTTATGGCATACAGTGTCTTAGAAAATGCATTGTTTCGATCACAGCTCCTCACTAAGGACCCTGAGTGCCGCCTTTCAAGTCTTGCAGACATTCAGAGCTCTCCGTACTTAGCTGATATCAACTGGGATGCTGTCCTGGAGAAAGCTGTGACACCAGGCTTTGTTCCTAATGTGAGTCAATAGTCTAGTTGAACTAAATTTGCAAATCCCCTATCCAATTATTGCTGTCATTTTAACTGTTTACTAATAGACATTTGCATTTATTTCTCCAAGGATGTTTCAGTGTTTTCCTCCTGATGCACACACTAAATTAAATTCTGCTCTCATTCACCCTACCATAACAGAGAGCAAAATTTGCATTAGGTTATTGGACAATGGTTGGTGTGGGCCTGTGCTGTGAGGTGGCACTGAGCATTCTCCCTCTCAGGTGCTTGGCTGGCTGGTTCTTGCTCACATGCTGTAGGTCAAACTGATCACTATGTAGGTTCAGGAAGGAATTTCCCCCCAAGTCAGATTGGCAGTGACTTTGGGGCTTTTTCCTTCCTCTGCAGTGTGTGGATGTGGTTCACTTGACAGGATTATCTGGGTATATCTCAGTTAATCATTTTTCTGCCAGCCATTACAGGTACCTCAGGCAGTGGTACACCTTGGTCCCTCCTGATCTCTGTCTATGGCACACAATAGTTTAGTCTCCTGTGGGCTGTGGATCTAAGTGAAGTTGTTGGGTTTAGTGTGTGAGTGCTGGGTGATGTCGGTGCCCTGTGATGTATAGGAGGTCTGGTGGTCCCTTCTGTGACAAAAAATAATTAAACTTAGTTCACTTTATGTTTTCTTTCAAATAAAAATGGCACTCGGTCAGAACATAGGGTAGCCTCAAACACACATGTACTTAACTTTAAACACATGAGCAGTTTGATTGAAGTAAGGGGACTGCTCACATGCTTAATGCTACACGTGTGCATAAGTTCTTGCAACATCAGGGGCTTTGCTTCTTATAATATCCTCTGGTATGAAAATATTCTATTCCTGAAGAATAGGGGGACTGGACTAGATGACCTCTCGAGCCCTACCTTTCTATGATTGGTTTATTTTCTAGAAGACAATTTTCCACTTTTGAAGAGTTGGATTCTGTTTTTAAAAATGATTTACTGAATGAAGGCATGTGAGAAAATGAATAAAAAGTAAGAAATGATTTGATTAAATGCTTCTCAGGCTTCATTCCATCATAAAAGCTCTTGCGAAAATCTCCCCAAAATGATACGCTTGTCACAGATTTGGGGTTGGTTCAGGTTTTTTTCAAACCTGAAAAACATGGGCCAGTTCCCACTAACATGAAAGCTCCCACTAACTTCGAAGGGAGCATGATCAAGCCATACAGTACTTCAGGTAGAGATGGTATTGGTTAATCAGGCAAATGAAGCTAGGTGAATTGCAGAGATTATGTTCTTGGTCTCTTTAGGGAGAGGTGCTAGCTGTACTTCCTGGCATCTGATCCAGAGTTATTACTGGAAGCCACATACCTCATCCTTTCAGCAAAAGTGTACAGTGCCTGGGCATTGCACAGCTTTTAGCAATGAGCTTAAAAGAGCATAACCGTTGTAGCTGAAAGAGCACTGGCAAGCAAATTGAGAAGGGGGTGGGAGAAAAACAGCCCATCTAACCTGTTTTAGGAAATGATGGATGAAATTCACTCTAGCAACACACACACAGAGCCAGAACATTTTGACTCCATATGGGTACAGCAGAAAAGAGTTGGAAGGTGAGTTCCATCCTCACCAAACCAGGCCAGGGTGCAGGACACCTTCCCTCCTACCCACAGCTTCTGCTCCAGCCTAGGGACTGGGGTAATGGCCATAGTCACTCCACACCAGTTGTGCAAGGTACTGGATCCATGGACTCTCCCCTGACCAACACCTAGATCCTCCCTGGCTCACTCCCAAAGCGGACTCTTCAGGGCCAGCACAGAAGCCATGTGTGTGACACACAAGGAGAGTACAGGCACCCCTTCCAGACATTCAGCTGGTCCCCCTCCCCAACCTCATGCAGTCTCTGTGCAGGGTTTGCCTTGCACCAGTCCTTCATACCAGGAGCGAATTCTTTTGACAAGAAGTTCAGCTCAACTACTCAAAACCTAAAGATTACCTCCATTCCTTATATTTTCAATGCTGCAAATAATGTTCTCTTAAACCAGTGCTTACTTTTAAGTCACGGAGTCAAATTCAGCCCTAGTGTGAGCAGCACAAGTCCATTGTCTTACATGAGGGTGGAATTGGGACCAGTAAAAAAGCTTATAGTAAATCTGTATAGTATATCTGACCTTAATAGCATGCACTACCACAGATGTGATCATCTTCACAGGTACATGCTAATGTAAAAGCAAATCAAATGCTTTTTTTTTTTACCTTTTATTTATAAATCCAAAATACATACCTCTATTTAATCACAGTTGCTAAAACGATGCACTGATTGCAAGTAGCCACTTCCAGTCATAATGTGAAAAAAGATGAAATCCAGAATTTTTGAGATTAAAAAGAATCTAAATCGTTTTGGGATTCAAATAAGACGAGTAACATACCATACAAGGCACCTCTAAGTTCAATTGCCCTTTCTTATTCTGACATGATTATTGTTACTGCAGCCTAAAGTTAGAAATTACAAAATGAGATACCAAAATCTTACATAAATTATCTTCAGAATCATCCTCATAGATATCGTATTTATCCTTTGGGCAGATAACAATATTTAGCTTAACCTAATTGTTAAATCGTAATCATTTTCTTGTCAAGGAGATGTAATTTTGATGAACAAAATGTATAGCTTATGACTTCGGTGGAACAGTGACAAATTACATCAGCTGGAGATCTGCCCCAGAGTCCCCATTAAGACACTAAATAAGGCTGCAATCTTGCAAATACTTATGCATATGAATAACTTTGCTGATGTGAATAGTCCCATGGAACTCAAAGTTACTCATGAGCATATTGACAGAATCAGGACCAAAATTTTGCACCAAAACACTTTAGGTGCCTAAAAATTTCACGCACCTAGGTTTGAAAATTTCACCCCTAGTTCTTTTTTATTTTCCACAGTTCTTTACTTCTCTTTAACTTATTTAATATATTTTTGGCAGATTCCGGGTTTTGGGGCTGGGGGGGGGTCCTCCCTAATTCAGATCTTTTTAAGGGCACCTTATCTGTCTTGTTTTCAAGACAGTCAAAACAAGTTTCCAAACCTTCTGTTGCAGCAAAAAGTTATTTAAAAGTAATTTGAGAGGCAGATGTAGAAGCTAATTGTTTGGTACTGTTTCTCAGACAACTGAATCGCCTCCATAATTGTAGTTGATTACAGAGAAGGTGATGCTGACTGTGAAACAAGAGAGACTCCTGTTTACTATTTCCATCTTATTTGGAAACACTGATGTGTCTGCCATTAAAAACGTATCTAAAGGTGCATTACCCTATTGTATTTTGGTTTGGTCTGTTTGGTTTGTCTATGTCTAGCAGGCATTGCATACATACACTGTACCTGTTTTTTCTGATCAGATCCAAAAAGAAAGCAATATCATAGACATCTAGATGCAAAATTATTCCAATGCTAACACTGTCTGAATATGGACTTCCCATTGAGGGATAAAAAAAATTCCCGTCCATCAAAGGTCAAAACATTTTTAAAGGGGAAAAAATCATAATCCTCCACTACTAAAAGTAAAACAATTTCCCTAGCTAAAACACCAACTCTCATTGGCATTTGGAGCTACTCTTAGAAAAAAGATTCTTCAATTTACAGAGGCACATTGGGGGGGGGGGGGGGGAGAACCATTATACCAGATGTAACTAATTCAGATAACAGCGAAAACTAGTTCAAAATAGAAACTCCAAGTCTAGGTTTAGGGGTTAAAAGAACACCCTTCCGCATTAGTTACAAGGGAATATAATGAAATACACTTCTCCAATTAAAGGAAGAGAGAAGTAAAACTGCACGCAGGTACTCTCAGACCTAGTTAAAGATTCAATTAAAAGCTTTGCCAGAGGCTTCAGGTTAGTTGTTTATATAGCAGGGTTCGCTCCACTCTGTTGAACATGTGTATGAGGTCATTAGGAAGACTAGTGAAGAAATAGGTGTCTCAGTGCCTTTGTGTTAACACCACCCTACTTTATGTCTCCATCTTGTCTGACTGAAGACCAGAGGACTGGACTGATGGAACGGTGTTTTCCCTTGAATTTGCTCCCCTTATCCTATCCTCCCAATGACTCTGGCAGAACCCAGCTTAGCTAACTTTTGGGGCACACTACAAAGCTCGTCTTGTTTTCCAGGCTTTTGGTGATGGGTTGAGGGTTGTGGGTGTTTTGATGTGGGGGGGCGCTATTTATTATTAGGATAGAGTGTTACTTTATTCTGGGTGCTTTTACTCAGCACTCCCATGTACATGTCCACAATACTCTTGCCACTTTCCAGATACAAATGGATTTTGTTCCCACAAGGCCCATGGTGGAGGCAGGGGGGGCCCCGAAATTTCACGCTATATATATTTGGTCTTCCTGTTTTGAAAGCATTATGTTAGAAGAGGCTATACTGTTGTTTTTTCACCATCATGTGGGCTTCTTTCTAGTCATCTGTTGGCAGTGTCAAGCCCTGTATTTCTCTCAGACATTTTCTTTGTTTAGTATTGAATGTTGGAGGAATCAGTCAAGAAGGTGATTTAAATGTAATTTTCATTTTCCATAGCCTTCAAAATTACAGAGAGAAAATTTCTCAAATGCTGGAACAAGTCTCTAAACTATATCTGCTGAAAAAGAAAGTGGTGTTTGAAAAAAATGAGAATGCATTTTATTTATAAAGTGCTCTAATCTAGAGGCATCCATAAAAAACAGCAACATAGTGATTGCTACAGACTTTATATTTGAGCTAAATATATTTTGAGGGTATCTTAAGATGTAGGTATGCCATACTCACATCATACTAATAATTAAACAACAGAGAACATTGTAGGAAGGAGGATAATAAACTGGGCTAGAAAATTAACCCTTGCGTCTGGGGACACAAACAGCTATATCAATGGATCTGTGAGGTGTTGGGCATAGAGATCTTTTAGTGTCTGTTGGGGTGGCGGGAGGAGGGGTCTTCCACCACAGAATCATAGGATTCTAGGTCTGGAAAGGACCTCAATAGGTCATCTAGTCCAATCCCCTGCACAGAGGCAGGGCTAAGTATTATCTAGAACATCCTTGACAGGTGTTTGTCTAACCTGCTCTTAAAAACTTCCAGTGATGAAGATTCCACAACCTTCCTTGGTAATTTGTTCCAGTGCTTAACTACCCTGACAGGAAATTTGCCCTAATGTCTACCCTGAATCTCCATTGCTGCAATTTAAGCCCATTACTTCTTGTCCTGTCCTCAAAGGATAAGGAGAACAATTTATCACCCTTTTCTTTAGTTTATAACAGCCTTTTATGTACTTGTTATCATGTCTCCCCTGAGTCTTCTCTTCTCCAGACTAAATAAACCCAGTGTTTTCAATCTTTCCATGTAGATCATGATTTGCAGACCGTTAATCATTTTTGTTGCTCTCCTCTGGACTTATTCCAATTTGTTCACATCTTTCACAAAGTGCATGATGAGAATAGGGCCAGAGACTTGACTGGTGGTGGTCTGGTTGCACCAGGGAAAAGCATAGAAGAAGGATACTCTAGTGGTTAGGATGCTAGCCAGAGATGTGGGTTCAATTCCCAGCTCTGCCACTGACTTCCTGTATGTCCCCCAGTTCTCCAGCTATAAAATGGGAATAAGAGCATTTCCCTACCTCACAGGAGTGTTTTCAGAATAAATAAATTAAAGATTTTCAGGTGCTCACAGACTGTAGAAATGAGGACATAGAACCAAGCTACTAGGGCTGATGAGAGAACTGCTGCTAATACTCCACCACCAAAAGCTACACCTGCTGACCCAGTGGGATCAGATGATTAACTGCTGACTGGACACCACTGAGTATAAAGCTTCCTCTTTCAGTCTGATCCCTTGTCTGAGTACCTAGTTGCTAGGCTTGTGATTACCTAGATTACCTCTGAGAGCAAGTCCCTGCCTCCTTGCCTGGTTCCTGCTAACTTGCCTTGTTCCTGTTTCCTCACCCTTACCCTCATTGTTGATGCTGGCTTTGACCCTTGGGGTGGCCCCAGCCCTGACTCTTCTCCTGGCTCTCGCCACTAGATCCTACAGCCCACTTTATGGCCCTGACACTTAGAGAGAGAGAAAAGGGAATCTATAAATAAACCTAAACCCCAGATAAGGTTTGCTTTATGCATAATCTGGGCCTCCTGTGAACTTTCTCTCCTGCGATTCAGACCTCAGGACAGTGTCAGCAGAGGAAAAGGCATTGTGTGTGAATGGCACTAACTGACACCGTGTTTGTTTATTCTCCCCTTGAGATGATCAAATGACTTTAAATCTTGCATGTGCACCACAAATTCAGATTGGGGGTGCAGAACTCATTTTCAAATACGCAAGTGAAATGTGGAGAAAAGGAGACAATTTACTCAGTGGTGCTAGAAACTAAGCTGGACAAAAAAGGCACAAAAAAAAATTGTTGAAGAATGTGTCATTTTGTCATTGTTCACAATGGGATCTGGTGGATGCTGAGCACTCTGGAAAATCAGGCTTTTCATAGGTAATGTGAGGATTCCACACCCAAACATTACAGTGACTTTAACAATATATATAAACAGGCAAGTATAAACAAGCCTGAGAAGGAAGAGGAGCTCTTCATTGTCACAAGTAGGTGTCAGTCAGTCCTTGAGATGCTAGAAAGGAACAGCCGTTAGTTAACTAGATCTACATGAGCTCTTTGAATTAAGTCTATGAATTCTTGCTGAAATCCACAGTAATGTACTTAAAGAGTTTACATCTCTTTTGTTTCTGTGATTCAAGTCTGCTCTTAAGCAATGTCTGTATGTGCGCGTGAGCGTACACACACACACACACACACACACACACACACACTTCTCCAAAAAAAGAACAGGAGTACTTGTGGCACCTTAGAGACTAACAAATTTATTTCAGCATAAGCTTTCGTGGGCTACAGCTCACTTCTTCAGATGCATAGAGTGGAACACACAGACAGAAGATATTTATACATACAGAGAACATGAAAAGGTGGAAGTACGCATACCAATTGTAAGAGGCCAATCAATTGAGATGAGCTATCAGTAGCAGCAGAAGAAAAAACTTTGAAGAGATAATCGAGATGACCCATAGAAGGTGTGAGGAGAACTTAACATGGGGGGGAAATTTTTCAATTAGTGTAATGACCCAACCATTCCCAGTCTCTGTTTAGGCCTAAGTTAATTGTGTCTAATTTGCATATTAATTCGAGTTCAGCAGTCTCTCTTTGGAGTCTGTTTTTGAAGTTTTTTTGTTGCAAAACTGACACCTTCAAGTCTGTCACTGAGTGATTAGAGAGGTTGAAGTGTTCTTCCACTGGTTTTTGAATGTTATGATTCCTGATGTCAGATTTGTGTCCATTTATTCTTTTGCATAGAGACTGTCCAGGTTGGCCAATGTACATGGCAGAGGGGCATTGCTGGCACATGATGGCATATATCACGTTGGTAGATGTGCAGGTGAACGAGCCCCTGATGGTGTGGCTGACATGGTTAGGTCCTATGATGGTGTCACTTGAATAGATATGTGGACAGAGCTGGCATCGGGTTTTGTTGCAAGGATAGGTTCCTGGGTTAGTGTTTTTGTTGTATGGTGTGCGGTTGCTGGTGAGTATTTGCTTAAGGTTGGGAGGCTGTCTGTAAGCAAGGACTGGTCTGTCTCCCAAGATCTGTGAGAGTGAGGGATCATCTTTCAGGATAGGTTGTAGATCTTTGATGATGCGCTGGAGAGGTTTCAGTTGGGGGCTGAAGGTGGCAGCTAGTGACGTTCCGTTATTTTCTTTGTTGGGCCTGTCCTGTAGTAGGTGGCTTCTGGGTACTCTTCTGGCTCTGTCAATCTGTTTTTTCACTTCAGCAGGTGGGTATTGTACTTTTAAGAATGCTTGATAGAGATCTTGTAGGTGTTTATCTCTGTCTGAGGGATTGGAGCAAATGCGGTTGTATCTTAGAGCTTGGCTGTAGACAGTGGATTGTGTGGTGTGTCCTGGATGGAAGCTGGAGGCATGTAGGTAAGTATAGCAGTCAGTGGGTTTCTGGTATAGGGTGGTGTTTATGTGACCATCGCTTATTAGCACAGTAGTGTCTAGGAAATGGACTGCGTGCGTGGATTGGTCTAGGCTGAGGTTGATGGTGGGATGGAAATTGTTAAAATCATGATGGAATTCATCAAGGGCTTCTTTTCCATGGGTCCAGATGATGAAGATATCATCAATGTAGCGCAAGTAGAGTAAGGGCGTTAGGGAACGAGAGCTAAGGAAGTGTTGTTCTAAGTCAGCCATAAAGATGTTGGCATACTGTGGGGCCATGCGGGTACCCATAGCAGTGCCGCTGACTTGAAGGTATATATTGTCCCCAAATGTGAAATAGTTGTGGGTGAGGACAAAGTCACAAAGTTCAGTCACCAGGTTTGCCGTGATGGTATCGGGGATGCTATTCCTGATGGCTTGTAGTCCATCTTTGTGTGGAATGTTGGAGTAGAGGGATTCTACATCCATAGTGGCCAGGATGGTGTTTTCTGGAAGATCACCGATGGATTGTAGTTTCCTCAGGAAGTCAGTGGTGTCTCAAAGGTAGCTGGGAGTGCTGGGAGTGTAGGGCCTGAGGAGAGAGTCCACATAGCCAGACAATCCTGCTGTTAAGGTGCCAATGCTTGAGATGATGGGTCGTCCGGGATTTCCAGGTTTATGGATCTTGGGTAGCAAATAGAATACACCTGGTCGGGGTTCTAGGCATGTGTCTGTACAGATCTGTTCCTGTGCTTTCTCCGGGAGTTTCTTGAGCAGATGATGTAGTTTCTTTTGGTAATCATCAGTGGGATCAGAGGATAATGGCTTGTAGAATGTGGAGTTAGAAAGCTGCCTAGCAGCCTCTTGTTCATATTCCAACTTATTCATGATGATGACAGCACCTCCTTTGTCAGCCTTTTTGATTATGATGTCAGAGTTGTTCCTGAGGCTGTTGATGGCGTTGTGTTCAGCTCAGCTTAGGTTATGGGGCAAGTGATGCTGCTTTTCCACAATTTCAGCCCGTGCACATTGATGGAAGCAATCTATGTAGAAGTCTAATCTGTTGTTTCGACCTTCAGGAGGAGTCCATGCAAAATCCTTCTTTTTGTAGTGTTGGTAGGAAGGATTCTGTGGGTTAGTATGTTGTTCAGAGGTGTGTTGGAAGTATTCTTTGAGTCGGAGACAGCGAAAGTAGGATTCTAGGTCACCGCAGAACTGTATCATGTTCGTGGGTCTGGAAGGACAAAAGGAAAGGCCCCAAGATAGGACAGATTCTTCTGCTGGGCTAAGAGAATAGCTGGAAAGATTAACAATATTGTTGGGTGGGGTAAGGGAGCTACTGTTGTGGCTCCTTGTGACATGTAGCAGTTTAGACAGTTTAGTGTCCTTTTTCTTTTGTAGAGAAGCAAAGTTTGTGTTGTAAATGGCTTGTCTAGTTTTTGTAAAGTCTATCCATGAGGAAGTTTGTGTGGAAGGTTGGTTTTTCATGAGAGTATCCAGTTTGTAACTTCTCCAAAAGAATCACTAAATGACTATTTTACCTTGTCTGGTTAAGTAAATCAGCACATGAACTAGGAGGTAAGGATCTGTTCAGCCAAGAGCTGCGACCTTTAAAAACTTCATGGGCTCAAACAGATCTTAGGTACACAATGCTTGGGAACATGCAAAGCCATTTTTGACCCATGTTTGTTAGGTCAGCTTAAAATGATCAGTTTGTTCCAATTTGTATGGTAAAGAAGGACTGTCAGATTTGAGATGGCTTGTTTAATCCTCATGTCAACATGATTGTCAACAGAGCTAACTAAAAAGTCATAGACAGGACAGGACACTTAAGGTATTTTCTGCATTCCTATACTTCAGTATACGAAACAGTTTAGCACACAGAATATTCTGCTCCCAGAGAGAGAGAGTGAGTCAGATGTTGTTTTATTAAAAAATAACCAGTGACTTTTTTCAGTTTTTTTTTTTTTTTTTTTTAAAGTTTATATCAATGTTTTTTTGCTGTTGGCCTTTGGGATCAGTTTGTTTATTTTTACATCCTTTCATATTTTCAGTTGTTTACAAAACTGAAAATGCCCAGAAGCTGGGATTTTTCCTCCCTTTCATCATCCTTTTCTTCCCACAGCTGTGCAATGGAAGGTTCATGCATGCAGCTCTAAAGCCCTGATGCCGAACAAGCTCCTTCCAACAGCAACATCTGAGTCTCTGGATGACTCCAATTTAGCATTTATGTAGTACTTTTATGTTCAAAGCTCTGCACAGACATTCATTAATTAACTTTCACACCTCTATGAGGTGAGCATGGTCAGGATTATCCCTATTTTAAATGTGGGAAAACCAAAACAGAGATGACGTGACTTTCTCAAGGACGAACAGCTACTGAGTAGCAGAGCCAGGATTAAAATGGACTAGTTCCTGAATCCCAACACTGTCTATTCCACCAGACTACTAGAGCTAGTTGAGATTCTTTGACCATTTTTTTTCTCCTAGCAAAATATCATTCTGTTGAATTTGGCATTTTCCCCAGGAAAATGTCAATCTCAACTAAGATTTTTGATTTTCTGATCAGGAGAATGGAAAATAAAAAAAACTTGTTTTGACGTGTTACATCATTTCATTTTTATTGAAAATGTCAAAAAAAATCCATGTAGTCATTTCTGATTACCAAATTTTCAGAATGTTTAATTTTGTGAAAAATTTGATATATGACTTTTCGTTCTAATTCAGAACAGAAAATAATGTCAAAATCTCAATTTCCCACAGAAGGAAAATTCTGCATTAAGTCTCCCACTCTCAGTTACAGTAGTGCGAATCTGTAGTAACTTCATTGGAGTCACTCTAGTTTTACACCTATAGTTGAAAATAGAATCTACCCATTTATAATTTTATTCTTAATCTTTCTTGCTGATTTATTCACTGGCTACTCTGCTGCTTGTGTTGTGTTGTAGCAATAGAATGGCTCTCAGCTCACACTGGCCCTGTTTCAGTAAGGTAGTTAAGCATATGTATGTTTTTAAACAATTTGGCTTCAGTAGGACTACTCACATGCTTAAGTACCTTGTTCAAGCAGAGCCACTTTCACTGGATGGAAATAGATTCCCTCTTCCTAAAAGTCAGTCCATTTAGTGCTCTTGATTTATGAGAAAAGGCCATAAACAAACTGATTCCACTCCAGTTGAAGCTAATGTCAAAACAGTAGCCTTGTCTACCCTTCTATGTTTTCCCAGCATAGCTGTGCCAGCAAAATCCCTAGCAGAGGTGTAGTTATACCAGCAAAAATGTCCGTTTGACAGGATAAACTTATTTTGTTCAGGGAACTGGTTTAAACTATAAAAAGAACAGGAGCACTTGTGGCACCTTAGAGACCAGCAGATTTATTTGAGCATAAGCTTTCGTGGGCTACAGCCCACTTCTTCGGATAAACTATATCCACAAAAGCACTCTTTTGCCAGTAGAAGCTGTGTCTCCATAAGGAGGGTTTGCCAGTATAGATACCGCTTTCTAGCATAGACAAGGCCCGTCATTGATTGCAACAGGAGCAGGCTCCAATACTGAATTTAAGTCTGTGTTGGCACCACATTCTCAATAGCAAATTAAAAGATCTTCTGTATGGGGGAAAAATATTAACACTCTTCATGAAGTGTTCAGGGCGTAGCATAGGATTTTAGCCACAATTCCCAGCATCACAACGGGGAGTCCTGTAGTTAAACTGACATTCATCTGCTTGAAAAATCTATCAGTGTATATGTTTTCTGCACAAGCAATGCCTCTGAATCACTTCCTGGCCTTGCCTCACTTCTGTGGTTACTTTAACAAAGTGGAGAAAACTCCGCATTCATTGGCGTCACTCCAGATTTACTCTTGTATAAGCAAGAAGCGAATCTAACCATTTATAATTTTTTACAATTGTATGTTTTACTCCATCATTTAAACTTTGAACTTCATTACTGGAAATGAAGGTCACAGTTTCTGTTTCACAGCTGGTTCGCTTAAAATAGGCCAAATATATTGGGCTTCTGTTGAGTTACATCAGGAATGAATTTTGCCCCATGTGTGGTCCCTTCTGGCCTTCATATCTGTTGAACTAATATTGAACAAGCAAACAAAAGACAGAATGGTATTCTGAAAAATAACTTTGTACCCTTTTGTAACAGAAAGGAAGACTGAATTGTGACCCTACATTTGAACTAGAAGAAATGATTTTGGAGTCCAAACCCCTTCATAAAAAGAAAAAGCGACTTGCAAAAAACAAATCCAAAGATGGAGCGAAAGAAAGCTGTTCACTGGTAAGTCATGGAGTATGGGTGTAGTCAGAATCCCATTCCCTTTCTCTGAAGGATTTGATCCATCAAGTTCAGTTTAAGCATTTCTAAAAATGATTTGGTCCCAGTGTTGGTTAATCTGCAGTCCCAAAACACCTCCAAAACAAGGCACAAAGCAACGATTTATTTCAGTCATGAAAATAATTTGAGAACTTTAAGATTTAAAAAGCTAAAATATACACCTTTAAAGTAAGAAAATTGCTGCCAATTGGCAAATGCACTTCCCACACATGGGTGGAAGAAGTCATAAGGAGTACTTATCTGCAGCTGGTACTTAGAATGACAATGTGCAGCACACAAGCTGCATGTTTATAAAAGTTTTAAGGAAAGTCTCAAATATTTTTCTCCTCTTTACCAGTCTTGACTTATGTATCCCACATCTAAAGGCTCTTTATATAAAAATCCTAAACTTTTCAAGGAGATAAAAAGTAATAATTTTCCAGGCTCAAATTTTCAATGCAACGATGTTTTATACATGCTGTTGCTGCTTCAAGTGGTTTTGAACACTCACACATTGTAATCTTCTTAGAGCTATCAGACTTTAAAATGTTCAAGAAGAATTCTTTAAAGGTGAACATCTCCCTTTAAAAACATTCAGACAGCACAATATATACATCTTGAAGAATCTGGAAAATGCCGCTTGTTCATATTAATTTGTAAGCTGTTTTGTTCAACACCGGTTCTGTTGTTGTGATTTTGTGTACAATTTTCTGTCATATATAATCAACATATTTGTGCTGTTTTTAAAGAATGTACACCTGCAGCAGTGCTTGGAAACTGTGAGGAAAGAATTCATCATATTCAACAGAGAAAAGTAAGTGCATTTCTTAAATGCCCGTTTTACACTGCTGAAATTAATTTCAAAAGGAGAAGGATTCCCTCCCCCCCAAGTCTTAATAAAAATGATTAATGATCACACCAGCATGAGTTAAAAGCCCTTACATGAAATAAAAGGCTGGACTTTCATTGATTTCCCTGCTGTACTGTCTGTGGCGTAGCATTGTTGTTATTCTTCCGTCTCTGAAAACAAGCAGAATGCTTACCGTGAATGTGTGGTAGAAAGAAGAGGTAAATGTCACTGGTGGTCTCCAGAGAAGCAGTAACAATTAAGCAAAAGGACTATTATACAAAGGGCCTGCTTTTTCACAAGTAGAACAAAGCCAAAAGAGGTGATAACTCATGAAATTTTAATAAAGTAAGCTGCAGTGTTCCGATGTGGATATTCTTTGTGTACTTGGCCTCCAAAAACCAAGACTCCATTACTTCTTTTCATCATAACTCAACGTTCAGAGAAAAGTGATACCTCTTTATAGCCAGCAGGCATGCCTTAGTGGTCTAAACATTAGCTAGAACCACTGGAAACAGGTTTGAATCCCAAGAGGGTAGACACCCTCATTTGTCCTAATAATACATTGGATTCCATGTAGTTTACTGGATGGGGGTCTCTTGGATATAACCATAGAAATTGTAGACCTGTCTGTTGTGCATTGACATTGAAGATCCAGTGGCAATTTTCATAATAGAAGTGGATTACCCCAGTCTCCTTGGCCAAATTTTCCTTTCCCCTGATCTCACTGTTTTCAGTAGTTTCATCTGAAAGTGTCATTAGGCCAGAGAGAGAGCAAGCATAAGGATGATTCTGTAGCTTGGTGTCACAGATCCCCAGGATCGCTGCATCACACCCAGCTTTGGAACAGTCTCCAGGAGGAACCCTTCAGTGTGCCAGACCCCATAGGGGTTTCACTTTTCCTCCAGGGTAAGCCATACAGCTTCACTGCCTCTTTGGACTGTACCTCTGAGCCTTCAGCACTCCTGGTTCACACTATGAATTCCATTCAGCGAGACTAACTGAGGTAGACTCCTGGTAGAGGCTTGTATACTTTTCATGGATTAATGCACCTCACCAAGCATTTGCAGTGACATTCAACCAGCATTGTCAAAACAGGCAGGTTTATTAACTAGAACATGGCATAGGTAGACCTTAAGGTAGTATGCAGAACTGAAGGTTAAAGCATAATCCATTTCTGGTTAGCCCAGAGCCCAGGCAAGCTGTAGTGATTCCTTTTGTTCAAGATCTCTCAGTCTCTCCATCTGACCTCCTTGGTCAGACTCCAGGGGAGAGCCCCAGCTCCTTCCAGCAGCCAACTCTTATCCCCCACCTCATACTTCTCCAATCTTTTTTTCTCCAGCTGGGAACTGCTGGGCAGCAGCCCCGCTGAGAGGTGGGGAAATCCAAATCTCTCTGGGTTGTTGGTTACTAGGTATCAATGACTATTGGGTTTGCCATTGTTTTCTCAACTGCTCCAATGATATGGGGACTAAGGCCCAGACTGCTAGGTGACACTCACACCAATATCTCTTAGATGCTGGGAGAGCAAACTGTCCTACTGTGCAATAGTGTGGCATAAAGGGGAAACTGAGGCACACATAAGTCTCATAAAAGTATTACAAAAAATCCCCACTTTGTCACACCTAGTGGTTAGACCAGTCACTCCGGAGGTAGGAGACCCAGGATCCACTCCCCCTGTTCTAATGACTGTACTTTAAAAATTATGTATTTGGAACAGCTTCAACAGGAGAAATTGAGGAATCCCTACATCAGAATACATCCTATAGCCCAGTGGTTAGGGAACTCACCTGAGAGGTGGTAGATCCATATTCAAATTCTTTTCCCCCTCAAATTGGGGGTCTCCCAGAGCCCAGGTGAGTACCCTAACCACTAGGCTAAATGTTATGAGGGAGATCCTTCCCCCAGCTGTTTTGTGTGAGTTTGTTTACAGGTACCAGATCCATTAGGCGAGCTTTGAGCACACTTACCCTGCAGGCCTGGGTTGTGCATCACTTTTAGTCTTAGATGTCCAGATGCCTAGAGTGAGGCTTCAGTGCACATGCTCAGGGACAGAATCATGGGTGCCTAGAGAACTTTTATTGCACAACATTAGGTGCAGAGCAGGTGTAGGCACTTACAGGGTTCTGCAGCAGCTGAACAAAAGTTTTGTGAATCCTGGTAGGGCCAGATTCTGGGATTTTGGCACATAAATTGGCAGTTAGGCAAATAAGTCCCCATGTGATTTCAGTCCCTAGTCTCTAAATAAGGTGTGTGTGTGTGTGTGTGTGTGTGTGTGTGTGGAGTCATATTCTCAGGGTGGATGCCAATGTATCTATTCCAGGATCATACATTAGGGCAGCCCAAAATGTAGTAGTGTTTGCAACAGGAACAAAAAATAAAGGCCATACTTGTAGGATGGGGGACTCTCTCCCGGGAAGCTGTGACTGTGAAAAGGACACAGGGGTCTTGCTGGAAAATCAGCTGAACATGAGCACCCAATGCGATGCTGCAGCCAAGAGAGCTAATGTGATCATTGAATATATAAACAGGAATATCAAGCAGAAGCAGGGAGGTTATATTACTTTTGCATTTGGCACTGGTGCCCTGTGCCTATTTCTGGTGTCCACAACTCAAGAAGACATTGATGAATTGGTGAACATTCAGGAGAACAATTAAGGGATTGGAAAACATGCCTTATATTGAAAGACTTAAGGACTTCAGTCTTTTTAGCATAACAAAGAGAAGATTAAGGGGTGACTTGATCACACTTTATAAGTACCTACCTGAGGAACAGAAATCTTATAACAGATGTCTCTTCAGTCTAGCCAACAAAAGCCAATGGAAGTTAAAGATTAGACAAATGTGGACTGGAAATATGGTGCATATTTTTAACTGTGAGGGTAACTGACCATTGGAACAACTTACCAAGAGTTGTGGTAGACTCTCCATGTTTTCCTAAAAACTGCGGTCTAATTCAAACAGGAATTGATTCACAGGTCAGACTAAATGATCACAGTGATGCCTTCTGGCTTCATAATCTAATCTATGAATGTATGATTTGCAAAATTCTACTGGAGAGCTCACTTGTGATGAGTAATTCCTTTTTACTTGACTTTATTTCATTAGACTGAAAATCTTTATTTTTTTATCAGCCCGTAGATGGTAGCTATATCAATTCTTGCATATCATGAAAAACAATGACTGAAAAGACTAAATGTTAGATGGACTGTGAGATGGGTGTGTAAACAACAGGGAAAGGAGTAAATTCACTAGAAGAAAAGGAAAATCCTGGAGAACATCTGCACGTCAGTCAAATTATCATGTGTTTCAGTCATTGGTTGATTGGCTTGACAGTGTAAAGGAGAGAGACCCATATGTAGGCCTGCAACAGGCCCTACATTGTTCTAAGTTAATTGAGAGTATTGTTTTGTTTTACTTTCAGCACTGAATTGCATTAGGGCTTCGTGTACTTTTCAAAGAACAAGGAAGTTAAATTAAGTTGATAACAGTGAGCAAAGGTCAGATTTTGAAACAGAAAGTGAATTAAAGTTTGTGTGAGCAGAATCAAAGCAATGACATACAGGAAAGAATAGAACACATAGAGAGTAAATCAGCATAGTCCTCAAGATGACTTTCTTCAGAGATTTCCAAACAACGCATTTCCAGCCAGCTGTACTGACCTAGATCTTTCAAATCTGCTTGGTTTGAATCTAGTTCTTGTGATTATCCACAGATTGTGACAGACATAAACTGCTCCTATGTGTGCAATATCAGATACTATGTGACCTTATTACCATAGTTACCCATTGTCACCACTTCCATCCATCCCTCCCGCATCATTTTTTTCTATCTTCTCATTCCTTTCCTTACTCACTCACTCATGCCCGTCACCCCAATCGGGGTATGGGCCGCCAACCACAGATCTCCAGAGTCCTCTATCCTGGGCCATTTGCTCTAGCTGGTTCCAGGTATAGCCCATTTTTATGCTATCAGCTTGAAGGTCACGTCGCCAGGTGTTTCTTGGACGGCCTCTTTTCCGCTTGCCTTGGGGGTTCCACCGCAATGCCTGTCTCGCTAATGCCTAGTAGGGTCAGGTTGTTGCTCCTCATCCCTGCTGCGATCTGCGCTGTCTTTCTTAACTCGTACATAGTCCTCACGTTCCATGTACCGATGGTAATCCTCCTGGTTGCAAGAAGGGTAATCGGCTTAGTGGCTTCCTCACGACTTTCACCACCCAGCATCATGCGTCTTTGAGTTGAAGACCCTTCTTTTTCCAGGCTAAAAGTCTCTGTTATCTCTATTGTTGGCGTTTCTGTAGCAGGTTAATTTTTTACAGGGTCGAGTTGCTAGCCCCACGCCCAACCCTCCTCCTTTATCCTGACTTGGGACAGGCAGATGGCCCCAAAGGACCTCTCTGGTGGAGTTCCTTTCCTTACTACCTTTGTTTAAATTCATATTCAATTGCAACTGTAAGTGCTGCTAATCATACATAGGTAACTCATCACTGTTTCTTACATGACTATACATTTTTCTATCACTGTTTCTTTGCACACACCAGAACTGCCTTTATAATTCATCTGTTTGAAAATATTTGATTATTACCTCAGATAAACCTTCACTATAAAAAGCCAAATTCTGCTGTGACTTAAATCTTCTGCCTCATTTACTTCAGTAGCATAGAAACATGTGTAAATCAGGTCAGAATTTAGCACACAGCTTTCAGGTGAAAGGATGGTAAGTCCCCAGAACAAAGATATCTGTGAAAAGCTTAATGAGCTTTCTTATCAGGTAATCTTTTCTTGAGCAGCAGGTTCTATGGTAATGTGGTACAGCTAGGGTAGGATTAGGGATTCATAGAATATCAGGGCTGGAGGGGACCTCAGGAGGTCATCTAGTCCAATCCCCTGCTCAAAGCAGGACCAATCCCCAATGAAATCCCCAAATGGCCCCCTTGAGGATTGAACTCACACCCCTGTGTTTAGCAGGCCAATGCTCAAACCACTGAGCTATCCATCCCCCCAACCCTGTAACACCCTTCAATTTAATCCACCCAAAATCTAGATCAATTCCATTTTGTGGCTAAACCAAGTCAGTTGTTGTTGTCTCTGACATCTGAGAATATCCCTAGACTGCCTGACTTTCTCTCACTATGTACCTTTCATCCTGCATCAGATATCACACAGCAGAAAATATACAGTATTTATTGTGTTATATTTTTCAGTTTGTGGTATGACAAGGAACTTTTTGACTATAGTTAAAGGAAGGTCAGTGGGACTTGGAGATTCAAGAATGGGCTCTGTAAAGTGTTATAACTCTCTACCAAAAGTATAACTGTCAACTGACTACATTTTGCAGTGTTTGCATAGCTAGGATCTAGCAGATCAGAGTTGGCAGAGATGGAATTCACACACTATGTCATATATACCTTTTGCAGATGGCTAGATAATCTCCACTGCAAGGAAGCGATTGGAAACTGATAAGTATAGGGAGTGTTATGAGCAGGGTGAACATCAAGAGGGTAGAGTCAGAAAAGCCCCAGGATTCCATTCAAATGTGTGGATTCAATCCAAAAGACTAATCCTGGAGTACTTCAAGAGTTACCAGCTGTGTCTAGCACTGTCCTTTTCCAGTAAAATTGGAGATTACCTTGAAGTTAATTCCTTTTTCTGGACAGTCTCTTAAAATGGCTGCTGAGTTACACACATGTCCTGGACAGTTGTAAGATTTGATGGAGTAGAGAGAGGTAGGATGGCATACAAGATGAGAGAGGGCATTACAGGCTGAGTGTGCAGCATGAAAGAGGCCCAGGGTCAGTTGTGGGTGAAGGTGACCTGAGGAGCATCAGGGCATGCAGAGTCGGCACAGGGAAGCAGTGATATGTATTTGTAAAATAGGAATTGGAAATGGAGGAATCAGGCTGATGTTGACTGTTTTTCCTGCACATTTGGTTTAACAGCACAGGACTCACCAAATAAACAAATGCATTGTGGCCAAGATTTTCAGAAATAGGTGCCTAAGATTTGGCATCTACATACTTATGTAGGCACCTAAATAAGTGGCCAAATCTTTAAAATGGCTGTTCACTCAGTAGCTCCCACTGATATAAATGGGAAGCAGCACTTTTGAATATCAGCCCACTTATTTAGGTACTTAAATAATGACGTGGGAGCCTAACTGTAAGCAGCCAGATTTAAAACATTGTAGTAACCAAAAGCAGTAAGATGCATGACTGAAAGCAGTCTTTTGCAGAAGACTGAATGTACCTAGCTGTAATAAGCATGTCGACATTGATACAGCATATGGAGTATGGACACTTCTATGTAAGTGCCAAGTATCATGAGAAACAGAAAAAAACCTACTTTTCCAGAGTGTAAAATAACATGATCATTCCCCGAATACAAGGAAAAAACAAATGAGTAAGTAGGCCCTTTTCTTAGCATTTGAATCAGCATGGTAAGAGGTTGCAAGGCTAGACGCTGTGGCTGCTCTGTCAGAAGTGCAGGTGGGGCACTGTAACTCGCCTTACTTATGTATATTCTTATTGAAGAGTAAGTGCATCCCCAAGAAGCAGGACTGCCCGGAAGCAAAGCAATCCTCCTTCCCAGGCTGCAAAATGGCCATGGAGCCGCTCCACAGATTCTGCTGCAGCCCTGAGGCAACAGATAGCTCCTGTGGGACCCCTGCCTTATTATGCAGTGAGCAATATCCATGGATCTGCACAGCAGCCAATCTACCAGCCTCACTCCCATTCCTTACTTGGGACACCCATGTCCCTAACCCCTGACATGCCCCCCCACACACATACATGTCTCTCCCCCAACACACACACACAATAGCACTTTGGGAGTCCCTGCAGAGCTGTGCACAGGTGGTGCACACTTTCTCCACAGGCTTCCCAAATCCTCCCTCCCTGTGCAACATGACCAAGATTTTCAAAAGCAACTAGTGATTTTGTGGGGCTCAGTTTTTAATTATGTCACACTTAAGACTTCATAGAAGGGCCTAATTTTAGGAGGGATGTGCTCAACTCTTTCTGAAATATCAGGCCCCTGTTTGTTATCTTAAGTTGGGCACCAAAAACCAAGGCAACCAAAATTCCTACAGAGCTTTTGAAAATCTTGGCCCATTACTGCATCAGTTCAGTTTAATTTGGGAACTCTTGAGAGCTCTGACTGTCATGTGTAGTTGGGATGGAGTTTAATATACTTTACTTTACTATTTTTTGAATGGGCCAGTGCTCCATATATGCCAGTGGCAGAATTGCCATTGGGTAAAAGGCTTTATTTTTATTAGCATGCCTATTTCAATTGAACACGAGCTACAAATTATGGAACTCATTTTAGGGGACTGTGATGGGGGGTTTACCCCACATCAATCCTGAAAGGAAGCTCAGAAAGAGCCAATTAGTGTGATAGGCCCCACATGAGGGGAGTAGGCTGGAGGAGCAGCCCCTGATTGGAGGATGAAACTCACTTGAGCAGGTATGGGCTGGGCTAGGATAAAGCCAGGAAGCTGACAACAGAAAGGGCTGTAGTGAGGACGTGTTCAGCCACTCTCTGTACATTAGAGAGTAAAGGAGGGAACCCAGGAAAAGAGAAGGAGCCTGGCCCTGAGGGAAGGGCATATCCCAGAAAGGGAAATCACACACAGACCTGGCTGGAGGGCTGAGTCACAAAAAGGAAGCTACAGCTCCTGGAGCAAAACAGGGGCCATCTGGAGAGAGAGAGAGGACAACAGGTGAAGAGACCGCAAGGGGAGGCACCAAATCTGGAAGAGAGCTAATCACCTGGAGGAGGCACAACCCGCAGTGAGTGAGAACCTCATGACAGGGACATTTTCACACTGGTTACATTCTCCAATGCTAGCACTTGCAGAGCAATTATATATGTGTGTGTATCTGTGTGTCTCTAACCCAAATAAAATGAGCAAATGGGAGTTGTGTAGATGTAGCCTAAGCTGATAACAAGAGTAAATGTTTCCCTTCGTTCTTTAAGAGCTATACTAAAATGTCTCAGTTAAAAAAAGATAGACTCTAAACAATATCATGCTTTATTACCCCTTTGTTTTCTCTAGCTAAGACCCACTGTCTGAAACATATTTCATAGTGATGTTTTGATCCTCTCTGTTGACAAGGTTTTTAAGTCCATAATTCTATTTCTACTGTTATCGTTTTTATTATTTCTAGAAAAATCCAGCAATAGCTTTTCCCCAAACATTTGCAGAAGTATCTGAATTTGTATTCTAACAGTTTTGCCAACCGTTTCTTAAGAAGCTGATTTTGTTTAGTGGAGCCCTAATAAAAGGAATCCCCTAATGAGAAACCATAGCTGAAAGCTATATTTTCAATTCCTTTTTAAAAAAAATTGTAAAGACAAAATCATATTGGTTGGTCGTGATTTTATTAAATGGGCTAAACACAGATTATTCCTGCTATTCTTCCAATGTTATCATCGCTAGAGAAATCTTCACATCTGGCTGCTTCTATTAACAAATGAGAAGGAACCAAAATAGCCAAAAATACAAGAAACACTATAGGGGCGGAAGTCTGGGCTAGTGGCTTGGGAAGCAAGAACACCCAGTTCTTATCCTCCATGGACTCTTGATCCAAAGAAAAATCTTCTTGGCCACTGACTTCAGTGGCCTTTATATCAGGCACTTTGACCTTGGGCAACTCGCTCAACTCTCTAACCTCAATTTTCATGCATGCTTAATGCACTTTTTCCTTCCTCACAGAGGTGACCTGAGGCTTAATAGGGTGATGAGGTAGACTATTGAATCTGTCAGAATAGATGTACATTTGGGCCCCATGAGAGATTCACCCCAAATGAAGGTAGCAGCATTGCCTCAGTGTTCTGCCAGGAAAATTTGTACCTAGAGCTCTCTAGCATAGAATGTGGAAAAACAGTGCATTCCCTCATAGGTGCTGGAACTGGGGGTGCTGCCTTGCCCCTTGGCTTGAAGTGGTTTTAATTATATACAGGGTTTACAGTTTGGTTCAATGGCTCTCAGCACCTCCGCTATACAAATTGTTCCAGCACCCCTGCATGCCCTGGCCTCATTGGTACAGTTCACCTTTTGGTTCCATTGTAAACTTTCTGGGCCTCTGGCTTAATGTTGAAAGATGGTGTGTAATGTAGAACTAATATTAAAAAAGCATAGGGTATGTCTCTAATTACTGTTATGTAGCTCTTGGCATTATTTGATGTGTTGCTGTCTTGAAGTGGAAATTGTCTTCAAATGAAATGCCATTCCCTGACCATGCAGCAACTCAATTAAGGGGGAAAGAATCGAGTTTGGATTGGTACTTCTAAATCATTAATGGTGAACAGAAATGATTGCACAGAAATGGAGCAGTTCATAGCAGTTACTAGTCCTGAGAAGTCAGCCAGACTCAATAATGTTTAGCAAGGCATCTTTTTAATTAGGTAAGATTGCTGATGAAGAAAGACAGGCACGTCCATTACAAAAGGAACAAGGAAGAGATTAGTGAGAAGTAGCACAGTGACCTGAAATGTGGAGAGAGAGAGAGAGAGATTTAAGATGAAGCAAGGTCAGCAGAGCATACTTTGAGTGGCAAAAAGAAAAAAAAGGTGAGCATTCAGCTATTATGGTGATGAGTGATATAAAAACCTAGATAGACATGAAACCCCTATTAAGAAAAGCAAATCCAACCAGGTACAGAGTGAATCATTATGAATATTCAACTCTACTTGAAAACGGGCTGTTTTCATCGATTTAACAGCGGCATACAATATGGTGTGGCACACGGACCTGCTCGTGAAGGTATCACAGCTCCTGCTACCTTGGGTCACAGGCGTCATTGAACTGTTCCTCCGCAATAGGCAGTTCAGAGTCCATATAGGGGAGAAGACGAGTGCTTGGAGACAACAGAGCAATGGGCTACCCCAGGGCTCCATGCTTTCTCCAGCCCTGTTCAACCTTTACATCAATGACTTGCCAACAACAGAGTCACAAAAGTTCATTTATGCAGACGACATCTCTTGCAGTACCCAGGACCAGACGTTTCACGAGCTTGATGCCACCTTAAACTGGGACATGATCAAGTTAGCTGACTACTGTAAGACTTAGCGCCTCCAGCGAAGCATCATAAAAACAGTCTCCAGTTTGTTCCATCTTCACCATGCCGGCGCAACCTGAGAACTGAATGTTTATCTGAATGGCCAGAAGGTGAAGCATGAAGTAGAACCAGTCTATCTAGGTGTGACCTTAGACGGCACACTGAGTTACTATGCCCACCTGACGAAGACAGCAACTAAAGTTAAGACGTGCAACAATCTTCTTAGCAACCTGGCAGGTTTGTCATGGGGTGCTCGTGCTCCAACTTTGCAGATGTCAGCTCTTGCCACCTCATATTCGGTGGTATTTGGAGTCGATCGTCACACACCAAACTGGTGGATACACAGTTACATGTCGCCAAGCGCATAATCTCCAGCACCCTGCATCCAACTCCACTCCCATGGCTTCCAGTTTTGAGCAATATTGCTCCTCCTCATATCAGACGAGAGGTTGCCACTGGCAAGTTACTGGAGAAAGTATGCGCCAACTCAAGCCTTCTGCTGCACAATGACCTTTTTAAACCACCAGCTGCACGTTTACCGTCACGTCGCCCATTATGGTCTCATCCGCCACACCAGGATGTTAGGGCGGAAACACTCTGGCGGGAGGAATGAATATCTGTTATAATCCCCAACCAGTCCCTCGTCGTCGACCCCACAATTTGCCCGCCTGGTTTTAACCTGCCCCGTCGCTAGTGGTGCCTGTTGAACAGGTTCTGGACCAGGCAAGGTCTCCGTGCAGCCAACCAGTATCACTGGGGCCTTCATGACAGCCCTTTGTGCAGCTGCGGTGCAACACAGATGATGACGCACATTGTCGAGGAATGCCTGCTGACTAGGGTCCGTGGTGGTCTTCGCCTAGAAGAACTGCATCATGCCACTGAATATGCTATCGCTTGGCTAGACGACTATGGACACGCTAAATGATTCAACTCCAATCAAAATAAAATCTCACAAGTGTGCTCAAGAAACCTGTGTTTAAATTGGAATGGAGAAAATGACTGGGATTACAAAGGACAAGTAAAGTAAATATGATCCTACGAAGATCAGATCCAGATGCAGAAATTATTGGGTGAGTCTTAGGCCTGTGTTATGCAGGAGATCAGACTAGATGATCAATGATCAAAATGATCTAAAAATCTATGAAAAGTGCTGAGACTCCTCCACTCCTGTTGTTTTCTCTGGGAGGAGAGGGCCCTTAGCCCTTCCCAGGAGGCATTCAGCACCTTGCAGTATCCAAGTACGAGAGCGTAGAGAATTATAGAGAATGACAGGAGGAAAAGAAGAAAATTGCAGAATAGCCCCTTACTACACAAATTTAAGGGTGATATTAGCCTCATGTAGTGGCTGCACTGAACACACCCAACTCTGGTGTCTGAAGAGAGGAATAAATGCCACAACTGGATATTGGACTAGTAGCTTGGAAGTGGAACAAGCTGAGAGATTTGTACACATAGGAAAAGGAATGCAAATTTATGGCAAAATTCTCCTGTCAATTATATATGAAGCAAATCATATTGAAATCATTGGGAGCCATTTAGGCATCTGAGGGTCAAATCTGATTCCTGCATGTTACAGCTGTGTGGTCATGGCACTATAGTTAATAAGACTGAGTAATGTACATTTTCATTAGCATTTAAAAAAACCTAAATTCTCTATTCTTAATGTCATTTCCAATTATAAATGTTAGTTAAAACCTAGGAAATTCCAGCATGGTGTCCTTATCCCCTTCAACAGTCTACACATTTATTAAAACAGACCTGTTTTAAAATATATATGATTTACATTCAATCAGAATGGTAGCACGAGGCCACAAAGGATTAGCTGCTGATGGAAAATCTTGAAAAACGTTCTTTGGAAAGACCATTCTATTTGCATAGCAGAGATTTTTCTGGATTCCTCTTCTCCCTTTTATTTAAATTAATGGAACATTAGTGTGAAAATAGGATCTTTGCTGCTTAGGAATTCAATGGCTCCCCCTACTCATTCTTCAGATAAAATGGCTTGAGCCATGGAGTTTATATCCAAATCCAACTCTGTGAGTGGGTGAATTTCAAGTTCCAATTCAAGCTTGGTTCCAATCCTCAAAGGGCCCAATACTCCTCACTGCTTTCTATTCTATTCGGCTTCTTATACGGCACCCATCACCATGGCATCTGGGCACCTCCCCAGATAGCCATGACCATGAAAAAAGGGCTCTTTCTTGTCTGCAGCATAAGACTTTGCCATCTCCTGTCAGATTCAGACTTAGTCATAGGGCATGCTTGGCTCAGTTCTGTACACCAAGGAATGGAACTGCCTACCTTAAAATCTACAATTGGTTAAGAACAAAGAAGCCAATCAGCTCAGTGACACAGGCCACTGAAAGCCTATCACCCCACTGTCATGCTGTCTTACTGGCTCCCCATGGAACATTCGGTTTAGCTGAAGAATTGGATCATCATCTTCAGACCCTCCATGGGCCTGACCAAAGTTACCTGGGGAGCTGCTGCATACCACATGATCACAACCTCCTGTGATGGCTACCTTCCACTGGAAAAACAGAACGGTCAACCTCAAGCGTGAAACTTGTGTACACAGGAGATGGGGCTTTCTCAGCACCTGACCTATGAGTCTGGAACACAATCCCAGAAGAGATAAGAACGGCCATGAGCCTCAGTAATTGGAGACCAAAATGCAAGCCCACTCCTTTCACCTACATTTCCCATAATTTACCCCCACTTATAAAAAATTGAACTCATGAAAAGAACAAAAGCAAACCCCGTGCAAACTAACCAAAAATGTAGTCCCTGATGACTGGAGGGAAGAGAGTGAGAAATATATATTTTATGTGTCTGTTTTATAATGTGGAGAGGAACTCTGATGGTAGGGTACTGGGGGCCCTCTGAAAATGATGTAGCTAGATGGTAGTGGATATACCGAACTGGGGTAATCTCTTGACTACTCAGCCTTTGGGGAAAAAGTGTATAATTTCCATTTCCTAGTGGAAACGTGTCTCAAACCACCATGAACAACCAGGCTTACTGTGTCCTTATTAGCATCTCAGCAGAGTTGACATGGGCTGCAGAGACTGAACTACAAGGGGTTCCTCCAAGCCAGAGCTGAGGCATATTGATAGAGCAACGTGGAAGCATGCACAGCTGCTATCTGGGCTTGGTTTGGTTGGTAGATAAATAGAAGATTTCAATGGACAATTGTTCTAACAACTTCTCTGTAGCTAGATACTTACATGGCCTTCATCTCCACAGGATCTGAGTAGATCACAGTCATTAATGGATTTTATCCTCTCAGCACTTCCATGAGATAGGCTAGTATTAGCCCTATTTTACAGATGGCAGATTAAGTGACCTGCCCAAGATCACACAGGAAGTGTGTGGCAGAGCCAATAATTGAACCCAGATCACATGACTCTCAGCCATGTCCACTGTACACTAGTCCATCTATCCTTCCTCTTTCTTGGAGCAGACCTTCAAAAATTCTAGATACAGGAAGTACAGCTGCTGAGTTGGTTCCAAGCGGGGGGGGGGGGGGGAGAGGGCATGTTCTGCTTCCTACAGGTAGTGAGGAGCCCAGTTCTCCTCTGTCTATTGGACATTTCTCACTGGTGGAGGCTGGTTACTGTTTAAGAGTTGGAGCAGCTGTTTTGTCTCTTGTTTGTGATGCGCACTCCTGTCCTGTGTCAGGTGTTTCTAGAAGGGCAGGGAGATAGATATGATATGGCAGAGCCTGTAAAAGAATGTTTACAGCCACTTTCAGGCTGCAGCTAATAGCTGTTTCTGATTCCCTGGCAGTCTGTTGCTGCTAGAAAGGAAGGAGGAGTGATATTATCTAGGCCATCCAGCCCCCACGTGTTTGTTGTCTGTCAGGCAGAGTTTATATTCATATATTTATGATCATGTGTAGTCAGTTTAGACTTTCACATACCATAATTCTGAACCTCTCTATTCTTGTGATACCCACTCTGTGGCTCTCGTGGGTCCACAGTTTTGATTACAGCGCCTGTCTGGCACACCGGAGGCAGCACAGATACACAACATTAAGCAATTTGGTACTAATAAGCAAACACAGCTGAGTTTTTCCCCTGCCCCCAAACCACATCTAAAGCCACCAGAAGACAATACCATGCCCTTCCTTTCAGGAGCCAGGAAGTGGGGGGAGGGTAGAAGAGTCACAGAGCAATGATGGATTGCTGTTGTGGGGTTGTGTCATACTGTCTCATGGCTTTACATCACTACATGTTGACAGTGAGCTGCGGCATTGCATACATCAACTGTGCAACTTCAAGAAGTCATGTCATTATATCCATCCAGCATCACAAAGGGCCTGATGACTCATTATTATCCCTTTGTAAGTCCTTTGGCCAGTGACATATTACAAGGTCACTGAGATGAGGGAGAAGTCTGGGGAAAACATGGTACAGCTTGTTAATGAGCCTGTCTTTTTCATAGCTTTTCTTTTTCTTTTTAAGGCCCCAAGCTCAGAGCTCCAGGAACAAGGTGGAGATGGAGCATCCCTGCATGGCTGGGAGGATAATTATTGCAAACAGCTCTACATGTGGTTGCAGGCAAAGCAGTGTCCTACTCCCCCATAATTTCCTTTGGGTGTGGTCCTGGTAGTGGGCAGTCTGCTGACTGCCTTTCAAAAGGAGAAGGCTCTTGCTCCCAACCTCACTCTACCATAGTGGTCATTCAAAGCAGGCTGGAAAATGTGTCTTTGCTTGGAATACCTTTTGGCAGGCTGACTGCTTCTGAGAATAATACACATACGTAAGCAAGAGCCTGGAGCAATTTATGAACAGGAACAAAGAGCATGGCTTTGATAGGCTAAAGAGACGATTGCCCCATTTAAGCTCCACAGAAACTTATTACCCTATAGATCTACAGGAGATTTTAGGAGCAGCCTCTACTTTTCTTGTATACTTGTTACAAAGGCCATCCCTAGATTAGGAAAAATAAATCATGTTTTAACTAATACATTTTTAAACAATAGTGTAGTCTAGTGTATCTGGTCATCTGAGAACCTATTTTTAAGCATAACCTATTTTCCTAGTCTGGATTGAACCTTAATGCTAATTGGGCATTTATGTTTCATTTTTTTAAATGGTGGAACATCACTTGCTGTTTTCATTTATTTACTTCTTCTCTTGAGTCTTATTTTGCTTTGTCTATTCCCATGGTAAGCCTGAGATCTCAAGGCACTGTAGGTCACAATATCACAGCATCTGGTCTAATTTGTCCCTTGAATTCCACATACCAGTATTTCACATGTTAGTCAGTCTTTATGTGCACCTGAACCCATTATACTTGATTGTAAAGTGCCAGTTGATGGCAAATTATACTCGCAGACATTTACTGAACTTAATTACTCAACAGGAACCATCAGCCTGAATCAATTATCTATGGTGTATGCATGTTTCCCTGAGGATTTTAAGAATGGGTAGGAGTAAATGTCATAGGTGTGCCAACAGTGCAAGATGGTATTTAAGTATGCAGGGCCATTTCCACCAGAATTTTATCTGTAATGTTAAGCTATAGGTAAAACAGATCTATCAATTGTATTGAATTAAATTAAACAGATTTATTTGATTACCTGGTAAGCTAGTGAGCTACCAAAACACACACGTTAGTAAGCAAACACAATGTTGGGAAGTGATGTAGCATATAGGTTATTGTGGTATAGTATGATTCTTGTTGTTTTTATTACAGTAGTGCCCAGAGGACCTTATTAGGGTTAGGGCTCTATTGTACTAGATGCAGTTCACACACATAGGAGGATACAGTTTCTGCTCCAAAGAGCTTAGAACAGGGGTAGGCAACCTATGGTACGTGTGCCAAAGGCAGCACGCGAGTTGATTTTCAGTGGCATTCACACTGCCCGGGTCCTGGCCACCGGTCCGGGGGGCTCTGCATTTTAATTTAATTTTAAATGAAGCTTCTTAAACATTTTAAAAACCTTATTTACTTTACATACAACAATAGTTTAGTTATATATTATAGACTTATAGAAAGAGACCTTCTAAAAATGTTAAAATGTATTACTGGCACGCGAAACCTTAAGTTGCAATGAATAAATGAAGACTTGGCACACCACTTCTGAAAGGTTGCCGACTCCTGGCTTAGAATCTAAGATCCTGATCCTGCAATCACACTGGTAGATCCTGTGTTCACATGGAATTCTGACTTCACTGAGTCCCTATGCTGGCTCAGGTATCTACCCTCAATGAGCACCTTGCAGGATTGGGGCCTAAAATAACCACGCAAAGAAGAATAGGAGTAGAGATTTGGTCCCATAAAGGGAGAAGTGCCAGATACTGCAGGAAGTCCACTAGAGACTTTGCTAATGCTATTGATTTTACATGGAAGGCACTCAGATACTACAATGATGGGCAGCCCTATAAAACCCCAAGAAAGATGGATAGCACTGCACAGCTGTCCCTGTTGATATACACATAAAAATTGCATTGTGAGGTAGTTCAGATGGGTTATCTAAAGATCAACATTAACAAAGTCTAGAAAGCTAAAAGTTAAGAGTTAAGGCAACCAACAGTACATACTTCCGCCCAGAAGCAGATGCCTCAACACTTACGTAACCACCATATGCCAGAGAGACTGTACCTCCTCCGTAACTCTGCCCCATTACGGTGGGTGCCTTCCCATTTACTTGAAAATCCTCAGAAAATTCAAGCTTGGTTTAGAGATTGTGTGTTGAATGTTTTTGCATGCAAACAACAGCTTGAAGCCATATGCTGACTGGGGAGCTGGCCACGAGAGCCTGCCTCTTGGGTCCTAATGGACAGTGGGAAGTGGTTGTGGCAGATGTACAAAAGTAATTTCAGCACCACATGCCGGAGCGAGGGAAAATTCTGATTATCCCAGTGTCTGGAGTGGCTCACAACTGTAAGTGCCTACCTTAGGGGAGACTGTCAGAAAACAGGGTAGACACCCCAAACTGGTGGCATGTTCAGTAATTAGATTTTACCAAGCCAGTACCAAATGTGAACTCCTGGATCACTGTACCAGTCTTACCATGGAGTCACAGAGTCCCCTAAGATGTTCCAATCTATCTTGCTACCCAGACAAACTGGACTTAGTGATAAATGGTCACTTACACCAAAGATCACATCACATCAGGTTGCTCCCAGTCCCAAGAGACCAATCACTTACCCCAGATCCATTGGTACTCTAGATCTTACACCAAAGACAATGCTGGCAGCCAATTCTATAGTAAACTAACTAAAGATTTATTAGCTAAGAAAAGGAAATGAGTTATTGAGAAGTTAAAGCAGGTAAAATATATGTACAGGTGAGTCAGTCTATAATTCCAAATGGTAGCAGTGATATAATAGCCTGCCAGTTTCCCAAAAGTCTCTCAGGGCTACCCAGAATAACTCTGGGGATCACCATCTTCTCATTCGTTAATCTGTCCTATTAGAATCCAAACAGTCCAGACATGAAGGATCTTTCCTTTAATCCATTCTTAGAGCTGCTTCTCAGAGAAAACGAGCTGACAGTGTCACTACCTGGGTGGGCTTTTCCTTTGATGATGGTGAGTGAGAAATGCATGTTTGACCTCCGATCTTCACTAAGGCTAAGATTTAGTCACTGGGATTTTTAGTAAAAGTCATGGACAGGTCACAGGCAATAAATAAAAATTCACGGCCTGTGACCTGTCCATAACTTTTACTATAAATACCCCTGACTAAAACTCAGCAGCTCCTGGTGCCCCAGGGTGCCCCCATTCTGGGTGACCTTGAGTCACTGCTGCTTTGGGGGCCAACAGCTGGCCCCTGCTTCGGTGGCAGGGGCTGACTGCCACCTGCTGCTCCGAAGCCCCTGGGGACCGCCGCTGCTCTGGGACCGCCGCTGCTCAAGCGGCCTCCGGGACCAGTGGCACCAGTCGCTGCTCAGGTGGCCTAGGGCCAGCTGCCCAGGGCTGCCCCAGCAGCCGGCCCCCTGGTCCACCCCAGCAGCCGGCCCCCTGGTCCACCCCAGCAGCCATCTGCGTGGAAGTCACGGAGGTCCCAGAAAGTCATGGAATCTGTCACTTCCAGATCTCCATAACAGACTCACAGCCTTTAACTTTTCTGTTAAAGTTCTTCATTTGCATTTCACAAGGCCTCTTTCTTGTCTGATGGGTTATTTAGTTACAGGAGTATTTACAATGTAAATGTTTGCTATTGCATTATAACAGGATACAGAGAAGTGAAAACAATCCATGTAACATCCCATTAGTTTTCATGACGTTTAAACACCAAATACACTCTGATACATTTAACAATTACTTTTATCTATACTAATACACAAGTGCAGTGACATGATGTGCCAGCATCACACTAACTCAATTTAATGTAAAATTATTGTTACATCAGTTCTGATATATTTAGCTATGACACTGGAATGCCTTTGTTATCTGTGCCTTTAAATTTCTATGAATCTGGCACAGGGATAGCAGCCATTTTGCTCATAGAGTTGCCATACTGTATCTGTTACAGAGGAGATATGGTGTTCTCTTATGGAGACTTTACTGCTGTTCATTCTTGTGGTCATTTTTCCTTCATCTAAATTAAAACTCCCTCCAAGTGACAGTAAATATTTTCCTCTTTGTATATGGAAATGCAACATAAACACACTTGCTAATCTAATAAGAGGATCAACTTTTGCTTTGCTATAAGATCTAAATAATACTAAAACCCAAGAAATGACAAGGATAAGTCAAAATTTGGGGGAGTTAGTGAGGCAAATTGAGAGCAACTTCAGCAGCAGAGTTTGCATATTTCTCTGTTTCTGTCTCTTATTCCTCAAACTGCAGCTAGCTATAAAAGCTGGCAGATGAGAACTAAGTGCAGTGATGCAGGTGTAAGGCCAACAATAAAATTCAGTTATGTCCTGCAAAATACTCCCAGATTGTTCAGTTTCACAAATACTCAGAACAGCAAAAGCCACTTCCTAAGGGGGGAAAAAACTGCTAGGAAAAGGCAGACAGAGAATTTATCAAGTGTTTTTTGTATCAAGCTTAATTCTTATGCTGCACAGACATCAAGCCCAGACATCAAGCCAACCTGCTTATTGTCCAAGAAATCATATTCACTTATTGATATTTTCTTCTGTTGCAGACAACCATTGTCTACAATTGATGGTAAAATGATGGCACAAAAAATAATGGGGGAAGGTTTCAGAGTGGTGCATATAGCCCATTATTTTTATAGGATATGCACATACTGTAAGTCCTGAATATTACTTTTCAAAAATTGCCCTAATATTATAGTGTGAGTACCCTTGTGGGTCTGTATGAGCTTCCAGCAGAAGTAAACAAAGGATTGCTGTAGCACATAAAAAGCTCAATTCACCCCCAGCTTAAGCTTGCATAAAAACTCGAGGATTGTCCTGCTGGAAATGAAATCTGTACCTCTGGCAGAGTCTTAGGTGGGGGTGGGAAGGGGTCTTTGGGCCATAAGACTGCATAGACTGTCGGTCCTTCATCAGTTAAGACTGAGCCGATCACAACACATCTTCCAATCTTCTCTCACTCTGGCCATCCTTTGCCATGTTTGTCCATATCTCCTTGTTAAGAAATCATCCCACCTCTTTGGAGGCCGACCGCGTGGCCGTTTCAGTTCTCGCGGATACCACTCAGATATAGCTGCAGTCCATCTGTTGTCACTGAGTCGGGCCACATGTCCTGCCCACCGCATTTTGCTGAGCCTGCTTTCAACAACAACATCTCGCACTCCAGACTGCTGCCTAATTATTTCATTGGGGATACGATCGCGGAGTGAAATGCCCAAAAATATTCGTTTCATTGCCCTATGTGTGACAGACAGTTGATGTTCTTCAGTCTTCGTCAGCGACCATGTTTTGCTGCCATATAGCATCGCTGGAAGCACGGTCGAGTTAAAAAGATTCGCATGAGTTGTTTTGCTGATCTTTCCTTGGAGGATGTCCCTGATATTGTTGAATGCGCACCATCCAGCTTTTTTTCTGCGCGACAGTTCGCCTTTCTGATCGTGGCGCATGTTGACTTCCTGGCCCAAATAAACGTATTTGTCGACCTCTTTGATCTGCTCTCCTCCAAGAGTTATTTGGTTTCTTGGCAGAACATCCGATCTCATATATTTCATTTTCGACTGGTTCATTTTTAATCCGACTTGACTACTTTTCGCGTTCAGTTCTTTAAGCATTCTCTCAAGCTGGACTGTATTTTCAGCTATCAGCACTATATCATCTGCAAACCTGAGATGGTTTAGCCGCTCACTGTAGATATTAATCCCACCTTTCAGGTCTGCTCTTCGAAAGACCAATTCAAGACATGCTGTGAATAATTTTGGTGAAACTGTATCTCCTTGTTTCACACCTTTCTCGACGGGGATTCGGAGGGGAGTATCGAACAGCGATATATCTGTGCTGCAGCCAGAGTTTGCTTCCTTTAATAATGTGATATATTTTGCGCTGATGCCCTGTTCTGAAAGAGCTTCAAGAACAGTGTTAGTCTCCACGCTATCAAACGCCTTCTCGTAGGCCACGAAGGCAATGCACAAAGGGAACTTGTATTCCCTCGAACGCTCTAGTAGTTCGTTTAGCATGAAGATGTGGTCTATCGTGCTGTAATTTCTTCAAAAACCGGCCTGCTCTCTAGGTTGCTGTTCATCCAGGTTTCGCGACAGTCGATTTGTTATTATTTTGGTGAACAACTTATAGACATGCAAAAGCAGGCAGATCGGGAGATAGTTCTTTAGATTTTCTCAATCGCCTTTCTTATGCAGCAAGATGGTATTGGACTCTTTCCAACTGGACGGTATCTTCTGGATTTCCAGGTAACGGCTGAACCTTTGGGCGAGAGCTTTCCAGAGTTCCTGACCTCCCTCCTTAAGCACTTCTGATGTCAGACCGTCCTTGCCTGGAGCCTTCCCCTCTTTCATTTGATGGACTGCATGACGGACTTCACTGATGAGAACCGGGAGTATGTGTTCATCGGTTTGTTGCAGTGATGGCATTGGGACGTCTATACGGGATGCAAAGAGCTGGGTATAGAAATCCCTGCAGATTGCCTCCATCTCTGTTCGATCGGTTACTGATTCTCCATCCTTGTTCTTCAAAGCCGATAATGATGACTTATACAATGCCAGTTCCCGTTTGCATTTTTTGAGACTTTTACGATCTTCAGCAGCCTTTAGGAGCTTTTCGGTTTGAAAATTCTCAAAGTCTTTCTTCAGCTTCATTCGTATGAGCTTGCAGATAAGGGAGTACTCAAGCCTGTCTGCCATTTCTTTTCATTTTCCTCCTCTTCTCCAATAAGGTCTTTGTATTCTCCGAGATTCTTCCACTAGCTCTTTTTGGTCTTTCACGCACCATTCCAGTCTCTTGCTGAAGTTCTCATAATCGTCGTTGCAGTCATCCAGAAGGATCCAGTCTTCCTTGGAAATGTTTTCCTTCAGGATTTCCTCATCAAAAGCTACTGGTTGGTGCCTTCTGTTCACCATACACAGAGCCTTTTTCTCCACCTTCACTGTGAACGTGAGTCTGGCTCTCAGTAGGCGATGATCACTACCTGATGGCACTACTGAAATATCCTGCACAATGCATCATCTATCGATCAGAAAGTAATCGATTTCATTCTTTGTCTTCATGTTCGGTGCGATCCCAGTCCATCTCCTGTTGGCCTTCTTTTGGAACCAGGTGTTACCAATGAACATTCTCCTCATCTCTGCCAATATAGCTAGTCGTTCTCCTTGCGCGTTTCGGGCCATAAGCTGACCTGCAAAAGGATGAGAACCCCTATTGGTGCAGCAGGTTTAGTTGGTGCAGGCAGCTGCACTTTACCTCTGCACTTTGCCAACTGGGTTGCTGCATTTGTCCCTATTACTTCAGTGTCAGCAAATTCCAAATATTTAAGCCTGTAAAGGTAAATCACAAAATGTGTCTTTCACATGAGATTCCTCACTGAAATGTAAATCATAAGCCCTGTAGAAACCTTTCCTTTAGATTATATATCACTGATTCAGAGCAATCTGGATCATTTGGTAAACAGGATGCATGCAAACAATATTAACTATGTTTTAATATGGGTAAATGTATATATCTAGGAACAAAGAATGTAGGCCATTCCTACAGGATGGGGGACTCTATCCTGGGAAGCAATAACTCTGAAAGATTTTGGGGTTGTGGTGGATAATCTGCTGAATATGAGCTCCCAGCTCAGTGCTGTGGCCAAAAGAGCTAATGTGATCCTCGGATGCATAAACAAGGGAATCTTGAGTAAGAGTAGAGAGGTTATTCTATTTCTATATTGTGTGACTGCTGCTGGAATACTGTGTCCACAATTCAGGAGGATGTTGATAAACTGGAGGGGGTTCAGAGAAGAGCCATGAGAATGATTAAAGGATTAGAAAACTTGCCTTCTAGTGAAATATTCAAAGTGCTCAATCTATTTAATTTAACAGAGAGAAAGTTAAGGGATGATTTAATTACAGTCTATAAGTGTCCACATGGGGAACAAATATTTAATAATGGGCTCTTCAGTCTAGCAGAGGAATGTATAACTTAATCCAGTAGCTGGAAATTTGAAGCTAGACAAATTCAGACTGGAAATAAGGCATACATTTTTAATAGACTAATTAAGCACTGGAACAATTTACCAAGAGTTGTGGGAGATGCTCCATCACTGACAATTTTAAAATCAAGATTGGATGCTTTTCTAAAAAAATTATGCTTTAGGAATTAATTTGGAGAACTTCTATGGCTTGTGCTATATAGGAGGTCTGCCTAGATGATCACAATGCTTTTGGCCTCCAAAAACTATGAATATAAAGGACTCAACAGAGGGCAAGACCATCCCAACCTCTGATGTGAGTGTGCAGTTGCAGGGAAGGAAATGGATAAGTAGTTTTTTATCCTTTACTGCCAACACAGACTGCGTGAAGGTCAAGAAGAATCACAGCCCCTCAGCTAATTGATCGTCTATTCAGAGACTCTCAAAAGTCTGAAAACCATGAATCCAGAGTCTATCTTTAGGAAACATTGTGAATCCTTCCTCTTGGAGGAAGTCTTTCCACCATAAGTGATGCTCACAGTATGAACATTCTGTTAACCCTGAGTCCCTAACAATCAAAAGAAAAAAATACCAACCCCAATCAGAGTTTTGACATGAAAAAGGGAGAAGTGACAGACTCCATGAAGTCTGCTAGGGATTTCACTGTTGATATTGATTTTATGAGAAAGGCACTCAGAAGCACATAGGTTTCAATGGGATTTCAATGGGAATTAAGATTTTCAAAAGTGCCTAATTCAGGGGTTCTCAAACTGGGGGTCGGGACCCCTCACGGGCTCGTGAGCTGTCAGCCTCCACCCCAAACCCCGCTTTGACTTCAGCATTTATAATGGTGTTAAATATATAAAGTGTTTTTAAGTTATATGGGGGGGGGGTCGCACTCAGAGGCTTGCTATGTGAAAGGGGTCACTAGTACAAAAGTTTGAGAACCACTGGAAATTAATAGGAGATAAGCACCTATGTATGTCTGAAAATCCCATTTTTGCCTGTCTGCATCTTTAGGCACCTTTAAAAATCTGGCCTTCATATACTATCATAATGGACAGCAGTACATCTAAGATGCTAAAACCAGAAAAGATCATTATAATCTTCTAGCCTGACCTCTTGCATGAAAATTTGGAGAGTGAGCTTTTGGCTCAATTTATGATGATTGATTTTTGCCCCCCCGCCCCCCAAAAAAACCCCTCACCCCTTTTCATGGGATGTGAATTGTGTTTCCTGGCCCAGCTCTAGTCAGTATCATTATTGCCATTATACAAATGGGGAAATGGAGGCACAGAGCAGGGAAGTGACTTGCCCAAGGTTGTCCAGCAGGCCAGAGCAGAAATAGAGCCTGGGTCTCCTAACTCCCTGTCCTGGGCTCTAGCTACTAGGCCATACTACCCAGTAAATATTAGAGTGCTTGGAGCCTTGGATGGGATTCTTTTTTAATATATTGTAAAAAAATCTAAATAAGTAAATGAATAAAATATTAATAATAAAGATTGCCCACACATTATGCATACCAGTCAACAAATCTGTCCATTAATTTGACTATAAAGACCAATCAAATTCAGTCTTCAATTATAGGTAACTAAGCTGGACACGGGGAAAAAATATCCACCACCACCACCACCACATTGTATATATAGCCCATCTTTCCAGCCTGATCTCATTAAGTGACACGCTAGCCCTGTGGGGTAGGTACGGGATGGAGAGGGATCGCGTCGCCCATGTCAAGTGGGGAATGCAGCAGCTCTTTAACAGCAAACAGAAGTACTAGACATGTTCCAAACAATATGTCCCCAGATGAAACTACAGGAGGAACTTATTTCAGCAGCCTACAATGAGCTGCATAGGAAAGTGGTCAGTCTAACAGGGTTAACACCCCCATTTTTTTTTACCAAAAGTGCCATATGATATTTAAAGGCCTGGGTTTCAGTTTTGTGTCTCATCCGAACAATGCAGCTCCAGCAGCACTGTGCCCCATGCTGGAGCATTGGTTCAGTACCGACTCAAAGGGAAGAGTGCCACTTCCCTCTGGAAACAAAACAAACAGCTGTGCACCAGAGGGGGGGCAAGCTAGGGCAGAGGTGCACTTTGTACCACCCTCAGCATGGGGCCCCTCCTTTGATCTCCTCTTAACATCCCCCCACCCCCGACCCCCCCAGCATGCTTTGTGCCAGTTTGAATGCTTGTAGACGAGTTCAGACTTTTTGCTGAGACCTGATGTTTTTTTGCTTTGCGCTTTTCTTGAGAGGCTTTTTTCCTTTGACGTTGGTTTTAGAAACCCGGCTTCTCAGCTGGGTTCTCCTGATTCAGTGTTGATGGGCCAGCTATGTCTGTAGTAAGCAGACTCATGGCTGTAAGGAGGAGGATGTTCTGAAGTCTGTTGGCCCCTGGAATACTATCTCAGAACTCCCTAAGGCCAAATTGGCTAGGACAATATCCATTCTCTGGTCTCCCCTTAACCCATTCTCTGCTTGTCCTTACCCAATGCAGTTACACACACACACACACACACACTATCCATCCATTCTGCACCCTACACCACCCCACCCATACATTTTTTCCAATCAATTTTGTTTTGCTCCCAGCAACGTCAACTGTCTGCTGTGGCTCCCCACAAATTAATCAGTTCAGCTCTGTCCTGACTCCCTCCTGTGCCATTCAACCATCTATTCTGTGCTCCCTTTCCCCAGTCAGTTCATATCTGCAGCTGTGATTAATCTCTTCTAGAATTGTCCTAAATTCTATCTTTTCTTTCCCTCCCTTACTGGTTCTAGCTATATTTTTTCATTTCTGTGCTTCCGGCCTCCAAATTCCTGATAACTGGCCTGGGAATCAGGAAATGGGAGAAGGCGGGGAGCAGTAGGATGCATTGGGACTTGTTGGGTAGGACTGCAGGCTGGGAGAAAACAGAGTAACCTTTTTCTCATTCATGCTCTCCACCTTCCAACTGCAATGTGGAACACCTGTATTTCATTGTGTTGTCAGCATAATTTGCAAATTATAATGGTTTTTAACTATAAAAGCCTATTTTTAAAGGATTTTCTTTTCACTCTGAGTGAAATCATTTGCCAAAGAAAGAAAACCTGGAAAAATAAATTGTCACATGAAACCGAGAAGTCCTCCACACACTGTGCTGCAGCATCCACTGGGGGGCACAATAGTGGTGCATTCTCAGGACCAGCATGCGAATTGTACCCTGTGGCAGTGGGTTGTGGACTGGATGTGGAATGGCCCTCTAGCTAGGCCCAGAATGATCCTAGTGGGCAACTGTCAGCAGCTCACTCAGTGCCTGCTCCCAGCAAACCTCTCCTGTTTCCCCCAGTGATTTACCAGAGTTTGGAACAATTACGTATGGCTAGCGGTGTTGTCTCAACAACAAGTAGGAGCAATAGTTGTGAACAAAAAGTGTATCTAAGTCTTAGAAAGCTGCCACTTGCCTTAGATGACCACATCAGCTTTGCAGTTAGCTCTGGTCAGTTTTTAAAGCACTGGGAAACGCTGGGGTAATGGTACCACGTCATTTCTGTATTTAAAGCATTGCACAGATAAACACGTCACTCTTCATGCACCCCTGGGTAAGTATGATCATCGCCCCCACTTTACACATGGGGAAGAGGGCAGAGCACTGCAGTGACTTACCCACAGCCCCTTAGTGAGTCAGACCTGCCAATTCCCAACTCTGTGAAAAGTCCTTCACACCACAGAGAAGTGCTGTTTGGCCAAGGTAAAAAAGGCAGGTGAGTATATACCACCACAGTAATTCCCTAGTCATTTTGGTCAGCATAGGGGAGTGGGCGGAACCACAGCTCCTCCCCTTGCATACTCCTTTTTCCTCCCTTCCCTTCTCACTCACTCAAAGTAGAGTGGGTATCGGGTAAGTAGTGGGCAAGCTAAGAAAGTCAATGAGATCAAATAGGTATAACTGGAGGGCAAAACTGGACCCCACGTGCAGTGGGAATATGTACATATCCCTAAGCCAATGGGCACAGTACTTTTATTCTTATATGATTGTTTGTCCACAGTTAATATATGTATCATTTAAATCCCTGGTAGACTGAGAAGACAGCAGGAACAGAGTGGGCCGACGTCTAGTTTGGACAGGAGAGCATCCCTTCAAACACATGGAAAACTTCAGGATGGACGCAACAACAACCTACTGGGACATGGGTGCACAAAAGGCTGCAGCAGCTAGTTAGACACGCATCTTGTTGCACAGTTTAACACCGAAAGGGTCCGTGAAAGCTCGTTTCTGTGCACAGCTTGATATTTCACCTCCCCCCCCAGGAAAACTGACTCCTACAAAAAGTGCAATCCCATTGCTGAGTACAAAGATACAAAGCACACAGATTGGGAGCTCAATTTACACAGATGACACTGTTTCTCTTTAGACTGTGCTACCAGAAAAATGACCATCAGCAGCAAAATAAAAGGGGTTTCTATGTTGACCCTCCTTTTGTAACATCTTCAAAATCCTGGAACAAAACTTGAAAGAATTCATTTGGACATAGTCTCCAAGGTTGGCAGGTTTCTGGTTACCTGTAAGATACAGTTCTGTCTGGGCCAGCGTTGTCCTTAAAATCTTACATTATCAAATGTTAAAGGAAATACTCTGCCGTCTCTGTTAATTAAAACAAAAATTGGAATATGGAATTTTGTGAGACTGCTAAACACAGCCCAAACATTTGCCATCAAGGTCATAATGTATGTATACAATGTAAATATATTAATGTAGTGTGAAATAGACCAAATATCTAATACTTTCATTTAACTACCCGAAATGAGTTGAAAGATTCGTAGCATGAATGTATTTACATTGTTCTTTAACTTTATGCATTCTGTTAGATAGTAGAAGACCTGATCCTGGTCTCATTAAAGTCAATGAGAGGTTTGTTGTTGATTTTAGTGGAAGCAGAATCAGACACATGGATAGTGTATTATTATGAAGGTGAAAGATCATAGGCTGCGCAAGTGAGAACTCAAAATCTGAGAACTAAAATTGTTAGAAATTTGCTCATGTTCCTAACATTTAGAGAGAAAGATGTTGTTATAAACTGTGAAAAAGTAATGTGTCTGTTTCCAGTGATCTGTTCTGGTTAAGAATTGTCTTGGATAGGGAAAAATACATCCACTTACTTAGGAGTAACACTGATACAAAATACTTTTTTTAAAAAAAATTATGGACACCTCCATATATTTATAGTATTTTCATAATTTGGTACATCCACATTTTGTTAATAAATGCATAATTGTTCTGTGTTGTTCTTTTGATATTTTTTAAGATCAACATCTGTAAGCAAATCTTCATTTTCAACTTTAAAAAAAAATAAATTAGACTTTTTGGAAGCGATAATAAGCATATTTTATTTAAAGTATTCTATTTTTATTGTATTGATTATAGCTTAATTTTTTTACACAAATCCTATTTGTTTTTTATAATTGAATCTATTTTTAGATTTGGTTGCACATTATGTATAATTTTTGGCATAAAACAGTCATAATTTAGATCCTTGCAGCTTACAAGTCTAGTGTAGTGAAATAGAATGATTTTAGATCTATCATCTGAAAATGATGTTGTTAATTGCTTAGCTGTGGCATAGCCTGGAATAAATACAAGATCAAGACAAGGAGCAGAGTTTTTCTGGGCCCATAGAGGGCAACTTTCATTGTCCAAAATAAACCTTTTTGCTTATACTTTTTTAGAATGACCTTGTTCTTGCTGAAAGTTTGTTTCTCTTGGGGAAAAAGCACAGCTGGTACAATTTCATGTGGTTTCTAGAGACTTCCATATTCCTACTGTAATTTAAATGAACATACAGGAAATGGTCCTGAAAGTACCCATATGAGTGAATTTACTTCTTTGAGTAGTCTCTTCTTTGAGTAGTGAGAGACCACTCACATAAGTAAATGTTTGCAGGCTCAGCCCTATCTATGATAAATATAGGTAGTGCATGAAATACTTGTAAAGTTGAAAAGAGAATGACCAATCCAGAACAATGGCTATACACATTGTAATTATGATTGTTTTGGGTGAAATTACATTTCTGTTACCGTTGTCCATGTTCGGTCTGGTGCAACATTGGCAACATAAGGGATTCTGTGTCCATGGAATAAAATGTAAGGAAAGTAATGATCCACTCTGGAATTTCTTTATAGCAAAATTTCTTCAATAACCAGTCGTATCATAAACTGAGGATTTCTCCTGAAGGTGGAATTTAGTTAGCAGCAGGAGCATATGGTCTGGTCCTGCAGGGTGCTAAGACCTCAGTTCCCATTATAGTCAGCTGGAGGCAAGGTGGCCTGACACCTCACAGTCTGTTGCCATGTGTTTGGTGTCCTGACACCTCAGGGTTGCCAGATGTCCAGTTTTCGAGTGGAACACCTGGTCGAAAAGGGACTCCGTTAAAAGTCTGGTCAGCAGCACTGCAAGGCTAAGGCAGGCTAGTCCCTACCTGTCCTGGCACCACACTGCACCCCTGAAGTGGCCAGCGGGTCTGGCTCCTAGGCGGGAGGACCACAGGGCTCTGCACACTGCCCCCACTCCGAGCACTGGCTCCACGCTCTTATTGGCCAGGAACTGAGGCCAATGGGAGCTGGGGGAGGGAGGGTGCCTGTGGATGAGAGCAGTGTGAGGAGCCTCCTGGCCCCCCTGCCTAGGAGCCAGACCTGCTGGCTGCTTCCAGGGCACAGCGCAGTGCCAGGACAAGCAGGGAGCCTGCCTTAGTCCCACTGCGCCACTGACCAGGAGCTGCCTGAGGTAACCCCAACCCCTTGCCCCAGCCCTGAGCCCCCCAAACCCTGCGCCCCCTCCTGTACCCTAAACCCCTCATCCCCAGAGCCCATACCCCCTCCCACACTCCAACGCCCTGCCTCAATCCGCAGCCCCCCTCCCACATTCCGAATCTCTCAGCCCCACTCCCTAGCCTGGAGCACCCTCCTGCACCCCAAGCCCCTCATCCCCAGAGCCTGCACCCCCAGTTAGAGCCCTCCACCCTCCCACCCACCAACCCCCTACCCCAGCCCAGTGAAAGTGAGTGTGGGTGGGGGACAGCGAGCCACCAAGGGAGGGGGAATGTAGTGGGGGGGGGCGTGCCAGGGGCGGGGCTAGGGTGTTCAGTTTTACGCAATTAGAAAGTTGGCACCCTTACTCACAGAAGGTACTCAGCCCCCTCATGGACTGGTTCTCCAGTGTGCAGTTCTGCTCTAAAAGGCAACTCTTAAAACTGGCATTTTGGGTTCCATGCTTAGTGCCGCTCCATTTTTGAGGCAAATGTGTTCACTTTGCATGAAAGATCATGGACCTAGTATTCACCCTTCCCTGGATCTGAGTGTCATCCCCTTCCGCGCTCCCCTCCCCCATTCATTGCGAATTGACAGTCTAGCTAGTTTCTTACCATCCTGAACATCAGCATCACCACCAAAGCTTCTGCAAATCAAATTATGCCTTCAGTTATTCCTGTGGAACCCCACTGAGTTCCAGCAATGACATTAATGACACCTGTGCAAAATCACGACCATCCCATGATTGTACAGGTGTAGCTGATTGGCCTGTAATTGTGATGATGACGCACAAGAAAGTAAGGAACCCAGCTGCCTCTTCTGTAGTAGTATCGACATCAGTTGATAAGAGCAGTAACAAACTCATTTCCATCAGTACAGATAAGACCTACCCCCAGGCAAAGCTGAGGAGGTATTTGGTATAGTCACTTTGGAGATCACATACACACTTTGGACCCAATCCAACTCCTCTTGAAGTCAATTGGCTGGTTTTAATAGGAGTGGGCTTAGGCCATATAACTGATTTCCAGATAGATAGTAAAAGGTTAAAGAGAAAATAAAGAGTTAATTTAACTTGTAAATGTGCTTTATATCTCCTTGAAGTCAATACACCTTTGTTTAGCAGCAGAAATGGGACCAGGAAAAGAGGCCAGGGGCAAACTGCAGCCAAGTCGTGGATGATTATTCCAAAACACAAGGATGATATGGGGAGGTCAAAGGAAGGAAGAAATAAAACTGAAAGGGGCTCCTCGGGGCTCATTCATCCTTTATAACGTTACCATCCCGCATGATCTCAGATCACTGGGCTTGTCTTGTTTACTCAAGTCAGAGCAATACTTTATTTCAAAGGTAAAATATTTGGGTCACAATTTTGTTCTGAGCAGATGTGTGTGTGTGTGGGGGGGGCTAAACAGTTTGCTGTTAGCAGAGGTGGGAATTATTTTTTTTATTACCACATTTTACTGCAGTGGCACTTGATTTTGTAAAATTACAGTACTGAAGATGCACAGTCCCACAATCTCTCCATGGTAAAATATGCTGATATTGCCTTCTGTTCAATTTTCTCTTTCTATCTTGTATATTAAATAGTAGCACATTACCTTAAATGTTTAATTACTAACTGTCTTAAACTTCAAATGGCTCTTGTCATCTGCAATCATGACAAAAATGATTAATGGACTATTTCCAGGGTTTTGGTAATGGATCCTAGCACACTATGGGCAAGTACCTCAAAGAATTATATAATCCAGAGTATGTCAAAGGCAGCAATCCAGCTAGCCAATTAATTTAGCTTTTTTCTGGTTGCAGAATGTGTATAATCACAATTGTTAATGTCCTTGTTATTCAACATTATTTATATATTTTGGACTCTGACTTAATAGCCAATAGCAGCCTGTGACTCTTTGAGCTGCATTGGTGAGTTATTAGTGGCTAGATAAGGCACATGGCATTGTTGCCACGACCTGGTTGGATAAGTGCACAAGTACTTCTAGTGTGAAAGTTTGTGCACGCCAATGTAAATTTGGTGTCAAATTTTTGCACAGCCAATTTAAGAGCATTTGTGCCAGGAAAAATCAATTGTGTGGCTGCACGTAGAAAGCAAACACAACGGAGCATAGAAAACGTGAATTCAGTTAGAGCCAGTCAGCAACCCTGGCAACACTCCTATTCAGGGGAGCAATAGAGCAGAAGGCACCCTTTTCATTCACCTGCATAGGCTACTTCTATAGTAGATAGCAGCTTCTGCAGGCTGCTACTCCCCATACCATGCAGGGAGGAGGGGAGTGGGCATGAACTGGATGTACGCAGAGCCTTGGCTCCAGTCCCCCAACATGCTAGCCAGTACATCTGAGCCTGCGCAGCAGGGCAAGTCATCTGCTCAACAGTCCTACAATTCTATGATATAGGAATGAAACAGATGACATTCCCTACAGAGCAATCACAATCTGGTACCAGGTGTGATCCTGAGGCAGCACAACTTTGTGCAGCTCCTTGCTCAAGGCTTGTAGCAAAGCCATGATTTAGCTCTTAAAATCTGACTACATATCCATGCAAATCTTTTTGTGGAATGTACTCTTCATATGAGCCTCTGTGAGAGACTGACCTGATTTTTAAACAAGTACTTTGCAATTAGTCTTCTTCTGGCGGGCATAGTGTTAGCTAAATAATAACTATGCTCTTATGCAAATTGTGATTAATCATCTTTGCTTCCATAGCAGTTGTGTTCCTTCTATTTTACTGATTGGATCAACTTTTTTTTTTTTTGGCCAGCAGGAAAAAAATGTTTTGATATTTTTAGCAATCATTTAGTAATGCAAATTAGGTTGTTATAATCATGTTTATGAGAAAACACACTCTACAATCAGGACTTTAATAGCGCCTGATATTAGTTATGCTCTGTATGGTAATGAACTTGGCTCAGTTCATTTTTTTTATTTTTAATTTGCAAGGACGAATATGTCTAATCAATTACTGCATTTTTACAAAATAGCTAAGTAGTCATCACAAGTCCTTTCAGAGAGTCAAATGTAATATTCTGAAAACAGAAAGTTTCTATTGTTCAGAGATTTTATTTAAAAAAAATAATAAAGAACCATGTAGAGGTCCCAGGACATACATGGTGTTTAACATCCCTTTGCAGAAAACAGGCCTAATGACAGAGCCACTCCACAAGCCCAACCTTGGAAAGACGTGCACACGAATAAGTGAACTCAGATAAGCAGTCCCTACTGCCTGGAACAGAATTACTCACATGAATATATTTATTCACAGGCATAAGTGTTTTCAGGTTTAGGCCCAGTCTGGCACTTGAGGTCTGGAAAAATGTGTATGTGTTTTGGGCTTGGGCAGAGATTTCACTTGAAAAGGTTTATTGTTTTTATTGTAGACAATTTTGTGCTCTTGAAATTTTGCAGCGGCATTTATTTTTTTTACATGAAGTTCCTGCATAGAAGAATCCTATAGAGTTTTATTAACAATTATAACTTCTCTTAAACCAGCAAATAGAATTCCAGAGCAGGGATTTCATTCGCCTGTCAATGTTTTGAGCGTAATTTCTATAGAGCCTTTTAATATTTGTTTGTATTGCCCCAATTAGGGACTCGTTATACCAAAGACAAAAGCCAGTTACTGCCTCAAGGAACTTACACTCTAAACTTTTGAGATGTAACGTAAAGGTAGAGAGAAGCAAATGGGGCAAAGGTTTGTTAGAGAAGCAGCTAACAGTGAAATCATATTAGGTATAATAGGTGGCAGTTATATACAAATGTCTTATTGATTTCCTCTCTGTTAAATCACACACACACCTTATTGAGTTCCTCTCTGACCACCCCCACACACACCCCACCCAGTCACTCATTCACCCACACACCCCAACTTTCACTTGAAATTTCAGGGTATGTGCGTAGCAGAATAGAGAGGGTAGAAGAGAAGAGTATTATTCTACTGGCTTCTGCTGCTGCTGCCCTTCCTCTGGTCTAACTTGGGCCCACTGGAACACTGTGATTAGTAGCAAATCTCAGCAGCTGCGTGATGGAATGAACAGGGGAGGTGAATAAAGTTTAGATGACAAAATATATGCACAGAGAATAGTATCTTCCTCTCAGCATCCCTCAGCGTGCATTAGCAATACCAAAGCTGCTGAGTTTTAACCACAGTCTTTGGAAGGTGTTTGCTTACTGCTGGAGAAAGAAGTGAAAGGAAAGCTGGAGTTTTGTCTCCAGCTTTGCTTCCAGTCACCCCCTCCCCCCCCGCAGTCTTGCCCCTGGCTCCACTTCCTCACCTGCTGACTATGGCAGTGGTGTGGGAGAGCAGATTACTGACCCGTCACTCTTCTCCCCAGTCCCTTTGCTGGTGACCCCTCCCTGCTCCATTTGCCACACATGTCCACTGAGCAGAGGAGTACTGGTTGTAAGCAGTGTTACTTCTCTAAAGGACACTTGTCTCTGTATTTCTGACAGAATGGGCAGCATTGACAATCAGTATGACTGAAGGGAAGGAGCAATGTAGCCTTCTAACATTGCTGGTAGAATCAGGGGAGCGGGTAAGCATCTCTCCCCATGGCCCAAGGTGTCCTGCCTCTCTCCATTATCTCTGAGTTCAGTTGCATTTGTCCTCCCCAAATGAACCTCATTAGCTTCTTTCCTCTCTATTCTTACACCCTCTGTAGTCTCAGTGAATGCCTAAACCTGACTTGAGAAGGATTCCCAGCAACTTTGCACTTGGTGGCAATTACCATGACAGCCTGCCCACACAGTCCCTGTTAACACCCCCCCCCCCCCCCAAAACTCCCCACCTCACTCATTAATCTGTAAAATGTGTTGGGATCCTGTTGGATGGACGTTGCTGTTATCAATAGCTCAGTGCTTTTTAGTCCATTGAGACGACAGATGAGGGCCACCTAGACTCAAGGTAATTATTTGGGTTAGTGAAGGGTATTGGTGCCACGCCACCCCTTCCTTCATCCTGTGCTTTCATGTAGCTGCTTGAGTTATCACATGCAGTCATAGCCGCTCAGGCACTATTGAGCCAACGCTTCAACATCTTGAAGTTTTAGTGGTACCAACTGATGTACCGCCCATTCCCAAAACATCTGTCTTTAATGATCCTGCCCAACCCATGCAATCCATACTTCCTGCTCCTATCAGTTACCATATTGAGGAAGCACACATTTCGCCTGCTGCACAATTATGCATATGGTGAGCCAAACTCCTGAAAATGAGCATTGTGGAAATGCTGATAGTTTCTTTAAAAAACTGTCATCTTATTGGGCAGAAGCTGAACATGCTTATAAAGGGTGTACATTCTTCTAGAGGACATCCCCTTATTTCAAGGCGGGAGTTATTTTACGTTTTTTCCAATACAAGACTTTCAGTACTGAAGAATTAAAGTAAAGATAACACTAGCTGTAGGTCACATAGATCAACGATGCCATATAGATCATTTGTAATGTGTCTCTAAAATATGTGCTGACAATATTTTGGCACATAGGCATATTGCATAAACAAATTAGGTAATTTTAAGTGCAACTAAAGGAGTCATAACTACCCAATCTGTATATACACAAATATCCCTTCATGTGCATAAATGGTGCACACAAGTAGGTGCAGCCACAAATATTGTGAGCCCACGTTCAAAGGGCTTACAGAATGTGGCCCTACATATTTACATGTGAGCAGCTTTGATTACCTTGGAGCAAAAGTAAATGTTGAATTGTTTTTTTTTTTAATTATTTGCTATCAAATAGTTGGAGCCAGATGTTTTCTTCAGTTTCAGAGCTCTACAATGAAATTCAGACATTCCATATTTTGAAGAGTGTTTCAAAATTTCTGAAGTTTAAATCGAATTCGGTGTAAAAGTCAGCCTATGGTCAAGAGGGGATTATTTAGTGTCAAGACATCTTGCTAGGCTTCCCATGAGAAATTTTAGGAACAGATTAAGGCCTATGATGTGTCATATAGCTTCTAAATAAGTGATAGGGACATAGAAATTGCCATAATGGATCAGACTAGTGCGCCATCTAGTCCAGGGGCTAATCACCAACAATGGCAAGTACTCAAGGCTTTGGAGTGTTACCAACAAAGATTCAATTTGGTAACTAAAGAGACCTCAGCATCAGTCAGCTTGATTGGATTTATTGTTAGTCAGCAGATAACAGAAAAGACCTATAGGGCAGTGGTCCCCAAACTTTTTAACGTCACAACCCCCTGCCCCCACACACCTGTCCATGCCTCCCTCCCCACACACAAAGCTGCGCTGGGGTGGAGGGATGCAGAGAGGGCTAAGGGGGCTGAGGCTGGGGGCCACAGCTGGGGCCGGGGGCCAGAAGTGGACCCTCGGCCGGCAGCCATGGCTAGGAGCTGCTCCCCGGGCATGGAGCCAGCAGCTGAGACCCAGGGTGTTCAGCTGTGGCTGGGAACTGATCCCCGCGTATGGGGCCGGCAGCCAGGACTAGGACCGGAGCTGGGCAGCGCTCCCTCCCTGCCCCATAGAGACTTGTCGGGACCTCAGCTGCTTCCCCCCGCCCCTGGGGTCATGCCCCACAGATTGAAGACCTTGGATATAGGGTGACAGTATTTCCCTATACTTACAATGTGATGCATGGGGCTGCACCAAGCCACCTGGTGTCACCACTCATCCCCTGCACCCTCTTAAACATTCCTCCATGCCCCGAATTGAGCCAAATAGCAGAGCTGGGGGGAGGGGAGGAAGCGGCATGCGTATGGGCTGGGATGTGGGCAGCAAAGCAGGGTGTGCGTACTTTTGGGCTCAGAGCCAGGCGGTGAAGCTATTGGACTATGATCCAGTTAGCAGTGTGATGCCCCTTTGCGGTCTGGGATAGCAGAGAGGGAGGAAGGAGGCTCCAGATAACAGGAGAGACCAGAAAGCAGCACTAGGAAGGTGGAGGGGAGGCTGTGATGCAGGGTCGCCATTTCAGTTTTTGGTATGGTAGGGAGGAGGGAACTCCTGGCCAGTGAGGCGAGAGAAGTGAGCGATGGGGGTAGGGTGACCAGATGTCCTGATTTTATAGGGATGGGCCCAATATTTGGGGCTTTTTTTATATGGGATCCTATTACGCCCCCACCCCGGTCCCGATTTTTCACACTTGCTAGCTGGTCACCCTAGCTGGGGGACTAGGGTGGGGGTGTCCCTCCAGGCCGGTGATACAAAACTTACGGAGGCCCTCCCTAAATGGCGCCCTTACTGAGATGGGGCAGAAGCTTGCGACTGGAGACAGACTGCGGAGGGAAAGAAGCCGTTTGGAGCAGGGGGAACTGTTGAGGGCTCTGGGGACTGGCCCCGAAGTACTGTCTGTGGAAAGGACACAAGGTCAGGGTGCAAGCCCCAGGGACTCACTGGGGGCTGTGAGGAGAGCCGTGCCACACTCAGTGCCCTGGCAAAAGTGCATGTTGTGGGACCAAGTCGGACACTTACCAGCTGAGTTGCCCAGTAGGGCCCAGCACCCATGAGTTTTGGCTGCATGGCCTGGCTGGAGACGCGTTTGAATTAGGGCCCTGATCACACTGTCCTCTGACTGGGCTGCAGAGGGAGCACACGACACCCTATTGAACACTGTTTGGAGGGGCAGGGCATAGGGGAGACACATTGGCCAGGCTCCTTTCCTGCCCAAACATACCTGCTCACTCCCCGACTGTTCCGCTGTGCCCACCTGGGGGGGCATGGCCCCACTTTTTTGGCAAAATTGGGCATTTGTCCCATTTGCTTGTGTCAGCTGATTAGGGGGCTGTGGGAAGTGCCAACGGCTAAGTTGGCAAGAGCAAACAGGACAAATGCCCAGTTTTGCCCAAAAAGGTAGGACATCAGGGACAGTGTGTGATGGGTTGGATCACAGAAACCTCCTTGGGGACTGCCACCTGATGTGCCGAGACTACCTCTGAGCCCGTTTCCCTGGCCACTTGGGACGTCAGTGCTCTGCCTGGTTTGACATACTAGCCTGCTACAAACACAGACCTAGGTCTGAACAACATCCCCCGAAAGCTGCAGGCTTAACTGAAAACTGCTTAAGAAGTGTTCCTGTCTCCAACACTCACATGCCCAGCTCCCAATGGGGTCCAAACCCCTAATAAATCCGTTTTACCTGTATAAAGCTTATACAGGGTAAACTCATAAATTGTTCATCCTCTATAACACTGATAGAGAGAGATGCACAGCTGTTTGCACCCTTCCCCCCCCGGTATTAATACATACTCTGGGTTAATTAATAAGTACAAAGTGATTTTATTAAATACAAAAAAAGTATGATGTAAGTGGTTCCAAGTAATAACAGACAGAACAAAGTGAATTACCAAGCAAAATAAAATAAAACACGCAAGTCTAAGCCTAGTACAGTAAGAAAACTGAATACAGCTAAAAGCTCACCCTCAGATGTTTCAATAAGCTTCTATCACAGACTGGACGCCTTCCTAGTCTGGGCACAATCCTTCCCTCTGGTACAGCCCTTGCTCCAGCTCAGGTGGTAGCTAGGGGATTTCTCATGATTGCAACCCCCTTTGTTCTGTTCCACCCCCTCCCCCCCATATAGCTTTGGCACAAGCCGGGAATCTTTTGTCTCTCTCTGGGGCCCCACCCCTCCTTCTAAATGGAAAAGCACCAGGTTTAAGATGGATTTCAGTACCAGGTGACATGGTCACATGTCCTGTTAGACCCCCCGCCAAGCCTTCATGCCTCCCAGCCTGACTCACAGGAAGGCCTGCAAGCAAACAGAGCCATCCAGTTGATGGGAGCCATCAAGATTCAAAACCACCATTAATGGCCCACACTTTGCATAATTACAATAGGCCCTCAGAGTTATATTTCATATTTCTAGTTTCAGATACAAGAATGATACATACATACAAATAGGATGATCACACTCAGCAGATTATAAGCTTTGAAATGATACCTTACAAGAGACCTTTTGCATGAAGCATAGTCCAGTTACATTATATTCACACTCATTAGCATATTTCATAAAAATCACATAGGGTGCAATGTCACACAGTGCTTAAAAATGGAACTGTGCTGGCCAAAATGGGACATATGGTCACCCTATCATTGGGAAAGGGATAGCTAATAAGATAGAAAATATCATAATGCCTCCATATAAATCTATGGTATGCCCACATCTTGACTACTGCATGCAGATCTGGTTGCCCCATCTCAAAAGAGATAGATTGGAATTGGAAAAGGTAAAGAAAAGGGCAACAAAAATGATGAGGGGTATGAAATGGCTGCCATATGAGGAGAGATTAATAAGACTGGGACTGTTCAGGTTGGAAAAGAGATGACTAAGGGGGGATATGATAGAGGTCTATAAGATCGTGACTGGTGTGGAGAAACTAAATAAGGAAGTTTTATTTACTCATAACACAAGAACTAGGGGTCACCAAATGACATTAATAGGCAACAGATTTAAAACAAACAAAAAGAAGTACTTCTTCACAAAGCACAGTCAACCTGTGGAACTCTTTGCCAGAGGATGTTGTGAAGGTCAAGACTATAACAGGGTTCAAAAAAGAACTAGCTATATTCATGGAGGATAGTCCATCAATGGCTATTAACCAGGATGGTCAGGGATGCAAAACCATGCTCTGAGTGTGCCTACTCTCTGTTTGCCAGAAGCTGGGAATGGGTGTGTAGCAGGGTGGTCACCCGCTCCTGCCCTGAAGGGCTTAAAACAGCCCTGGGAGAGGGCTATGTGACGTTATTGATATAATCTGCGACCATATAGATCATTGTTGCAACCAAGGTCCTGTAGTGGCACCCAAATCTTGTATAAAGGGGGTCAAATGGGGTGTCTAAGACAAGGTTATGGTTTACTGGTTATGATTATGCTGTCTATATGTGTGTATCAATTTTGTAGTTGAAGTTATAAATATTGGCTCTATACTGTCTGTATTTCAAACTTATGCTATGCTGCTGGGTGACATCCCAGACAAACTGGTGTTAGCTCTGCCTAGCCTGCTTGATGGCCCATTAAGGACCATCAGCTATACAATGGACCCATTGAGAGAAGGCAAATATGCCTTGAGACTCAGCAAAGGATGCAGGAACTTGCCCATGTGACTCCAGACTCCATTTTGCTGTAATTTTCCACAGTAAGAACAAAGGTGTTCTTACACCTGGAAAAGACTATATAAGGCTAATGCCTCATCTCCATCTTGTCTTCAGTCCTGCTTGATACCTCTGGAGGAACTTTGCTACAAGCTGAAGCTTTGAACAAAGGACTGAGGACCCATCCCAGCTGGGGATGTTCCAGAGACTTGATTTGAACCTGCAGTTTATTCTATCGCTGCTGCAAGCCTGAACCAAGAACTTTGCCATTACTGTATATAATTGATTCTATTTAACCAATTCTAACTCTCATCTATATCTTTTTCCTTTTATGAATAAACCTTTAGATTTTAGATTCTAAAGGATTGGCAACAGCGTGATTTGTGGGTAAGATCTGATTTGTATATTGACCTGGGTCTGGGGCTTGGTCCTTTGGGATCAGGAGAACCTTTTTCTTTTACTTGGGTATTGGTTTTCATAACCATTTGTCCCCATAACGAGTGGCACTGGTGGTAATACTGGGAAACTGGAGTGTCTAAGGAGATTGCTTGTGAGACTTGCGGTTAGCCAGTGGGGTGAGACCGAAGTTCTTTTAGTCTGGCTGGTTTGGTTTGCCTTAGAGGTGGAAAAAAACCCCAGCCTTGGGCTGTAACTGCCCTGTTTGAGCAATTTGTCCTGAGTTGGCAGTCTCAGTTGGGTTCCGCCAGAACCGCATCGTCACAGGCTGTGGCAGGGAAAACAGCTAATAGGCGGATTGGGGAAGCAGCTGCAGCTGGGCCACGCTCCAATCAGGCCTCAGCTGGTCCTATATAAGAGGCTGGGAGCCAGGAGCTCAGCAGACTCCCTCTAGCTTCTGAGAGGGAGGGACCTGAGAGCAGAGCAGAGCAGAGCAGAGCAGAGCAGAGCAGAGCAGAGCAGAGCAGAGCAGAGCAGAGCAGAGCAGAGCAGAGCAGAGCAGAGCAGAGCAGAGCAGAGCAGCTCCGCTCCGCTCCGCTCCAGGCTGCGGCTCCAGGCTGCGGCCTAGCAGAAGGCCAATGGGTAGTGGGGGTTGCAGAGGCAGCCCAGGAGTAGGCAAAGGCAGCAGGTCCAAACCCAACCTTGCCTATGATGAGTGGCTTTTACACTGCAGTCTGCCCCAGTGAGCAGGGGCTAGATGGTGACTGACAGTAGCCCATGACTGAGGCAAGGTGGGGATTAGAGGGTTGGAGTTCCCCAGAGAGGGGAGACCCTGAGAGAAAGGGGTTCCTGCCAGGGGGCAGCACCCCAGATAATAGGGCACCGGGTCCGGGAGGGACATGGGGGCCAAACGGCAAGCGGATCACCGGCCTGCAGAGGGCGTGCCAACAGCTGGATGAGCTAATCCCTGAGATGACCAGCAGGAGGTGCTGCAGGGGTGAGTCCACACTGCTACATGTGGTGGAGAATGTGGGCATAGCGGTCTGCCCCTGATACAAGGGGTAGGGCATGGACTGTGGGACGATTGCCTGAATCGCGAAGTTGAAGAACGAATGGTGGAGAAAATGAAAACGGAATATTATTGGAGAGCCTGTGTGGCCCGTCTTGCCGAGCAGCAAGCAGGGCTGCTTCAGCTGCTGTGGGGGAGGGCACAAGGACCTCTCATTGGGGCCAGGCACCTTGGGCAGGAGGCTGGTGCCAAGGCCTAAAGACTGTTTTGCCTGTGGGCGACTGGGACACTTGAGAAGGGAGTGCCCCTACTGGACTGGAGCAAAGAGCCTCCGCCTGGGACATGGTGGAGAGACTCGAGAGCCCCCTGTGAAGCCAACAGGGGGGGTCCAAATGTGTTGGGCCTGTGGGGAACCAGGGCACATGAAGAGGGAATGCCCTCGGGGGACTCACAGGACCAGGCCTAGCCCAGAGGTGGCCCAAGGAATGGGCTGTGCTTCCTATGCCACAAGGGTGGCCAAGTAAGACGGCTTTGCCCCCAGAGAAGGAGGGGGAGGCCGGAGGACCAGGCCAGGTCCGAGACTCCACCGAAGGAGGGGTGGTGATGACCAGGGCTCTAGAAAGGGGATTGTCTGGGGCAGAAAAGCTCCAGGTAAAAAGGGGAACCCACACAGCAGCGGGATGACCTACGATGGGGACCCAGACAGACAGGGGAAACCACGCAGGACCGGGACCAGCTATGGTGGGGACCCAGACTGCAGAAGGGGGAAGCAGGTGGCTCCTCATAATAGAAAACCTGTGGCAGGAGAGAGACCTCCTGTGGGCCCAGCTGCGAGGGAAGCTGGGAAGATAAGAACACCCGCACCCCCCGGTGGAGGGGATTTTGAGGTGGGGTGTGTTTAGCGGGGTGGTCACCCGCTCCTGCCCCAGATAACGGGAGGGACATGGGGGCCAAGCGGTATTGGGACACCGGCCTGCAGAGGGTGCTCCAATGGCTGGAGAGCTAATTCCCACGGGCAACCAGCAGGAGGCGCCGCAGGGGTGAGTCCCACACTGCTACAGGGCGACAGAGGATGGATCACTTGAGGATTACATGATCTGTTCATTCCCTCTGAAGCATGTGGCATTGGCCACTGTCAGAAAACAGGATACTGGGCTAGCTGGACCACTGTGGCCATTCATATGTTCTATATACATACCAAATCTGGAGAATCCCCTTGTAGCCTGATAATAAACAGCTTGCATTGTTGTCTGATTTTCATTCTGCCATTGGCCTACAGCTTAGCATCTTTATAGACAACCTGTTCACGGTTTTGTTTTCATTATTTCTTATATTTCACAGACAACCCTCTTATTTTGACTCATAAATTTCCAGTAACATCTGTTATTTATTTAACTTTTTGGTAAGTATATTAAATTCTGCTAACTTAAGCGCTTGTTACTTGCTGTTAGTCCACTACTAAAAATAATATTCCTTGTTTAACAATTCTTGTAGAGGTTGTCAGATCTCTCCTGGTAATTTTTAGCAAGCTACGTTACCTCTTTTTAACATGACTCTAAAGAATTATGAGAGTCTGGTTCATAGGCAAGCTATAGAGCCTCATGAAAATCTGGTACCTAGGTCAACAGGAGGAAGGTACAAGACACTCTGTAATTCTAAATTCTTGGAATAACCTGTCCTAAAGGAAGTTTCTTCCTGTCTTGGTTGAAGTAAGGGGAAAAAAAAAAAGATTCAGAAGGAATCTACGGTATCGGACCTAACATAAAACTGTTGCTATTCTCATTATCCATGTACATTTCTAATCCTTTTTGAAATACCCACAAAGCTTTGACCACAATGGCATCTTGTTACATTGTATTCCACAGATCAAATTATGAGATGTGTAAAAAAGTGTACTTCTTTTTTTTATCAGCTTTACTCTTGTTGCCTTTCCATCACTTGGGTGGTTTATTATTCTTGTATTTTGAGACAGGCTAAATGGGAGCACTCTATTGTCCTTTTCTGTACCCTTCATTACTTTGTATCAGGTCCTATCTTATTCATTTCCTCTCTTAAGAGGACACACCCTAAACTTTCCTTCTTTCCTCATATCCAAGTCTCTCCATACCTCTAATAAATGTTGTTACTATCTTTGGAACCATTCTACCTGGGTCATATCTTTATGATGGCCTGATCAGAACTGAAATAGCTAGAAGCACGGATGTAGTGTTATTTAATACATCAGTTATTTTCTATCGCATTCTTAATATTATTTTTGTTTCTTGGCCACTACTGTGCATTGAGCAGATGCTTTCATTGAACTTTGCACAGTGAAGCTCTGATCTTTTTTTATTGACTGTTTGCTGGTCTCTAAATTAACAGAAATGCGTATGAGTTACTCAGATTATTCCTTCCAACACACTTTACCTTGAATTTCGTCTACCATCTGGTGTGAGTCATCTAGCTTTGTTAGAAAAATAAACAAACATACTTAGTCCATACCACCGAGCAATCCGTCTTCTTGACGATTATATCCATATCATTTGGTTATAGCTAGACAAATAGCACAATTGATTCTGTTTTAGTTCTTTAATAAAGTAGGGCCATTTACTCTGTTGGTAGTTGATAGCAATAATGCCCAAAGCTTTTTTCTCTTTAGTAGCCTAATTAAGAAGAAGCTGACCTTCCAACTATCCATTAATTGCTCAGTGAGTTTATGTATATTTGGCAAAAGGTTTATCTTAATATCTGCTGAGAACATTTGGACAGCAAACAAATGCACTTAAACTACTTGAGGAAGCCAATCACGAATATTTCTGTACAGTAGAAGTACTGAGAATGATTCCTGGAATCTTTTCCACACTAGCAATCTCATCATGGCGCATAGATGCATTTTAAACTTTTTATTAAGGCAAAGTTACAGTGAAACATCATACATTTGGCTCATTTTTTAATGGAGAGGTATCTTAATTGAAAGAAATTAGTTGTGAATGACACTTGTTAGCCCATCTGCTTCAGGTTCATGATCAGCTTTGAAGGAGTCATCTTCTTACTAGTTACATGTCAAAATATATGAGCAAAGGAAAACATTCAGGAAAGTAAAAATCAGATTTTTCCTGACAAGTGAGCCAAAGAAACTTTGCTCTTTCATGCCAAATAGGAAGCCTAAAATATAATTAAGCATAACACGAACTGAAGCTAGAAGCTTGTAATATATACCATTATCCCCACGTCTGAGCATTTGAGATCTGCAAGATATCTACTAGATAGGACAGAAAATTGATTTAGATTAGGCAGAAGGGAAAAAAAAAAACAGAAGAGATTCTAAGAGGTAGCAGCGCAAACTCTTTTCCAGGATTTGTATTTTCCTTATTTTTGGAATTTATAATGTTTTGCTATTGAATATTGCAGCTTCCTGAATAAGGGTAGTTTCTTTAACATAAATAGGTAAGGCTCAGCCTGACACTGAAATTTAAACATGTTAATGCTTCTTATTTACATTGTATTAAACAGGAAGGGTTTATGTGACAAACTGGGTGTGATAATCTACAATATAAATAGTAATGATCAATAGATGAAACTCAGCTTTTTTTCATCCAAGTCTAGTGAAGCCTTTGAGCTTTCTTCCTCTCCTCACTTCTCCATTACATAATCTTTTCTCTATACCTTCCCACCACAACCAGTCACGGCCTTTTCATCCTCCCACCCTTGATTGCAAACCCAGCCCTCTGCTTCCCACCAAGTAAAGTTAAGCTTAATCAGCTTTGGTGGAGATCCAGTGACTCCTATTCTTTGTTCGTCGCTAAACCTTCTTCCCTGACCCTAGTTAAGGTCTGTTCTACTTCCATGATGAAATATCAGTAGGTCTAAACAATCCTTCCTGGATAAAAGCAGAGACAGCTCTCTGAAATCACATATAACCAAGGCTTCCATGATCAAGAAGGGACTATAATACTTGCTGACATCCAGCCATACATTTGGCAGGATTTTAGAAAAGGGGAGGGCAGAACTGACTATTGTTTAGCTAGGAGACACTTATCCAAGTTTCAGCAGTGGGATTGGGCTCAGGTTGACATGATTTGGAGGGGAGGGGGTTAAATCTGCAGTACAATATCAAGGAATAGTCATAGAGAAAGGATAGGTGATTATAAGTATTTACACTTCTTACAGAGGTGCGTGAATATGCACCTGTCTTGCTTCATTAATTGGTTGTACTGGTTTAGCTTGCCATGCACTAATGTCCCACATGGACACTGCTATGAGATAGTCAAAGTCATGGAATGCAGCTTAGCATAATATACTTTGAAGTAGTGGTACACTAAGCTGTACGCCAGGACTTTGTGCTGTAGTGGGGTCTACATGGGATGTCAGTGTGTGGCAATCCGATGCACTGTAGTTTCACACTCTGGCTTGCTGTGCACTAGCTTGCCCTGTAGCCAAGTCCTCAAGTGAGTATTTTATGCTGATCAAGATTTTCAAAAATGGATGCTTAAAGTTAGGCTCCTGGAGCCCCATGCTCAACTATTGCCATGGGCTGTAGTACCCGGGAAGTTAATGGAGCTCTGCCAGTTTACACCCATGGAAGATCTGGCCCCATAGCTTTTACCTGAGTGCCTAAAAAAATTGGTCTGCTTTTTCAGAAGTGCTGAGCACCCAGCAGTTATTGTCAATTGCTGTAGTGACCTAAATTTTAGGCACTTTTTTTTTTTTTTTTTTTTTTTTTTAAAGCTTGATCCATAGAAAGAATGCAGTAGATTTTGAATATGTGAATTCTCTCTCTTCCTTAACCTGTTTAATGATAACCTGTTACATGTGTTAGTTCATTCTGGCCATTGGTTTTTTGGGGGGTTAAACAACTTTTTTTTTTTTTTGTATTTCTGTCCTCTCTAACACAATGGCTCGATATGAGAAATTTTGATTGCTTTTCTCCATTACTATTTTCCTTTAATAAAAAGGAAATTTATATCGTATAATTCATTTTCTTTTCTACTTTTTTTAAGTCCATAAAAAACCCTCACCATTTTGTACTATTTGAGACTGCTACTAATAAAATTTAGCTATTATACCTAAAGGCTACTTATTAGATAAATGGAGATGATTAGTTGCTCTGCATCAGAATATTACTGCAAGTCCTTTCAATAAAGGTTAGATGAAATGTGTGCAGTATTTTTTGTCTGAATGTGGCCATGGGTATGTTACACATGCTCGTATGCCTTAGAATAGATACAATATTTTTTCTCACTGTGCATTATGCTCTTTATGCTTTAATAGGTCAAGCACTGCAATCTTGGTTAGTCCTTTCCCCCACTCCCAAACCTGGCCATCTCCAGGATACGGCAAAAATTGGTCACTTTCGATTATATCATCTTCAGAGCCATGTCTTTGAAAATATATTTTCTGCCTGTTACTCTCAAAAGTCAGTCCATTCCATAAACCTGTAAGATGGAAGACAACCAAACCTTCCAATCGCCTTTCTCCATCTCCCACACATCTATCCCACTACCCTTTTTCTCTCCCATCATACCCATTAATTTCTCTCTTACAGGTACCATCCTTACCTTCCATTCTCTCTTTACCGCCACTTTAGTGACTTCCACAGATGTCTGTATGTATTCCCTTTCCTGGCTCTCATCCATCTCTACGCAGGCTGCCAGAACCTAAGACAGGCAGATGTCAACTATTTACAAGCCTGGAGGCTCCCACTCCATGCTTATGTCTGTAGTGACTAGGTTCCAGACACAATATCTTCAAAATTCTGACACTGCCACACTTGCAAGATCTCTTCCTCCAGCCCCATTATTTTAAGTCCCTTGGACTGTTCTTTGGACACACACATAGGTTGCAGTGCTTGACCTATTAGAGTACTGAAACTAAGGCATTCAGCACATACAGAATAGTGCACAGTGACAAAAAATATTGGGTCTACACTAAGGTGTATGAGCATGTTTAACATCCCAATGGCCACATTCATATAGACATGATGGCTTGTCATCAGGGTCAAACCCAAGACTCTCAGCACCAAAAATCATAGTACACCTCTACCCTGAAACAACGCGACCTGATATAACACGAATTCGAATATAATGCGGTAAAGCAGCGCTCCGGGGGGCAGGGCTGCGCACTCCAGTGGATCAAAGCAAGTTCGATATAACGCGGTTTCACCTATAACACGGTAAGATTTTTTTGGCTCCCAAGGACAGCGTCTTGCATCTGAAGAAGTGAGGTTTTTACCCACGAAAGCTTATGCCCAAATAAATCTGTTAGTCTTTAAGGTGCCACCAGACTCCTTGTTGTTTTTGTAGATACAGACTAACACAGCTACCCCCTGATACTTGAAGGACAGCGTTATATCGGGATAGAGGTGTACTTGAATTAAAGTAGTAACTCGCTACCTGGGAATAATTTTCTTATCCTGATACTGGTCAGCCACTAGCTGGAGACATAGTCAAATACCCCTAGTCAATGCATTACATGCACATAATGTCAACCTCTCATATTATGTGCTAGAGCTAGTCGGGAAATTATTTTTCTTTACAATTTTTTCAGGGTTTTTTGGTCAGAAAATTGGGGGGGGGGGGGGAAATAGTTTAAAAACATAAAAAGTTTATTTTTGGCTTCCCAAACCCCCCCAACAAGCATTTTCAGTTCTGCTTTGTTTGTTTTTTAAATATATAGATTGTTGACAAGCCATTTTCCATCAAAATTATTTTAGACCAGCCTTACTATGGACACATCCTGCCAGGGAATGTTGCCATGCTAAGTAGATTGCAGCTCTCTTGGAGAGATTTAAAGGCGGTATCAATATGCAGGGTGGATACAGGAGTTTGTAAATCAGTGAAAATATGAATTTTCATAGCCATAAGCAAAGCAGAGCAGCATCCCAAACAAGCCAAAATACCTTCATTTGCCAGCTAAACTGACCATTTTGTAATAAGCTAATTTTGGAAGCAGGAAAGTAAAGGAAATAAAAATGGGTTTCAGAGAGGGATTTTGTACAATCCATTGCAGAGCCTTGAAGCTAGTGTCTAATTGGAGTCACTCACGCAACTTTAACTACAGAGAGAGGGGAAATTACAATATAGGAAAGTGGCCATTTAAAAATCAAAACAAGATGGAGGGGTTTTTTTGGTTTGTTTTTTAAAGAGGGAATCATATCTTATTGAATATGTTACCCTCACCATATACTGAACATCTGTACAAGCTATATCTTGGCAGAGAGGAAAATACACTTCTTTTATATAGGAAAAGTGCATACACAGAACTGTACACTGTATATTGAATTGGAAATGTACCAAACTACGTGTTAATGATATGAAGTGCAAGTTCCACATCAGTTACCTGTCCTCCATTTCAGCTATATGCTGAAAAGGGACCCGTGTTCGATCTGTATTCATATTATGGTGTTCAAGCCAGGATTTGGGTTCTTCAGGGGATAGAACTTTCTTAGCACTGAGATTTAAATTATTATGAATCTCATGTCAGGTATGAGCCCAGAAGTACTTCAGGCATTTTTATCTAGGTTGGAACAAAATGTTTTGCACAAACAAATCTTAATGTCAGTATGTACTGCTCTTCCCATTTTATGTTACTTTGGGTATAAGGGGTTATAGAAAACAATGACTAGTTTAAGAAAGCATTTTCAAAACCATCTATCTCCTCCAATTTTAAGAGATGCTGCCATACCTCCCTGGATAGTCTTACTGTGATTATATACTATCTCTGAAAACAATTATATTTAATGATCATTTCTGCTTTCTGAGAAGTTTGGTACAGAAAGGGGAACAAAACCATGATTGTTTTAACCTCTCTCACTAAAAGGCAGTTTGGTGAGTGCTCCTCATTAACAACAAAGCTTTTTTTTGAGTGGGGAACCAGGAAGATAGAACTGTGCACCACAGGAGAGGACAGGAAAGGTGGTGATCAAAGGGTACCTTCCATTTGCTGCAAAATGATTTGGCAGGTTAAATATTAATGAGTGGGTCTGTAAATGAGAGTCTCAGGAACAACAAAATCATGGAGGGGAAAGGAATGGAATGAGTCCGGGGTACAACATAGGAGCCCTTCTAGAAATATCATCAAGGTGTCTAAAAAGTTCTCTTCAATTTAAAAGATACAAGAGAAGCTACTGGTGCTATTATGGATCCATTTCCTCTGAATGATGAAAGCAACAGTGTCAGCTGAAGTAAGGAGTTTCTTTTTGCTTTGAAGGTGAAAATCTGCTCAATACAAAGCCATCAGAATGTTTTCTTCAGACACACTACCGGTAATCATCACCACTCACATTCTCCTCTTTAAAAATGGCCACAGAGTCCTGAGTTGCTGGTGGAGAATGGACACTCCTCCCCACAATCCTTCTAACTATATACAATTTAAGGTGAAATAACTAAAAATGAAAAACAGAGTAGGATGATAATTAATATACTTTTATAACATTCAAATCTATGTATTGCCAACTCTACTTTTTAACTGAACGTATCTGTCACTTACTACCAAACGTACACACATTATTGATATTATGGCAGACCTTGTCAGACCACTTATTGTTAGGGTTACATGACATTTCCTATTTTAATGCCCTGTTTTCAGTTGCTTATAACTTTGCCAAAATTTTACTGTTTGGTGAAATTTTCCATGACATGTGTGTGTCTCAGATTGAACTTTTTGGAAAATTTCAGCTGAAATGGTTCTGCTGTTTCCAAGAGTGAGGAACAAAGTGAGAACTTGGACCAGGGGAAAGGAAAGGGTCAAGGAGTCTGGTGAGACTGTGACTGGAGGGTGGAGGAGAGAAACTGTGAGTGGCTAGGCAAGGAGACTGGAATGAGAGGGGATGCTGAGACTGGTTGAGTAAGGAGCGTTTGGGACTTGGACAGTGAACATGGAGGAGGAGACTTAGGACTGTTTGGACAAGGAGTCTGAGACTGGGACAAGGAGCCGGGGTGGCAAGAGAGAGGACTGGCACAGGAGCAGATTGGAGGTGACAGGGCAGAAGGTGTCAAGATTTGGGGGGGGGCAGGGATGAGCAGAAGTCTGAGCCCACTAGAGAGGACATTTCCTTCCAGACCCTGGTATGGAAGCCAAGATTCCCAAATCTCTCATTTCTCTATGGTCAATAAATATCTGTGAAACCAACTGGCAAAGTGTGTGTCTTATCCCTCTCTACTGTTGATCCACAGAGAGGATGACAACGTACTAGCACTGTCAGTTACTCTGTTAGCTCAGAAAGCAAAGGCCTGTGCTGTGGATTTAGGGGTTCCAGCCCCGCAGGTGAACCATGTGGATGTCAATATGATGCTACACGATTGGCGCTGGGTAGAAAATGGATTTCCATTTCTGTGGAAAAACTTTGGGCATTTGAAACATATTTTGTCCTGAATTGGCGCAAGGAAGCCCTGGGAGTCATGACTCTGCAGCACCTTGCCAGGCAAACTGATGAAGAGTCAGGGAGCCTAGAAGCTCTGGAATCAATAGTCTGAGCTTCCCACAGCTTGGCAGGCAGGCTACCGAGGAGTCAGATGGGTAAGCTGCTGATGAACCATGTGATGCCACATGAGTAGAGCTAGTCAGGAAACACACTTCCAGCCACAATTCAGGATGAATTTTTTTTTAATGGAACTGTAAGTTGCAATATTTTATTTCAGAAAGATGAAAATGTTCCCACTGCAGGAATGATTTTTAGAGTTTCCAAATGAAATATGGTCTCCAGAAACTGGAAGCCCTTGGAGCACCGGCTTCATGATATCCTGCCAGACAAGCTGCTGACAGGCCGGTGAGCCTGGAGAACCACATGCTGCTGGCAGAAAAGGTTGCAATGAAATTGCATGGCATAAGTCACTTTCTATAAATCATCATTTTCCGACAGGAAAACGTGTCATCAGAAAGTTTCTGACCACCTCTACATATGATGGAGTATCTAGTTTTCCAGTTTGCTTTTTAAAACCCAAGAAAATTACACACAACAAAACAAGGTTAAAAGACTATTAGTAATGTCGCAAAGTCCAACATTCAGAAGTTAGGCAACCCTTCTGGTATTTCCTGTGTACCTTGTATGGCAAAAGAGCCCCTTCATGAGGAACAGCTTGCAGGATCAAGGCCTACAGGCAGAGCTGGTTGAAATATTTTGAGTTCTTTGAAAGCCAACCAAAAAAATAAATCAAAAGAAATTGTTTTGTTATTTTTCCACCTTGGGCAGTAAATAGACCCTCTAGGTTATGAAGAAAGTTGCCATCCCAGAATGATAGCAACAAAGCATTTACATCACCACCAAACCATCATGCATTTTGCTTATGCCACAGCTCTGACAGAAAAACTATTTAGGAAAATGTCATTGATACTATTTTTTCCATATTCCTTCTTCTATGAAGCCAGATTGTCTGTCTTAGTGTCTTGAGTTCAATTAGCACAAGCCTTGGAGAAAGAGCAAAATTAACTTTGAGAAGTTCTAGACACCTAAAACGTATCTGAAATAATTTCTCCATAAAGAATTTTTCCATACAGTTTGAGATATACCAAGTCCAGACACAAGTGCTCTCTTCCTTTGGAGAGCAGCTCTCCAATTCTAGGAGCACATGATGAGATTAGAGCAGCCCTGTGCCCCCTGGGGGCACACTATTTCTTGCTGTTCCCATTGGGGCAGGATATTAGTTCACAGTTTCATGGCCCCCAGTTCAGATCCATGGCTATCAGGCACAACTGAGGCCTTTATGATTATAGCGTTCACAGACAGTTCACGTATTCATTCTAAACCACCTTTACGGTTGCTCAAGTAGTCTTTTAAAGCTGAAGTTTTCCTTGCATAGTCTCAGCGTGACTATGAATCTCTTTGGAAGGTCTGTGCTTGATTGTGATATACTGCAGCCTGTAGTGTCTCTGAGCCATAGCACAGCCTTCAGGGTCCTAAACTGGGCCAAATTAGGTCAGTCCTACTGAAGAGCATATACATGCATCCCCATCAATCACAACAGAAACAAGTGAGGTCTAGTGCTCCCAATAGGAGTCATAAAGAAGAATAGCCTTTCCTTAGATGTGGTCTCTCCAGGCTCCTTTTGCTAGGCTACTATTTTTCTCAGCAACTGAGCAGAGATTAAAAATAGTATCTACTCTGACTTCAGTTATCACTACAACAACAATTCTTACATCCCCCCAGGGGCCCTGCCATTTGAGATTGACTTTTTAAAGTGCTGTCCCTTATTGATCTCTTATCTACAACATTTGACTAGGTTGGCCAAAGCATTGCTCTAGACATGTCCCCCAGGCTATTCAAGGGGGAAATTATTTATCAAGTGCATATTCCATGAAGCCTGCCTTGCATGGGATCAAACTCTGCAAGCCACAGTCTTTGAGCGGTATACCAAGTGCACATATTGCTCAAAGATATATACTAGGAAAGACTAGCATCTGAAACCCCCTGGTTACTTATTATTTATGAATATAGGGAGGAGAGAAAAAATGGAAACATCTCTTGTTGGGGGCTTTGGCTGCTACTTCTATACAGATATTTGTTCCTAGCTATTTTTTTTTTTTATTTAGAATTCTGCATTCTACAGTCAGCATGTGCTTTCACAAGATCACGCTGAAAGTAATGATTCCCATACAGATGCCTGCGGGACATTAGTACTCTACACAGCACACAAACATTCAGACTCACTGAAATACACTGATAGGAAAGAGAAAATGTATACCTACAGGAAAGCCTCTTCTCCCACGGAAGGGGAGAAGATGTGCAAACAAAGCTAGCTACATGTATGGATCCCAACAAATATGTTGGAAAGTTGGATAGGAGAGATGCCATGCTCTGATGTCCTGTGAGAAAGGATGGGCTGGTAAAAAGGTAAATGGGGATTAGTAATGACTTTGTCATGCACTATGGTATTCCTAGATTCCTGTTTAATTGAATGTGTCTAGGGATTGTTCAAAATATTCATAGCGAAACTTGAAACCAGGCATACGTCCCCATGTTCTCCATAATGTGCCTGTTGATGTCTCCTGTAGAGGTAGGTGAAGTAATACCTATTACCTGATATCCCTGCCTCTCTTCCTCCTTGACATCTTAAAGGGGGGTTGCCAGCTGTCATGCTCCCCCATCCACTCTTCAGGGATAAGGAAGCAAAAATTAGGCCCACAACCAAGAATCGCAAGTCAGTGAAGTTTGCACAGCTTCAGTGTGGACCTTTGTATTTCCAAAAAATGAACAATGTAGCAGAGTATCCTGGAGAATTGTCTGATAAATTCTTTTTAGAGGAGCACTAAAAAATGTTTATCTTCTTCCACATCTCTTCCTCCCCCCAAAATACATACAGCAGCAACAAGAGACACATACAAGAGGATATAAAGAATAATAGTCTACTCTGGGCCTGATCCAAAGCCATTGACAGCCCTGGAAATCTTCCCATTAACGTCAATGGGTTGTGAATTGGGACCCAAATCCTTTACAAGCAGTCTCTGCCAAGCAAACAGAGCTCTCTGACATGAATACTGGAAGGAATCCTAATAGTAAATTGTGCAGCTCATGTCAGGGGAACACTCAGTGAGTTTTCTGCAAACTGATGGGTAGCCAACCTTTGGGGGAGAGATTGTGTCACTCATGTTTAAAAAAACTCCTAACCATGAGGGCAGCCCATCTGAGTAATCAGCAGCCACCTGAGCACATGGATGGGCTGCTGGTGATACATTATGATCAATGAGAAAGGATTGTCCTGCCAGCTTTGTGAAAAGCATACAAAGCTGGCTGCAGGCATCAATTCTAGGGAAAGACCAGCTGGGTCTGGTATTTTGTGTCTCCTGCTCTTTTAATCAGAATTTTGGAGTTGGCGAAAAATTGCATAACTTCATAATACTCATTGTGTAAGGTTTTAGGAGTAAATATTGACTTATTTAAATATGAATGTTATGTGCATTTCTTTTTGGCTTGCCTGTTGTGACACTAATGAACATTCTCCTTACTCTGATTTGGATTCTCTGAACAATTATCAGTGGTTTCAGACATCTTCTTAGGCTCTTTTCTTATATTCCTATCAAAGTTTAGCCACCCAAGTGGAGCATGAATCCCTGTGACTCTAGACTAGAGATTCTATGTTCCATCTTTCCCTTTTTATTCAAGGAACACGTGCTCACGTGACTTTCGGGTTAGTCTTATGAATAAAGTCTGGAAGATCAGACCCTTCATTAGTCAGCCATCATTAGTAAACTTCATTGGATAACATGCATGATTTAAAAAAATATTAAAAGAAAGTGGCAATATAGCAACAAATTAAAAATGTCTATAACACCTTGGTAACAATGAAAAGCACATGGTGTGGTCAAAAAACTCAGTATGAAATACTGTATCCAGTGTATCCAAATGCAAACACAACCCCTCAAGTGGGGACTGAAAGGATAGCCAGCAAAATTATAAGATGCCATTTGTTTCTGACATTTGCACGGCCCTGCCATTGTAAGTCAGAGTTAATAACACTTCCTCTGATCCTGTTACTAATCAAGTATTCTATTAATTTCCTAAATTAACGTGGATTCATTATTGGTTTGTGTTCAGTAACATCAAATGTCTCATCCAAATGCAACTGCGCAGGAATCTGAGAAAGTTTACTCCCTGTTTTTGATACTAATCTATTTTTTGATATTTCTGTATGATCTGTATTTAAAATAGCTTAATTTCCCTAGTCTGTGTTACAGCTCTAGGAAATGTTTCATCACATTGAGAAACCAGTAAAATTTTGGTGTCTTGGGTATTTAGCTTTTGAACATGTACATAGACAAGTCTCTTCACATCTTCTTCCCTGTATCTGTAAGTCTGTCACACTTGCATTGTGAGATGGATGCAGTTTACAATGTTTCTAGGTTTTTGCAACCAGCAGCCATGTTAAAAGACATTATTTGAAGCCTGACAAAACAAAACAAAACCCCCAAACACCAGGCAGCATCTGACAGTTCTAAAATAAAGCTGAGCCATGCAAAACAATATATTCTCTTTGTCTGAATTTCTGTTGCTAACTCATCATATATAATATTTTATGATTTTTTTATTTAAAATCTTGGTTGTTTTTCAGCAAAATTCAGTGTACGCAGAGTAGCCAAGGTATGGAAGTCTTTACATACACTATACATATTACACTATTTATTTTTCACATTGACATATAATAAATATGACTGGCAGCTTGCATTTTTGATGTCCAGCAGAGAAACAGAACTTCCACAATGAAAACCCAGTTTCCTTGAAGATTTGCCATGCTACCATGAGATCGTCTCACAGGTAACATAAGTTAATCAGGGTCAAGCTGGGAAATCAAAATTATCTGTGTTTCCACTATGAAATTTTGTTTTAAAACGTGAAACAAGTAGCTTTAATAATGTCAAAACAGTCCATCAATCCATTTTGATATTTTCAGAAGAGAATGTTTCTATTTTTTTGCTTTGAAACAACTTTTTATATCAAAATGTATTGTGCTATATTATATAACAAACAATGTTTTAATTGACACAAACCAACATTTTCTATACATTTTTGTTTTGCAAGTTTCAGAATTCTTTGGGTTTGTTCCAATTCTGAACGAATTTTTCCAAAAACATGGAATTTCTTGAAAAATGGAACTTCTGGTTTTCATACAGCTCTAAGAGTTTCCTAACTATTTCAACTATGGTCTTCCCAAAGCAACATAGTTATCGAGATTAGAGAACCTATATTATTGCACCTCTTTGAAACTGAATCCTGACTTCTAGTATGCTTTGAGAGGTAACTGTTGATGTGCAGGTTTTGTAAGCTCTTTATGAACATGCTTTTTTCCAGGCTCCATTCCTGCATCCCACCTCCTCAACCTCGTGCCGGGCCAGGTATCACGATGCTGAGCCAATTGATAAGAGCAAAGTTTGCTGTTAGGTTACTCCTTAAAAAAAATTACAAATTACAAGGATGATGTTATGTAGGAGTGTAAAACAAGCACTTGGGAAAGAGATTTAGAACTGATTCATTTATCAGCCCCGCCAGTTTATACAGAATGTACCATAAAAGTAGGTTGGCAGCATGTTGTATATTGAGCTTTCTGACTGCTGTTAACCCTTTGTTCATCTGTTTGGGGTAGACATATGCTAGGCACTGTACAAACGGATGACTGTCCACAGCTTACAATCTAAACTGAAAGAGAAAGGAAGAAAAGGTTACTCACCCTGTGCAGTAACTGTGGTTCTTCGAGATGTGTCCCCCATGGGTCATTTTAGGTGTGAATGAGCCTCTGGAGCCCTGGATCAGAAATTTTTCATCAGCAGTGTCTGTTTGTCACACACATGCACTCTACACAACCTTTTGCCTCCTATGAGGGTATATGGGGCTGTATGAGCAAACTGCCCTTTGTTTCTGCTGGATGTTTGGATAGAGAAGAAGCTGTCCAAAGCAAAGGGGAAGGAGGGCGGGTAGGGGAGCACCCACAGGGATGGACATCTCGAAGAACCACAGTTATTGCACAAGGTGAGTAATGTTTTCTACTTCTTCAAGAGTTTCCTAATGAGTGCTCAACTTCAGGTGACTCCCAAGCAGTATCCTCACAGGGAGGAGGGAGCTTTGGAATCAGGTCCAAGACTGAAGACAGTAAAGCAGAACCAAGTGCTGCATCAGATCTGATGGCGTGGACCAAGGGACAGTGCTTTGAAAATGTATGCACTGACGTCCATGTGGCAGCCATGCATATCTCAGACACTGCAATGTTTTTGAGTAAAGCTGTGGAAGTTGCTTGTGATCTGGTAGAATGTGCTATAATCCTTTGGGGAGGCAAAGCACCAGATGCATCATTGCAAGCAGTAATAAGATCATGGACCTCTTTGATCTTTCTGCAATGGAGAGAAAGTTTCTTGGTGATTGCAAAATTACTTGGTCCTATCCAGATAAAAAGACAATGCCTTTCGTACATCTAATGCATGAAGGGAAGTCTCTCGCTGAGATTTGTGTGATTTATGAAAAAATACCAGTAGATGAAGAGATGAGTTAAGATGGAAATCTGATGTCACCTTATGTAAGAACTTTGGGTGCAGTCCTTGAAAAATATAAATGGGGGGTTTGCCATCAAAGCTCCCATTTCTGTGGGCTGACGCGATAGCTACTAGAAAGGCCATCTTCACAGATAAGTGAAGCTAGAAGTAGGTCACCATAGGTTCAAATGGAGGTTCCATAAGGTATCTCGGTACCAGGTTGAGATCATAAATTGGAGTAGGATCCTTAACCTGGGGGTAAAGATTCTCCACACTTAAGAAATCTGGATGACATAGGGTGTGTAAAAATGAAAAACCCCTCTAGTGGGGAATGAAAAGCTGATATTACGGGGAGATGAACCTTAACAGAATTAATTGATAAACCCAATGTTTTTTTAAATCCAGAAGATAATCCAAGATGGCTGAGAGTGGAAAAGTTTCAGGCACAATGCAGTGGTGGTGATACCAGTGGTTGAACCTCTTCCATTTCTAAGGTAAATAATTTGAGTTGCTCCCTTCTTCTGTTTAGTAATACTTGTACTCCTGTCGAGCAGGTGGATTCTAATTTCGTGATCCATCTAGGAGCCATGCTTGGAGATAGAGTACTCCTGGGTTGGGGTGAAGTCATATGACCCTGTAGGCATGTAGGTGTGTGGGGCTCTCCCTCACTGTCAATCTCCGAGGGAGGCCATGCCTCTTTGCTGTCACGGCCTTGTAAGGACAGTCTAAGACAATGGGGAAATTAGCAGTCTTGGGGCTCAATCCCTCCAGCAGGGTAGAGCAGTGAATGGTTCAGGTCTCCAAGCCGTCAGGCAGGGCAGGGCACCAAAGAGTCTAAGGCCCAACCCTCAGGCAGGATAAAGCCAGGTATAATCTGGGAGCCCAGGCCTCAGACAGGACGGGGCGCCAAGCATAGTCTAGGGTTCCAGCCCTCAGGCAGGGGTGAGCATCCAGCACAATCTAGGGGCCTCTGGCAAGGGGTGAGTTGTGTCCCAATCCTAACAGTGATGTGTCCATTGTCACAGTTATTGCTGGAGCTGGGTGGATCAAAGGAATGCACATGCAGACATTGCATTAATCTTTCGACCAATCCAAGGAGTTCTTCACCTGGAGGGGGACAGTAACCTGTTTGTCCAAGCTGACTCTGGTTGAGGAACAGGTCCTCCTAAACCAGAACTGAAAGCAATGGAGGCCTAATCTTGCATGTTTGGTCATGCCGGTGCAAGCTGCCATATGACCCAAGAGCTGCAAACAGCTTGTTACTGTAGAAGGGGCTTCCTTGAATTGTTCCAACCAGATTGGACAACGTTATGGAATCTGTCTGGGTGAAAGAAGGTCCTGACTGTGAACAAATCCAAATAGGCCCCTGTGAATTGTATTTTCTGTACAGGGGCTAACTTGGACTTCTTTACATTTAACTGGAGACCCAACTCCAGGAAAAGGGAGAGAGTGGTCTGGGTGGAAGTTACTACTGCTTCATAAGATTAGCCCTTGAGTAGCCAGTCATCAAGATATGGGAAGACTAAAATTGCTTCTTATTGAAGGTAAGCAGCTACTACTGCTAACACTTTTGAGAACATCCTTGTTGCTGAAGACAGACTGAGGGAAAGTACTTGGTATTGAAAATGATCCTTGCCCTTGGTGAAGCAAATGTACGTCTTGCGTGTGGGATATCTCTATATGGAAATAGGTGCCCTGTAGGCCAAGGGCTGAAAACCAGCCTCCAACCTCTAGAGAAGGGATTATATCTGCCAGATTCGCCATCCTGAACTTCTGAGACTTCACAAATGTGTTTGTTTGTCTTAGATCTAAGATCAGTCTCCACCCTCTGTCCTCCTTTGGCATGAGAAAATACTTTGAGTAAAACATTTCCCCCCTGTGAGTTCTATTGCTCCTAAACAAACGAGGGAGTGTATTTCTTGACTCCGTCTAGTCTTGTGAGAGGGACAGGGAAGGGGGGAGGGACGTAAAGTGGATGGTGTAGCTCAATGTTATTACCTCCGTGACCCACTTGTCCATTGTAATATGCAGCCAGGCTTGTTGGAAATGGGAAAGGTGGTCTCCGAAAGTTGGGAGATGGGAAAAAGGTTGCAATTTCCAAACTAGAGGTGAGGAAGGAGTTGAGCCCTTGACGAACCCATCAAAACTGCTGTTTCGATGATGACTGGGTATTAGCTGAAGGAGGATGGGAAGCTCTTTTCCTCTAGAATCTATCTTTTTCTAGCAGGTTTGTGGTTCTGTGAAAACCAGAGAACTGAATCAGGTGTGATCTCTGGGCAGTTTGAGACCTGCCAAATCTCTTGTTTTTAGGGGTGTATATACCCAGACACTTCAACATGGCCCTGCAGTCCTTCATCATGTTAAAGAACTCTTCTGTCATTCCTGAGAAGAGGTTCTGACCATCAAATGGCAGGTCCTCAACTGTATCCTGAACCTCTCTCAGGAATCCTGACAACTGGAGCCATGACATCCTGTGAATGACAACTGCTATGGAGATGGATCTAGCATCTGTGTCTGCAGCATCTAAGCTGGGAGAGAGGTTCTGGCTAATAACTCACCCTCCTTAATAATAGCCTGGAAGTGTTCTCTGTGCTTTTACAAAAGATGTTCAATAAAGGATGCAAAATTGTTGTAATTCATGTAGTCATACTTGGCTGTGATCACTTGGTAATTTGTGATCCAGAAGTAGAAGGTTGCGGATTAGTAGGCCTTCCATGTAAAAACGTCTAAAGGTCCTTGTCATAAGGAGTAGACCTGGAGTAATGCTGTCTACCCCACTCATTTATGGCCTCTACCACCAAGGAATTAGGTGGAGGATGGAAAAACAAAAATTATGAGTCCCTATCTGCCTCTTTACAAGTTGGTGATAAGGTGGCAGGAGTTTGCCACACAATCTTTGCTGAATCCAGGAGCACTTCATTATTGTGTAGCACAGGGGTAGGCAACCTATGGCACGTGTGCCAAAGGCAGCACGCGAGATGATTTTCAGTGGCACTCACACTGCCCAGGTCCTGGCCACTGGTCCGGGGGGCACGGCATTTTAATTTAATTTTAAATGAAGCTTCTTAAGCATTTTAAAAACCTTATTTACTTTGCATACAACAATAGTTTAGTTATATATTATAGACTTATAGAAGAGACCTTCTAAAAATGTTAAAATGTATTACTGGCACACAAAATCTTAAATCAGAGTGAATAAATGAAGACTTGGCACACCACTTCTGAAAGGTTGCCGAACCCTGGTGTAGCACAACCCGGGTGAGTGTTGCCAACAGCAAAATGTCCAGGGCCTTGTGATGTGAGTCTTTAAACTCCTCAAGAGGTATCTGGAGGGCATCCACCACCCTCTTTACAAGTCCTGGAATTGATGAAAATCATTGGCCGTCAACAGTGATGGAGACATGACTGCCTCATCCAGAGTTGAAGATGAAATATGTTTGAGGGGAATGCTCTTTGTCCACTCTAGCCTCCTGTGTATCAAAGGTCTCCTTGCATTGAGGGTTTGGTGGAGAAGATTGTGTGACCCTAGTTTCCTGGTGCAGTGGAGCCAGAGGTCTGGCAAATTGTTGCCAATACACTGCCCAAGGATCCCATTATGGCCATCGGGGAGGCCTATACAGGAGAGCAGGTGCTACCCAGGACTTATCCCACCATTTCTGACGTGGGCTAGGGTCTTTGTCAAAGTACGGGTTCCTGTAATGATGCAGTACTAAGTAAAGAGGTCAAGGCCTCTGACACTGTAGACGTAACAGGAGTCGGGACTTCTTGGGAGCTGACTTCTTGTGGTGGGTGACTAAGCTCCTCCTCTTTGGAGCCTTCCCTGAGTCATCTGAGACCTTCCCCTTCTTAGGTGAGACCTTAGCTGAAGTAAAAGGGGAACTGCATCTGTCTGGAGACAGATGTATAGGGGAGGGTCTCCTGACCTGACTTGAAAGCAGGCCAAAGGAAGCACTCTAACAGCAGCAGCTTTAGGTTGGTTTCCTGATTCTTCTGAGCTCTAGATTTTAGAACCAGGCCAAAGTTACACTTTTGGGAGATATGTGACTCTCTGAAGCAATGGCTACATTTAGAGTGGCCGTCACTGATCAGGATAGGCTCACGACAAGGGAGGCAGTGTTTGAAACCTGGTGAGCCAGGCATGCTCAGATAGACCAAATAAGCTCCCTGGAAAAAAAATGGGGGAGAAAGAAGGAGGAAAAGAAAAACTGAAACCTCTCAGAACTATCTAGTTAATTCAATAACAACAACAACTAACACTAACTAAACAACAATTACAAAACAAGCTGAGGCATACACGGTGCAGACATGCTAGAGCTCCATTTCACGCTAAGGCTGTAGAGAAGGAACTGAGGGCAGTTTGCCCATGCTGCCCTATATACCCTCGGAGCTTGGCATAAGATTGTATAGAGCACATGCGTGAGCCGAACAAACACTACTAGCAGAAAATCTCCGACCAAGGGCTCAAGAGGTGCATCCACACATGAAGTGCAGCAACCTCAGGGACACTACTCGAAGTATTATTATACATATTTTACAAGGAAATGAGGTGCAGAGAGATTAAGTGATTTGCCAACAGCCACTCATTAACTCTATGCCAGAACCGGGAGCTGAACCAGAGTTCCCTGTTCGCAGTCCAGCACCTTAACCACCAGCTGAATTATTCTGGAGTCAACAGAACCTGAGGTACCCGAGACTTCAATTCAGCGCTCTCTACTTTGTGAAGTTAAGCGAGACTTACAGCAAACAGACAATTTGGAATCTGGATGAAGCAGAGGCAGATGGAAGCCATAAATATGGACCTAAGGATTCAACACTGTGCAGCAAATGTAGACTCAATTATGTAAGTGGTTATTTAATTAAGTGCATCTGACACTAAAATGAACTTGCTTCAATAATGATTTTTGTAATGGTTTTATCTGAACATTCTTCGTTCTGGTTGAAGTCCTATTATATGGGAGGTTAGTGAATCTAATCTTGTAGTTTAATAGTATAGTAAGTAGCTGCATTGAACCCCATGGTTTAAATGGGCAAATTCAAGAAATCAGATTTAATCTGCTAAAATCAGGAAGGAGACCTATGGCGGCAGAGTTCTTATTTGAGAAATACACCGTAGGACAATTTTTAGTAGATACTGAGTTTTATACATCCCGTCAAAGGTCACCATTTTTAAGTCACATTCTCCAAGAATAACTACTTATCATTTACTTGCGTTGCAGTAGCATCTAAGATTCCCAGTCGTGTGTGGCACGCTACAAACACAGAACAAAAATACAGTCTGAAATAAGTTCTGGTCTGAGCCAAACTTGAAATCACTTGAAAGATTCCCATTGCCTGGGATCAGGTCCTTAGTTCCAGCACTGAACACTGGGAAATAGCTATAGTACCTCATGTACCAGAGGGTGGGTAACTCTTGGTAAACACTGATTTCCTATTGACAGTTGAACTCTAGGGTTCTGTCTGCTCAGACCAACATGACATCTTTATTTGTTAGAAGCACAGTTCTTAATAAGCTAATTCTCCCGTCCTTATTTGATCTTCAGCATTCATGTGCAGCGATGCTTGTCGCGTCATCCAAACTTTAATCCTAACTGTAAGAGCTTCTCAGCTGTGAGTTATTATCTCTCCTATTTCTTTTTCCTTGTATTTGTTAATACTTCCCAAAACTGCCTGGGTACTGCAGAGTCCAGCGATCAGTCAGACTTCCTCACATCCCAGCCATGTTTGTTCACATCATTTGCCCTCGTCTGAGTTTGCAGCCTGTCATTAAAAAGAATTGGTAGGGAGAAAGAAAAAAAATCCACAGACAGCCAGAAACTGCTGAAGAGAATATAAAGAACAAACAGTGAGTTTGTTCAAACCCAAAAGAAAATAGAACCAAATGCACAAACTATGATGGATTGGTTCAATTTAAGCTTGTAATGACATCTTAAAATACAATTAGAGCCTTATCCTGGAGAGAATAAAACCACTGGCCCAGTGTGAGATTAAGACAAAAGAGGAGGTTTGATAATATGCCTTTTTCTTTAGTTTGCAACCATCAGCAAGAAGAAATAAGACGCATTTTTTGGTCACATTCAGAACCTGTTGTCATCTGCCCTGCACCTAGGACACTATCAGCCAAGTTCTTTATCAATTATTGTGGGATGAAATCTTTGCTGAAGTTAGGAATTACAGACAGCAGATGCATACAGTAATTTTACCTCAGCTTGGAGGTTAAAATGCAGGAAGAGAAATGTAACAGTTTGATGTTGCCAATATATTAAAATCCCCTAGAGAAAATAAAATTATTCCAACACTCATTTAGCCAGTGGTCTGTCATTCTTGAAACTATGTGTTAGAACTGATTGCAGTGCCAAGCAGAAAATACATGACAGCTGTCAAAATATTTTAAATAATGCAGTATCTTAGGGAGACAGAGATGAATGGATGAAGGCTGACAAATGAGAACCCAGAAGACTTGAAAGAGGCAGAAAGGAGAGATGAAGGATGGTCTTGTGGTTAAGGTACAAGACTCTTACTCAGGAGATCTGGATTCTATTCCCAGTGATGCCGCAGAATCCCTGTTTGATCTTGAGCAAACAGCTTTGTCATGGTTTTCTATGGGTTCAGGAACAGACCTTTAATCTCACTGCCCTGTACGTAAAATGGGAATAATACTTCCCTAAAGAGGAATTATGGGGAGATGTTTGGATACTCTGATGATGCGCACCATAGAAAAACATAGGTAAAGGGACGCTTGCATTGTCACTCACCAGTATGGCTGTCAGATATTTAATTAAAAAGTCACTTTTTACATTATTTGACACAAAAGAGGGCCATTTTAACCCCTCTTTTCCACTAGCAGATGAATGGGTGCAATAAGTTGGCTAAAACCACAATCCGGTTGGTGTTACAAAGCCCTAACTCTGAAAAAAAGAAATTACTCAATGAACAGCTTCTTGTCAGGCCTTTGCAATGGAAAGTCAACTGATTTTTAACATTTGAATGTGTCAGTTGCCAACATACTATGCAAGTATCATCATTTAACAACAGTGAATTTATAGTCTTTGCTATGAGACTCATCAGTGCAGTATCTGAGCACCTCACAAACAATAATACAGGTATGCTTACTTTACAAGCTTGTTGTGAGCAAAGATTGTTGCCCCATTTTACAGTTGAAAAACAAAGGCCCAGATATCTAAGACACAATTTTCAAGACCACCCACTAATTTGGGATGCCTTGATTTTGGAGAGTCTAACTGCGTATAACTGCAGAATCAGGGCCTTTATTTATAGCCATCTCTAGATGAGATTTAAGGGCAACATTGATACTGCATTTCTTGGTCATATAGCAAGAGTCTGCTTCACCTAGATACAGCTGTCCCCTTTATACTCTGACAGACAGGACCTTACTCATGAAGGCATCCCACATACATCCCTGCATACAGTGTCTACAGTATATTCAACAGCCCATTCTGGGATTCTTCAGGTCGGGCCAGGACTTAGGGTGATCCTGTGCGGTGATGCTGTACGATACAAACTGTGATAATCAATTTGGGAGCTACAGAACCAGAGTCTAGCAACTTCAGTAAAGCATCCATTTCGTATTGAATTGAGTCCTCTCTCTTTTCGACTTCAAAGGACATTACAAGGGCCTAAGGTAATTCTCTTTTCAGAAATAAGGGGCCCAACTGGCTCCCATTCAAGTCAGGCAGAGAACTGAGCCCTTTAGAACAACCAAGATATTCTAGTAGAGAAGACTTCATTGTTATGGAGAAAATGCAGAGAACATAATTTCAAGACAAATACAAATATGATTTAAATATTGCAGGGAATGTAACTTAAATGCCCTCCCTGAGATACTTCTGGATGTGTTGTTGGAATTTCTCCAGTAGTAAGGGTAACAAATACACAGTCTAGAATGCAAAACAGTATATTTACTAAATAAGTGACTGTAACACTGCTTCTGTTTTCAAAATTGGTGAAGAGTAGAGATCCAAGAGGAAAAAAAAAAAAAAAAGATGTCTTGGCCACAAGATACTCAGAGTTAGTTCTGTCATAGATTAGTATTACTCAACGTGACTAATACATTTGACATCTGTTAGCAGAAGCACTAGCAAATGCTGAAGGTTGAAAAGTGGAGAGTGAGCCCAAGATGAGCATTTCAAGAGAAAAAATACTGACACTGTTAAAAGAGCCAGATTCACCACCTGATATTTTTCAAAGCATTTTTCTTTCCAAATCTCCTTACAATAGAACACTGCCAATTCTCTGCAAGATCTATGAGCTTCACTACACCATGCCTGGTGCAACGCGGTCACTCTGGCTGGCGCAATGGTCCTTAGTAGATTATGCATGTTTGATATAATTCTCTACATGTTGATCTGCAAATCTGGTGACACTCTCAAAAAGCCACCTGTCTTACCTCACATCTCCATGAAGATTTTAGGGCTAGATTATGCCACTTAAGCACCATCAGAGTCATGCCATCCCAGAGAGCTCTCTGTGATTGGTGCAGCCTGCTCCCACCCTGAGAGTTCAACTTGCTTCATGAGGTGGGGGAACATTGGGGCCTGTTACCAATTCCACTGACGTCAGTGGGAATATTGCCACTGGCAGCATGGCTGGATCCATAGTGCCTGGGTGAAAGGAGGGAGCTGTCCCTGTGCTCCCCTGAGTACAGGGACTGTGATTGTTTCTGGCCTTTGTGCCAGGTGTGGAAAGACATTTTCCTTGCACCGACACCCCTCACTCCTCCACTCCGATTTCACATCCATTGGAAGGTCCATCTGTCCCTTATTAGCAGAATGCTGCAGTGGATTTCACATCACTCCGATTGTTATTTAAAAAAATAAATTCAGTATTAAAAGAGACAACGTATATTACATGAAGAGAGAGCCATGAAGCAGAACTTGTAGAGCATATGCTTACTGGGTATTTTTACAGAGGTCCAATCCTGAAGTCTTTATTTAGGGAAAAACCCCATTGATATTGGTGGGTAAGGACTATACGATCAAGCAATAAATTTTGAAAGAGTTCTCAGAGATTAAATAATTTGTCCCCTGGATAGCAACTCTGTTAGCCAAGATAACCATACCATCTCTCACAGCATAGATGCATTCTCAGTTTACTAAAAGCAACACTGCAGAGGTGAAAAAACCTGCAGATGCTTTAAAATTGAATTTAGTTTGCAGCTTATTGAGGAAAAAATTCTAAAATGTAGAAAACCTCCACTTTGGCAAGACTATATTCTCTACCAGCCAGGTCCCTGGCATCTATCATACCCCTTGAGAAACCTACTACAGCAACATAAACAGAACAGCAATCACAAACTCAAATGCAATGAAAACAAATAAAGAACAAATGGACTCAAAGGTCTGCCCAAGGATCCCAGCCCATAGTAAAGAATTGGAACATAAAGCACTTGTACTACAATTCCCATGAAGCACAGTGGCACCATTTTGAATTTTTAAACAATAAATTTTTGGCCAAAATTTTTGGCCAAAAAGTCAAAAATTTCTACCAGAGGGAGGGCACGGGACACTATTTCCCCCCACAGCTCTTAGTCAGTTTCACTATCCCTATTTTACAGAGGGAAGGGAAGTGACATGCTCAAGATCACATAGGAAGCCATTGGGAGAACAGAGATTAGAATTCAAATCCTCCTGACTCTGTGCTCACTCAGCTCGGCCACATGAAAATCAATTGGTGTTCCAGAAGTGTCTCTTGAAACTCCATAGCTTCAAAAATGATGCATCCAGACCCATTTTTTTAATATATAGTTTTTACGCTCCACATACTGCATATATTTCTAAATTTCGGGTCTGACAGAACATGTATTTAACCTGCTGGTAACCCAAGTGAAATTTAGTCACTGAAAGGGACTGAAAAAACACATTTAGCTAAAATTGCTTTTGTAGAATCGCCTTGATAGCTTCTAATTCCACACAGACTTTTGTTGCAATCATCCTTTCTTTGTGTATAAGGTGCTCAGCTTCACAATGGTACAGAAACTGAAATCCTTTGTGGATGCACTATTCATAATATTCTCTAAGAAGCAACTGAAATGATGCCAAAGATAATGCTAGCTTTTAAACTTCCAACTTGTGTTATCCAGTCTAAGATAGAGAACTTCAATCTTTATCTGAACTGATCATTTTTTAAAATCTTTTCTCCTTCCCTTTCTGCTCCACCTCCCTTACAGGCCCCCCCACATCATGAGAATCTAAGCTCTATCCATGGACAGCTAGCAAGCGCTTACATCTGCAGTTCAGTCACAGCTAATGGCTTAGCTGATGAACTGAGCCCCATTTCCTGTTTCTGAATTACCACAAACAGACTTTGATTTTTATCAATTTGTTCATGATTCAGAAATTCGCAAGTGTTTTACACAAACATATTACTTCCTATATGATGGTTCATGAACTATTCAACTCAGCTACACCTTTGGCTCTTTGCTGGTCCCAATATGCAGTTGGTCACCTAAGTCACATGGCATTGTTTCTGTTCCCTCACTGGATCACATAAACAGGAAAAGAGAAAGCAAATAGTTTTCATTAAGGCCCGTGCAAACACTTTTGCATCCATCTTCATGCAAACACATTTGTAGATATACACGAGGCTTTCACTTTCCACAACCACTCATGCAAGAGGGGGAAAAAAATCACCTGTAAGAATGGTGACAAAAACGAACAAAAAGGGCCATGAACTGAAGCTAAGGCATAGGGTAGGAAGGATGGTCTAATGGAAAATGCAGTGGCCCAGCACCCAAGAAGCCTGCATTAAACTGAGCCACAAACATGTGTGTCAATGGACAACTCATTTAATCTACCTGCTGCCTCAATTCTCCACCTGTAAAATGGGGATAGTACTTCCCTAACTCACGAGGATGCTGGGAGGACAAAATCCTTTCGTAATTGTGAGGTTCTCAGATATTACTCTGATAAGAGCCACATAAGCAAATAGACTTTATTTGAAAGAACAATCTTCCTCCACTACTTCGCCTCATTTAATCTACTCTTTGCCTCATTTCCCCCATCTGTAAAATGGGGATAACAACACTTTTGTCTTGTCTATTTAAAGTGCACACTCTTTTGAAATGCCTAGCAGAATGGGGCCCCCACATACTACTTTGCCATGAAGACCACAAAGAACTTGACAGTTAAACTACTGGAGTGCTGAGACCTCTGCCTACCAATATTGTTTCATTGTTTCTTTGTACTCCCCTCCCCATCATTTTATCTTTATCTATCTGTTGTCTCTTGTCTTACACATTTAGGTTGTAAGCTTTTTGGGGCATGGAATGTCTTTTTTGTTCTGTGTTTGTACTGCACCTAGCACAATGGGGTCCTGTATATAACTGGGGCTCATAGGGGCTACAGACCACGGCTGCCACCAGGCAGCAAACCTGACCCACTGGAGAAGGGGGCTAGTGAAGCTCTGGCTCACAAAGGGTCACACCCACAAAGCTCCTGACTAGGGGAGATGTCCAGCCCCACTAATTGGCTGGGACGCACCACTTAAGCCAAAAAGAGGCCCAGGAAGTTGTCTGACCAACTAGGCTAATCCCTGGCTGGCTGCTATGGATGCTGTCTATGGATGAGCCCTACGTCCCAGCCTGTTCCTGCGCTCCTTATCCCAGAAACTGTCTGTTTCCAGTTCCCGCTTTCCTGCCTTGCTCCAGGTTCCCGCTCCTATGCCTCACTCTGTCTCCAGCTCTGACTGCTGACTTGGCACCTGACTAACCATTAGGCATGACTACCCATGCCGGTCCCTACATGAAGCTCTGGAATAATATCCAAGTGGACATTTTTAAGATCATAAAGAAATAACTAACATTCCAACTTCCTCAACAATTTATATCCTGGCAAACTACTTGGTATTCTCAGACCATCAAAATGAAAAGACCAAGTGGGTTCTACTCTGCTTAACTGTGGTAAGAATCAAACAAGAATTCCTTAAGGGCTGGAAGGATATGAGTCTATACAGGGACAGAATGGATTTCAGCTACAAGGGAATTTGTATCTTGTAGAAAAGTAATTTGTGATACATAGAATAAAATGGGAAGCTACAATTAACTATGGGAACAATTTCTAAGTTATCACAAGAAAGGGGTAAATATAGCAGTCAAACAGACCTCCAAACACTGAAGCACATACATCCAGTTACAAAACTGAAATTATGAAAAAAATATTTCCCCCCACTTACCTGTGCTTGTTAAAGTTTAAAAAAATGAATTAAAAAAAAAAAAAAGCCAGAAGGCTTCAGCTGATGTAAATGGAACCATGCTGCTTTCCACCAACTGAGGGTTTGGTTCTCTGTATTATGCTACATATGTTAAAAATTTCAATTCAGATTTAAAAAAAGAAATGTTAGTATCAGACTTTACTGGTAATGCAAATGCCAGAGTGCATAACTGGCTCCTTTGCATTTGTTCCAAGCCTCGGAAACAAAGAATTTCCTCTTTTCCTGTTGATGGAAAAACACCCAGAGACATGATCAATACTCTTAATTTCTGTAATGCAGTTGTATTGCTCATGATGAACAACAGGCATTTAGAGTCATTATTGTACAACTGAGCATCTGTTCCTATACACAGTAATATCATTTTAAACAAAAAGGAATTAGTGAATTGGTAGAACAATACAAATGGGCCCTATTAGTCAAATATGCCTTTAAGAAAACCTTTTAGTTTCTATCGATATTAATTCCCATGAGATGGTGTCTAAGGATTAAAAGCCAATTTGAATTCACAAGGTATTCAGAAATAAAACCAAGATTCTATCCCCAAACACATTCCATTGCATCTAGATATTGCAGCTCTTGTAGCATATTGACTATCCAATTTTCTCTGATCTCCTGATAGCGGATCAGATCCTAGGGGGCAACCCTGCTCCTGCTGAAGTCAGTGGCAAAGCTCTCATGGAGGTCAGTCAGTGCAGCAGTAGGGTCTACATTCACGCTAACTACAGCAATGGTGGAGATTCTAAATGCGCTGAAATCAGTTGATTTCAACAGGACTATTTGAGGAGTAAGGTGCTTCTCAGTGTGAAAGTGGCAGAATCTGGCTTTAAGTGTTTATATGCTTGACAACTACAATGCATTAATGCAGATGGTTTATAATATAAGAAATTCATGGTCTTTAACATTTTGCTTAATAGAATCGGGAACCAGCAGTGTTCCATGTGTTTCCTATGCTTACTATACAAAATGTCTTGAACGTACAAATATGGAGGTTAGATGACTGTAAATACTTATTTAGGCTAAAAATTTCCAAAAGGGCCCACTGATGGGGGAATATTCATTTTCAGTGCCTAACCAGAGACACCTCAGGCTTGATTTTCAGAGATGCTAGGGCACCCAGGGCCATCACTGAGGGTGCCTACCTCCTCTGAAAATCAAGCCTGAAGAGACTCAGATTGGACACCCCAAGTCAGAGGCCATCTCTGAAAATGTCACTTGACAGTTGTCTAGAGCAATTGCAAAGCATTAGGTCGATCATTGCATCAACAATAGGAAACCACACTGGCTGGAGGGAATACGCTTACTTTCAAGTTATGGTACCGCTGTTTATAATGTAAATTACAGCCTGGTACATATTCCAGGGCCATGTTTTATCCAATATGTAACTCTCCAAGAATGAACAAATTAAAGCAATTGTTTTACATCTGTTCTCACTCTGTAAAGTCTTTCTATTCTCACTGACTCAAAGGCATCAGAAAACAATTGTACCCTTGAAACAAAACAAAAGATGATTAATGTGCAATTTAATATTAGAATTAAAAGATCTTCCACTCTGTTTAACTAATCTCAGATATAAATTAAAAACATTTTCAAAACAAAATAGTAGAGATTCTAAAAGAATTAATGAATAATAATAATATATCGCAGTTTTTCTTCTTCAGGACCTCGAGATCTGCAAAGGTCAGTAGGCATAATTGTCCCCATGTTACAGATGGTGAAACGGATGCGCTAAAAGATAAAACAGTTTACCCAAAGTCACTCAGGAAGTCTGCTTGCAGAGCCAGAAATAAAATTCAAAGGTGGAATCCCGGCTTCACTGAAGTCAATGCCAAAACTCCCATTGATTCAATGGGTCCAGGATTTCACTCCAGACCTCCAGTCTCCCACTCCTGAGCCTTCTTCACTGAGCCACATCATTTGATTTTGGTCTGGCTCAAAGTCTCTCTACTCCCTATCTGATCTTGGGTACAGCTAACACAAATGTCCATGAACATGTCAGTCTCAGCCACTGACTAGTTTTTCCATGATATTAGCGAGACAAGGTGCGTGAGGTAATATCTTTTATTGGATCAGCTTCAGTTGGTGAGAGAGACAAAGCTTTCAACCTACACAGAGCTCTTCTTCAGGTCTGGAAAAGGTACTCAGAAGTCACAGCTAAATACAAGGTGGAACAAATTGTTAAGCATAAGGAGTTAACACATGTTGCAAGAGATCATTCAGGGTGAAGTTAACACCTGTGCAGTACTAGGACAAAGGAGGGTTAGTGAGTTACAGATTGTTGTAATGAACCATAAATCCAGTTCATGGAATTGAGTCCATGATTTTTAGTGTCTAGCAAAGTTATGAATTTAAGCTCACAGACTTGTCTTTTGAAGGTGTCATTCAGGTTTCCTTAGAAGACAAGGACTGAGAGGTCAGATCTGTTATAAAACAAGTTCTCTGCTCTGTGTGAGTAAACTGATTGGCTCCTTTCTTTCATTACAATTGTACTAGTTGAAACCATGCTAGAAAGTAAAGGCTTAATACTTCTCCCATTGAAGTTTCTGGCATAACACGAATTCAGTGGGAACACAACTGAGCTGTAGGTTTCTAGCAAGATTTCAAAATACTGTTGTAATCCAGCTAGTGCAAGATCCTGAAGTCTAATATACCAATAAGATTGAACTGAGATCAATCATGTAAGGCTATAGAAGAGACTGTAGAAAAGTAGACTCACCACATGCGTGCCCTCTCACACCTGGACATGGCATAGCAGGCTCTCTTTATCTGGCGCCTCCTGCCAACAGCCACTCCAGCCCTCCAGTGGTCTTCCTCTTCTCATGACTCAGCCCTCTCGCCAGGTTACTTATAATCCTTTCAGGGTAACAGAGTCCAGTAAATAGAAGTCCAATGTACACCAGATCTTCAGCCCCCAACTCTGGGCCCAGTGGGCCTTACAACCACTTATCTCAAGATTCTCAGGAATCCTTACCCCTTATACTGAGGGTTTCACACCACTTTTCCCAGTGACTGGCAGGGGAACCGAGGCTCTCCCTCTCCTCTGGGTTCCAGGCCAGGGACACTGTAGTGACCAGTCAAGGTGTGTCTATTTAGATCTGGCCCCTCTTAAGTTTCCCCTGCTTGAGCACCTCCCAGGGCTCTCTCCCTGGAAGTCCAGATCCTGCCTTTTTTATCAGAGCTCACCACTGGAATTTGCTCTACCCTGGTAGCTGTTCCATGTCACCATTGTTTCCTCAGGAAAGAAACCCAAGACCTACTGTCCCCCTGGGCTTCCTGATCCTTCTGCCCTGCCTTTACAGTAACCACTTCCATAGCTTGGTCTCATCTGAAAGTGATCCTGGCACATCCTTTGGGTGCACTACTAGAGCTCTACAGCTCCTCTTAACCTGTTCAGTGCCACATTACAACTACAGCTTGGCAAAAAAGGAAAAATCAGTTTCATAAAAATGTTTGAAATGTTTTTCATTTTTCAGGGTTCAAAATGGAGCAGTTGTTTTTATGCAGACATTTTCATGATCTATTTTTCTATTCCCTCCCGCTCGCCCCCTATTTAAAAAATGAGAGGAAAATAGGGTTTGCATCCATTTTTGAAAAACAAAGAGCAAAAAGGAAAAGGAGAGAAGGAAAAATGGGGGCAGGGAGCACTAATTTGGGGGGAGCTAATATTTTCATTTTTCATTTTGTTGCAAAAGTTTTAAAACATTTAAAATGAACATTATTTGCAAAACCTTTTGATTTTGAAATAAAGGCCACTTTTTCAATTAAACCTTTCATAAAAAAACAAAAAATATCGATCAGCTCTAGTTATAGCCAAGTTTGAAAACTGAATTTTCCCCCAGGTCTGATTGGCCGAGACCTTGGTATTTTTTTCCCCTGCCTTCTTCTGCAGCATGGGGCACGGTTAGTTGCAGGTTTAAACTACTGTAAATGGTGAATTCTCTGTAACTTGAAATCTTTAAACCATGACTGGAGGACTTCAGTAACACAGCCAGAGGCTAGGGGTCTATGTCAGGAGTGGGTGGGTGAGGTTCTGTAGCCTGCAATGTGCAGGAGGTCAGACTAGATGATCACGATGGCCCCTTCTGACTTTAAAGTATGAGTCTATGAGAACTGTTGCCAGTGCAATTACAAGCCATAGTGTAGACCGGCGGTTCTCAACCTGAGGCCCAGGGCCACATGTGTCCAATTAGCACACAGCTGCAGCCCAGCTCAGCTATGTACTAAAGGCCGGCCCCCGTGCCGGGGTCCCAGCTTCCTGGCATGGAGGGGTCTGGGTTTCCCTGCTGCCCAGCGCAGCAGGGTTGGGGTCAGGGCTGCCAATCGGCCCGTGGGGTTGGGGGTCCAGGGCTCCTGGTGGGCCCCGTGGGGTCGGGGGCTTGGGGCAGGTCCTCAGCCCCACAAGCTCCGGGGCAGCCGAGTGGAGGGGGACCGGGGCAGCCATGTGTCGGGGGACCAGGGCAGCCAGCCTGCCCCACAGGGTCCGTTGGCTGAATTCCATGAAGGATACCAATGCCTGGATCATGAGGTGGTATCTCTCCCTACTGCCCTATGAAGGAGGGGGAGGGAAAGATGTCTGGAAAGGTGACCAGGGAGGTGGTGTTTTTTTTTTTCTAATTTCCCAGAGCCATAAATAGGAGTATGGGTTTGTGTGGGGTCTCAGGCCATAGCTTTATTTAATTTACAAAGAGGAATCCTGGACAGATTGAACCCACTCCTTGTTGCTGCCATTTGTATCTGGCAGGCTAGGACTCTGTATGTAACCTTCTATCTTCGATTGTGCTTACTACCTGCATTTAGTCCTAGTGATATAGGCTGCTGAGTAACTGTTTCCAGGATTGGGTCCATATTTTATGTGTTTTGGGTCCTGTCCTTAAATCACTCAGGTCCCAAATGGGCTGGTCTGCTGCAACTGAAGAGGGCTGGAAGCTGCACTCCATTTGTCTCCTGTAACAGGGTGCTGGCCAGGAGGTCCTGAGCCAGGCCCCTGTTAGCCCAGCTCCAATTAAGAAGCATTAATTGGGGCTGGCTGGGTATGCCACGCCTAATTGGTGGAACAGAAGCACCTGCGGGCCTTATTAGCCAGGGGGCTATATAAAGCTGGCAGGAAGGAAATGAAGGGGGAGGGGGAAGAGCAAGGAAAGGGAGGAGCCACAGGCTGTGCATCCCTGCTGGCTGGAGAAGCTAGCTATCCCCCAGGTTGCTGGTTTACAACTGTCTGTAAATAGAAGGTGGTGGGAGCTGACACTGTTAATAAACAAAGCACTGGTGATTGTAGTTAAAGGAGGTCTCTGGCTGATTTGTGCGAGGGTGAGCAAACGCCTCGTTACAATCCCCACAACACATTTATGCAACACCATAGATTTGCTGATCCCTCACAGGACCACTTTGTGTTCCCCATCTCAAAATGGCCTTTCCTCAACAGGCCCTTCAGTGGCACAGGCGTTCAAAAATTCCCTGAGCTAATCTTACGGAGTACGGTACAGTTCCCTTCTCTGTACTTTTCACCCCGGGGGATGATTGGCCCTCCTCGTTACTGAGTTGAGCCCGAGTAAAAGCGTCAGGACTTAGGCCCACTGGGGTCACAATGCACAGCATGACTCTTGAATAAAACATCCAGTGAAAAATCATGCAGCCTCTGAATAAGCCAATTTTCAGACAGCCATAAAATATGCAACACATTTCCTCGTGAGAAAAATCTCACGTACGGTGCTGTAGCGAGCTGTCTGAGTGAGATTAAAATTCTGTTGAACAAACCCCTCCAAGCTTTTCTACAGAAAAGTTACTGGCATTCTCCTATGGGTGCCTGGTGCACAGCAGGATGTGGCAATACTGCTGAGAAAGATATTGAAAACAATCTCCTGCGTGTTGGTGCCAAGGGTGCCGTTACTGTGCTATTGAGCTCATAGTGACATCACAAAATGATTTTATCCTGAAAGTCGTTTTTCTGACACATTTCAGAGTGTGCAGGTGTAAGAGAGAGAGAGAGACAGAGAGAGATTGTCTTCCTTGTTTAAATATATATAGAGGGAGAAGTATGAGAAAAATCTTTCCTCTAGCTATCAGAAATAAGATTTCCCATTAGAATGCAAGGAAGAAAAGTGCTGCATGTCTCTGAGGGAAAGGAGGCAACAGAATCAGCCTGGCTGGATCTTCCAATGTTTACTCATCTGACATGTCCCATTGAATTCAATAAGACTATTTGAATGAGTGAAGACTGCAGGATCTGGTCAATATGGCAGATGCATATGGCATCCTGCCACTGAATCAGAAATGGAAAGTATTCAGTGTGGGACACATGATCTAAAACCTATCTAGCTCATTACCACTGACAAGCCTGCCCTATACACAGACATCGATGTATTAACTTTGGCAGCACTTGTGCATCTTATCATGCCAATAAAGTTCCTGAAATTAAAATTGGATTGAAGAGAGTAAAAGAGAGATTATTACATCAAAGGGAAGCCTTTGTTAACTAAGTGAAACCAGGGAGGTAAAGGAGCTAGAGAATTCAAACTGATCTGTGAGTGGGAAGAAATGATTTCAGAGGAGAATTTATTTCTCCAAGGCCCATGTACACTAGAAGTTAGTAAAGTGTAGATGGGACCTCAGCAAACTGGTTGTGTGTTTTCATTTAGATCTGAGGGTTTTTCTTAAGAAGGGTTGTGCTTACAGTGTTTGTAGACCAAGCCTGACCTTTCTCACTCAGGGACTGGGTGGTAGGGCAGTAGCAGCACAGACCCCAACCCTGGGCCGGCCAGCTGCCCGCCCTGAACCACCGTCACGTGGTTGCCCTGGCCCCTGGAGCTTGTGAGGCCAGGCGGCTGCCCCAGACCCGGATCCTGCAGGGCCGGCCAGCTAGTAGGAAGGCGCTCCCCAATGAGTAATAATGGAGAACATCTATGGCCCACTTCACAGCCTGGACTTCCTTTTTGATGGTTGAATAGTTTACTTCCTGAGAGAACAGCTCTCTAGTTATGTAGAGGACTGGATGTTCCTTGTCATCAATGTTCTGGGATAGCACTGCCCCAAGGCACACATTCAATGCAATGCAATGTAGAATGACCTATTTCAAGAAGTCAGGGTGGAAAAGGAATGGCTTGTGGGTTAGATGATTCTTTAAGGCTTTGTATGCACTCATGCAAGTTTCCTTCCATTTGACCTTTTCTGGGCTAGTGTCCTTTACGAGGTAATGGGGGCTGCTACTGTGACAAAGTCTGGTACAAACTGACTAAGAGCTGGCCAAGTCCAGAAACGGTCATACCTGCTTCTTAGTAGATGGTACTGGGCAGTTCGCTAGTTGTCAATCAGTGGGTTCAGCTGGTCTTTCCCCATAGTGTATCTGAGATACATCGCCTCCCTTTTCCCAGTGGATGCATGGCCGAATTTGCAGTGAACCCAGCCTTCTCAAGGGCCCAGATGACTGTGGTGATGTGCTTCATGTGGTCCTCCCAACTGAGACTATAGGTGACTATTGTCACCAATATAGGTGGCTGCACTTGTTCCATTAAGCTGCTGAAAGGTGGCCATGGCCCCATGGAGACCGAATGGCATGGTCACAAATTGGTACATGCCAAAGGGGGGAAGAAAGGCCATCTTTTTGCGCAATTCTGCCATCAGCGGGATCTGCCAGTACCCCTTTCCCAGATCTAAGGTGGAGATATATTCAGCTGTCCCCAGCCTCTCATCCATCCAGAGCACTGGGTACATGTCAAACCTGGATATTGTGTTGATTTTACGTCTATGTAAAATATAGTTGACCTGTCCATCTTTGGCACCAGCATGATAGGGCTCCTCTGCTTGCTGTGGGACTCCTTGATGACTCCTAGATCTAGTATAGCCTTCAGGTCTTTGTTAACCACTTCCCACATCCTTCTTGGCAGGGGCTGATGGCTCTCCTGGACTTTCTGCCCCTGGTTGATCACAATGTGGTGGTAAATTAACTGTGTCAATCCTGCGAGTTGAGAACACCGAGGAAAATGTCTGGACCAGTTGTAGCATTTGTGACCATTGTTCACGTCAGACCATTGTTCCCCCATTTGAACCAAATTCAGGCCTGGAGATGTCAGGGCTTGGGGCCGTAGCTCCAGCTTGAGTGGATGTGGTATTATGAGCAGGCCTTCCTGATCTCTCCAGGCCTTTAGGAAGTTAAGAAGGTATGTCTGTCTCTCCTTTCTCTACCCAGGCTGATGAATCTCAGTCATCCGGCCCTACTCTTCTTATCACCTCCCATGGTCCTTGCCATCTGGCCAACAGTTTTGAATCGGAGCTCTAGTAGCACTAATACCCTATCACTGGGCTTGAACTCATGTAACCACGGTTCCTCTACTGTAGGTGCATTCCTGGCAATGCTGAGATTTAAGTGAACTTTAGCCTCTCTCTTGAGCCTGTACCTCTGGGTTCCTGTTCCTCCCAGGCTTCCCGATGGAGGTCCAAAATCCTCCTGGACTGTCTCCCATACAGCAGTTCAAACAGCAAAAACTCTGTGGAGGCTTCAGGAATCTCCTGTATGGCAAACAGTAGGGGAGGCAGCAGTCACTCCTGGTAACAGGGGTCTGAGGCCACAAACTTCTTCAGTATTGCCTTCAGGGTCCCGTTAAACCCCTCCACTACCCCGTGGTACACTGGTGTTCTGAGGGATTTCATCTTTAGCAACTCACACAACTCTTGCATCAATCTTGATGTGAAATTGGACCCCCGGTGTGTCAGGATTTCTCTCAGTATCCTAACCCTCGCGAAGACCTACATGAGCTCAGTTGCAACTCGGTGCATTTGTCATGCATAGAGGAATAGCCCCACTTGTGAAATACTACAAACATTTCTATAGAAGTGCAAAAGAAACATTTTGCAATACAAATTTTACTACTCAGAGTGTGAGAGAGAGAATTTGTAAAGAAAAATCTTAACATCGTAAAACTAATTTTTTTTTAGGTAAAATGAAAAGTTAAAATATTACGGGTCAAATTTTCAAAAATGTCTTGTAATCCTGGATGCACAACTTGAAACAACCCAAAACTAGAGCATCCACAACTACAAACGCATTCTTGCATGCGTGTAAAAAGGAAGTTTGCATAGACAACTGGGATCACATTTTTTTAAAATGAATTTCCAGAAGAACTTCAAGCAAATGTATAATTAAGAATAAGAATCCTGTCAGTATACATTGCTTGACTTAATTGCTAACTATGCACATTTCCATAAACAGAAGAGGAACGACATTAGGAAAAAAAACTTTCCATCAATTATAAATTTATTTCAATTATTCATTGTTACAATCACTGAACTCTTCATGCTCATAATATTGACTAATGGTTTTGCAGTTTTTACTCATTCCGAAACTTCATGTAGGCCCCAATCCTGCAAACACTTATGCATGTGTGTAACTTTCCCTGTGTAAGTCGTCCCATTCAACTCAATGAAATCACTCACATGTGCAAAGTTCCCCATGCATGTATGTTTTCACAGGATCCAGGACTTAGGACTTTGTCAGTGTTCAGAATGACTTTATGTATAATGTACAATTCTATGCTGCATTAATGTCGCTGTTTTCAGTGTTTGTATTGCTAAATATTTTTACTTACTTATCTCCCTTCAAACAAACCAAGAACACAGAAAAGGCTGGTGGAAGAAAAGCAGATCTGTTTGGAAGTCAGATCATTCTCTATTGTTGTAAAGTTAACTCCTATTAAAACTGGTTTCCTTGGATGTACTGCGTTTAAATCGCAAAGGGGGTACATAAGAATGTCCAACTTCTTCTTCAAGAACATAGGTAGTTTAAAGAACGTACATAGCAGACTGTATAATTCAAAGACCTCCAAACGAGTACACATCCCAAAGGAATAAGCAAACATCATCTTACCATCAGCAATCTGCTTCTGGTTACAACCTGTAGTAAGACATGTGTCATCATCTTGTATTGGAACATATAAAATGCAAGGGCAATAAATGAGGACAGCAACCCTGATTCACAAGTAGCAGACCCAAGTCAGGCTATTTATTATATTTCATCCTTACACAGCATTTTTATCCAAGATTTCTTTTTCATAAACATTAATAACCTAAGCTTCATAACACCCTCTAGATAAGTGTTATTCCCATTTTACGAGTTAAATGAAGCTCAGAGAGGACTTGCCCAAGGTCACAAATAAAGCCAGTGTTAAAACAGGTTAGATAACCTAGGAGCCCCGTCTCCAATACCTCTGCTCTCACCATTAGCCAACACTTCCATCTACCTTAAATACTGGGAAATCCTTTTGATTTAACTGAAGTTCAAAGTCATCCTTTTATAAACCGTCTGACTGCACCACCTAGAAGTACACACCGTAGCCTTTTACCATGAGATCAGTACACCTGCAGCATTACCATCCCATTTTACAGATAAGGAACCAGAGAATTTAGTGAACCATCTTAGAATGACAGTGTTAAGAATCAAGAATACAACCTACATCTCTTGATCCACAGTCTCCTTCTGTAATACTTCGAGATGATGAGCCTCCCTGAAAGTTTGATTTGAATATGTGGCCATCTTTATCTAAAGCAGTTGAGTCTGTAAACTAGGCTAAAGTCTTGCAAGAAAAGCCTGTTTTGTTGATATTCCAGTCCTTCTGCCTTTAGTTTCAGCTGGAATGAAGAAAAACAGAGAGATGTGAAAAGGATACCAGCACCTTTCATGCTACTCTGAAACATTTCAATAAACAGTTTATCCGAAAGTAATTGTTGAATAAGTGAGATGCAGGTTACTAACAATGAACAATACAATTCTAAAACTCTAGCTACAAAGCTAGGAAAATAAAGACGTAGAGGCGAGGCAAGACTAAAAAAGGAAAAGCAAGTTCATTAACCTATGGTCAATTATGGCTTACTTTTTCTATAAACAAACCAAAGTAGGCATTAAGAATTTCCCCCCCCTAGTAACAATACACCCTCATATGGAAGGAATCTCTTCTCCTAACATCAAAATGCAGCCACCACTGCTGTGGAACATGGCAGCTGTTTGATAACACATAAAACGCCACACAACAGTTTAAAGAATGAATTGAAGACCAATATATGCAGTTGAAATTGAGAGGGGGTGAAGCAAGCAGAAGCAAAGGAAAAATGGGGTACTAAATCTGTCAGATCTCTATGACAAACAAGTAAAAGGAAATGAGTGAGACTCACATTACTGAGATCCTAAGTGGGGTGTAATTTAGGCAGCCTTCTCAGTTGCAGCTGATACAAACATTGTCTGAGGGTATCTTTAGGGATATTAATTTATTTCAGGTGATATCCTAAATCACAAACTTTTTGACACAATGTTGGTGGAAAAAACTGTTCAGTAGAAATGCATCAAGTCTAGTAGAATGCCCAGTCATTCATAGTGATGAATGCTCTCAATTCTCATTAATTTATCATATATATTACACATCGCCTAGAATACAATAATATTTAGTATTAATGTAACACATTATAAAGTGCTTTACAAATACTGGGTTTGTCTCTTCACGACCTTGCTCCTTATAGAACTACTTACAGCAGTGCAAGATGAGTGGAAAGTGGGTGCAAAACACTAACAATGCTGATTTGTTAGCATTTTACATCCACTTTGCATAGGTGCAATTGATTAGAAAAGTGCAAGGCAATGGAGACCAGGTTTGCACTAGAATCTTTTGCCAGTATAGCAATTTTGGTTAGGGGCGTGATTTATTTACTTATAAATGTTTCCATTTATTTTCTGTAACATTTTAATGCTGGCAAAACCTCTAGTGCAGATACCGTTACAGTGGCATAAAAATATACTTGTTTCACTCTATGAACTGCTATAAACGACACAATCAAAAGTAATTTTGTGCTACATCTGCACTAGCCACACTGATATAGTGTAGGTCTACACTTGCAACAGCGTGTAGGGCAGACACTGCACACCCAGCTAGCATGGGTATAAATAGCAGCGTACTGCTTAGGCAAGTAGAGTACAGACACATCAGAAGCCTAGGGTATGTACCTGACATGGCTCTCTACATACCCAAGCAATGCCTCCCGACATCTACACTTATATTTTTAGCAGTGTAGTGTCCCACTGCCCCCCTGCCAGAGCCTGTCGCAGCCATGTGTAGCTATCCACCACAGTGAGTGTGGATGCAGCCTGCCTTTCACTGCACTGTGTAGCCACAGGTACCCCAGCACCACCACAAATGTAGACAAGGTCACAGTTATATGAGCAAACCTTTTAAGTGTAGACCAGGCTGGAGAACTGGGTCAGTTAATTTCAAGAGGACTAACCTGTTGCCAGAGACTCAGGAAATGAGAGTCATTTATGGGAAGCAGTGTAATTATTGTCACTGTGCTGTATTAGAATAACAGCATAAAACTTAACTCTCCCCCTGAGAAATAAAGGTGCTAAAATAGCAACTGCAGGAATAAGAGATAATAAATGAAAGTGGCATGACTCACTAGATTCAAATAAAAGCAGATAATTATTTTTCAGAATCAATCTTATTTGAGAGAGCCTGCCAGTTTAAAATGCAGTGCTGTTGCAGCTGTGTTGGTCCCAGGATATTAGCAATACAAGACAGGTGCGGTAATACCTTTTACCAATCTATGATACTGGTAATAACTCAGATGACTAAAAGTGACATATTACCTGACCCACCTTATCAGTTTAAAATTTATGCTGCAAACAAACCAATCTATGATACTAGCTAATAACTCAGATGACTGATTCTAGTTTATCAGTGATTATTTTTGCTTATGTTTTACCTCTCAGTTTAGACATTACATTTCAATACAGCTTCACTTTTGTTTACAGTTATACTTGTCTGACCACTGAAATCCTTTGGTTCCAACCACAGCAGAGCAATATTTTGTTTACACACAACTGTCTCCTTGGGATTTGTTTGCAAAATGTGGAAACTTTCTATTGGGCTGCTGTTTTATAAAAGCTTGATTTGACAATATTTTAATCTGGAGCCAGATTTACATTGACAGCATCTCTGTACATAGTCTAATATCACTATAATGTGGTCAAATATAATAATTTTAATATAATATCTAAATATTGTGGTTGACATTCACACCAGTGCAGAAGAGACTGCACGGGTCCCACGTATGGACCTCTTCCAGTGTTGCCAACTCTTGCAGTTTACCACAAGCCTCATTATGATAATTGGTGATTTTCTTTTAAAGCCCAGGCTCCTGGAGTCATGTGATTACACAGGACTCTTAGCTTCCATTAGAAGGAAAAGTAAGTTTTTTAAGGCCTTCATGGTCACAGAAAAAAGCTTGAAAATATGAAGGCTCAAAACCCAGAAGGAAACTAAAAAGAAACATTGTTTTAAAGCCAATCAGTGCTTGGGGTTGGCAATATTGCTTTTAAAGGGTTTAAGAAGGGATGGATTGCAGCATCTGGATTAAATTTTGCCTGGGCCTCATGCAGGGATACAAAGCGGCAGGCCTAAAGGCCCAGATCCTTAAAGGTAGTTAGGTGCCCAATGGGAGTTAGGTGCTTTAAATCCCTTTGATGATCTGGGCCCAAACGCCAGCATCTCTATACGAGGCCACGCGCAACAGCAGTTCTTATATTCTGCTGAGCACAAGAACTACTCACTGATAGCTCCCCAGAGGGTCCACCACTACGTGCGTGGGCCATCGAGAAGAGTGTGCCCATCTCTCCTAAAGGGCTGTTAAAAGTCCAAGCTCCAGGAAGCACTGGACTGGATTCTCCACTGCCTGGCATGTTGTGTGAAATGGGACCATTCTGATTTCACAGCACACACTTTGTACGTAACAAGATGTAAGGCAATGCAGAAGTAGGCCTATTGCATCTCCCTAAGGCTGAGTTAATCTTGCACCTCCCGTGGAGCAATTTAACTATACTCCTTCCCCATCATGGGCCTATACCTGAACATCACAGTCTGGCTTTTCATAGGGCTGGAAATTCATAGCTGTTGAACTACATTTATTGCTATTTAATACTAAATCTGAGGATGCCTGTGTGATGACCACCATATTGGCCAAGACCAGGGACCAAACCAGTGACCTCTGGACCTATAGGGAAGAGTCCTTATAGCCTGAAATAAAGAACCAGGGCCCAGGTGTTAAAGGTACTTAGACATTGCTCTGCTCAGTGTTGCAGTGCCTAACCCTTTGGCAGCCTGCCGCCCAGGGGAACTTTCAGCCTCACGCTAGGCACTCAGGCTCCCCATACAAGGCGTGGGGAGAGCTAGGTGCCTGAGGAAGGGATTTTCAGAAGCCATTCACCTAAGCTGGAAAGCTGGTCAACAATGAAAGCGGAGGAAGAAAAATTCGCTGTCACCCAGAAAGCAATGGAAAGGCGAATGTGCAAGATATCGCTCCGTGACCATATACCGAATGAGGAGATCAGAAGGCGTACAGAGGTGACCGATGTAGTGCAGGCAATGCACGACGCAAAGTTGAGATGGGCGAGTCATGTAGTTCACAGGTAAGACAATAGGTGGACAACCCGCATCAGTGACTGGATCCCCAGAGACCACAAGCGACCGCTGGGCAGACCAAAAATGCGCTGGGCCGATCCCATGACAAAACTCTTTGGCCAGAAATGGAAAGAATGCGCTCGAAACAAAACAGAATTGTCTGGTGTTTGTGGAGGGATGGATGAAGACAAGCCGGACAAAGGTGATCCACCTAAGCCAGCCAGGAGTGAAATGCCTAGAAAAGGGGGTGGGGGTGTCTTAGGTGCTTAATCAGCTGCCCTGGTTGACATGCCAGAGATATGTGCCTCTCCGCTTGGGATCCTCAGCTACAAACCCTCTCCTGGAGATAGGCACCTAAGGTAGGTCAGCCACTTAGGTAGCCCAATGTCCTACCAGCCAAAACCATTTCTCTGTCACCCTTGAGACCTCTTTCACACTCCCCTACATTTCTGTGTCCCTGGTCGTCTTCGGTGTGCCCCTTTACCTACTGATAGGCTGCCTCCAGCCCTCCTGCTGTGGGGGTTGTCAGGTCACAGGTGCGAGGCCTGCTCTGAGTCTGCCTATGGGATGGGCCTCGCTGGAGAAACTGGCAAGTCCCCGAATAGCTAGACTAGAGAATCCCACTTTGGGGCCCCCCGGCCTTTGGCTTGAGCTCTGAGCATCTCATTAGCTGCGGGATGGCATCAGCAATTAGGTGGCTTTGCCAATTCCAACGAGCAGCAATGTCGGTATCTAGGAGACATGGGCACCTCCAGGTTTCAGCAGCAGCTGAGCAGTGGCTTTGAAAATGTCACTGGTGCCTGAACAGTAAGCTTGGGCCCCTAAATACGCAGGTAAAGAGCTACAGTCCAGGATCTGGGCCCTGGCTCTGTGTCTGGGAGCTGTAACAGACTCACCCCCTCACTGCATAGGGGAAAAATAATTTGTGCTCACCAGTGGGTTAAAATTGCTGGTTAAAAACATCTTAATTTGTAAATTCTGGCAAAGTACCCTTCAGGTATGAAGGATAAAGCTACTAATGTTTATTAAACTGACATGTTTATTATGCAAGTCATTTTGTTAGGAGTTATTTTCTTTTCTTTAATAATTTACACTATTACTAGCAAGGAAATTGTTGTGTCCTGGAGTAATGTTCCCTGCCAAGGGGAATTTATTATTAGTTCCCCTGATTCTTTTCATTAGTTATTTTTCTAGGGCTTCTACAGTTTAAAGCGGGATCTCTTTTTACCTTAGTGGGTGCACTGATAAGCAGGAGGGCTGTTGGTAAGGGGAGGGGAATGTAGCATTTGCTGATCCTGCCCGACTTCCACCTACTGAGTGGATGTTATTTTCTCAGGGGGAGGGGAGAGAGTCCCTAAGGAGACCAAATATTCCAAGTATATTGTATTGCTGCTTATCAACAGTCAGGAGATGGTGAAAAATATTTAAAGCTTTCAAGGGAAAGCAGGTGAGCTCCTCCAGGGTCATTGAACTGTTCATTAGAGGGGCCTCTCATTTCCAAAACCTTTGACTCCACTGTTTAATAAAGTGAATTCTGTAGCCAGGTGGAGAATCTACAGGAAAAGTTGTCAGATGAATGGGATTTATTTTTTAGGCCCCAGTAGTGCAGTGAGCTTCACAAGACCAGACCCCCCACATCAGATCCTTTTATCTTTCTACTTTGGCTCCATCTGTTTTTCAGGAGGGGATTAGACCAGAGTGGCAGCACATTGGGACCTGGTTGTGCAAGGTGCAGAATGCCCTCAACTCCCTCCGACTCCCAAGTGGCGTTCAGCACCTTGCAGGATCTGGCCCTTTGCTCCATAAAACTTTTCTTTGTAACAGGTAACAACCCTAAAACGAATAGAAATGTTCACTCAGCTAGTCCGTGGCAGCGTTATCTCCTATCTGTAAAATGGGGATGAGACTATTTACTAAGGTCCTGATTCTGCAAAGATTTGCACACACTAACAAACACACACACACCCCTTCACATACTGTCATACGCCCATAATTTCACTGGGACTACTCACAGTTAAACATGTGTGTTTAATCAGTGAAGGACTGGGGCATTATCTATTGAATATAGATGTTTTGAGATTCAATATTTATATAGTTCTTTAAAAATATAATGCATTATGGAAGTGTGCTTTTTATTATTTCATCTATGGGATGCCTTTACCTCATTCAAGGAGATTACAACTGTTGAGCTATTTAGATTTGCGGCCGGGTGAGCTGGATGTGCAAAAAAAATCATTAAGTCACAAGATCTTGAATTTTGGCATACATTTTATCCTCATAATTTATAGCTATTGGCCTCCCATCCAACTAATGGAATCTCTACTGGGATTTTCAGTAATAAATGCTTCTGAAAACAATTCTGCGGGTTTTTAATGACAAGATTTCATTATAAAGATTTGACAATGTATGGGTTAAAATCTCTCTCTACTTTGAGAAGAATTCTGCTGGGAAGCCATCTCATCCTGGGGCTTTTAAAAAAGCTTTATTCATTTCTGTTATTGCTTTATTAGGGATGGGAGCATACACGTTATTGCTACTGGTTAGGTTTAAGGCTACTTTAGGGAATTTTTTAAAAAATGCTTTGATCATCTCAGAGCATGCTTTAGCCTCAGGAATGTTTAGCTGTAACATTTTCAAAATTTTGTTGATGGCTTTGTCCTTTATTAAAAAACCTATCATCAGATGGTTTAAGTGAAGCAATTGTATTTCTTGTTTTATTCTTTCCTATAATTAGGTAAGTGACTATCAGTTTTGCTTTTTTCAAAGCAGCAGCTTGCATTTAATATGAAGGCAAAGACAGACAGTATTGCTTGTAAGTTCAATTATATTTATATTCTAGTGCAAATCTATTTCTTATGTTATTAGTCTTTATAAATTGACTTTCCAGAACTTCCAATTTCACTTTCCATTGTCAGTTCTCTACTGTTGCATTTTTCATGCTGTTTGGCTCCGTTCACATAGTCCTTCTAGGCATTCAGATGTTAGGATAGGACTTCCCATCTATCTTATTGTCCTGACAGATTGGTAGGAGTATGAGGGGAAAAAAAGTTAATTTCCTTTCTATAATATTCAGCACTCTCCCAGGTCCCAGTAAATTAAGATAATTTATTATCAGTTCAATAACAGGCTTTCAACAATTTAACTTTGTATAAATCTAAATAAATAAAAGGGTAATTTAATTTCAACACCCAACTCAAGCCTCACACAAAACATAATATACACATTAATCAGTTCGTTATACTAAATCCCTTTTATAACTAGCCACCACGCTGGTATCATGTGCTCACTCCATGGATTCTATTGCCCATGGGTGCTACATATAAGAGCAGGATTAGGGCTGTAATCTATCGAGGAAGGATGTAAATTGAATGTCTCAAACCCAATCGTTACTTGAGAATGCCTTTTTCTACCATGGTACAACCTTATTCACTTTTGACTCAGTGAGGATAATAAAGAACAGGCTGAGAATTGTTATTGGATTATCAGGATGTGATGCTAATTAATCCACACAATCAAGAACTGTGTTAGTAGCTGAAAAATATTAATGGTTCTTTACTGTACAATAAATCCCTAACTTTATAAAGAGAAGTGACTTTTCCACTTAGGTTCAAAATAAATGCAATTCTGCCATTTTATGATCAATTATAGAAACAAATACAATTAGTGTTTACTTTCCCAAAGGAAATGGACATCTTGTTTATATAAAAATATACAGCACTAATATACAAACAGCTTCAGGGTATGTGATCATAATATTGCCAAACTTGGGCATTCAAAAATGATGAGTTACGCTCTAAAAATCATGACTGTCTTAAACATCGTGAGATTTTTAAAATAATAAATTTGGGGTTCTTTTTATTTGCCTTCTGGTGTCAGTGCCTCTATGGTTCATGTTTTCAAGCCCCCTCCCCCCTCAGTTATGAGGGTTAAAAACTTATTTTTTAAATAATGAGCAGATTCTTATGGTTTCACATGAATTCAGGAGCTAGAGCTTTCAGAAAACACCTACAATTATGAGAGTTGGTGTGGCAGGGTGGACTAGGTCCAGAGGCCCCCTGGCTGGAGGCCTCGCAGCCCTGCGTCACCCTGCTCCAGAATAGTGCAGCGAGAAGTCCTCCAGGCAGCCTAGAGTGGAAGCGGAGGAGCGGCCAATCAGAGGGGCTGCTGGAACAACCAATAAGGGGCCAGAAGGGCCAGATAAAAGGCAAGCAGCAGAGCAGAGCCTTCAGTTGCTGTGTGGAACTCGAAGAGGGATGATCGGATACCTGGCTGGCTAGATTAACCGCAGACAGCTCACTGCAGAGGGCTCACCAGACAGAATGGAGCCCAGGGAAGCCTGCCAAAGACTGGGTGCCTGGCTAACTGAATACAACAGCAGCAGGACCATGAAAAGGTCAGTGTGGGCAGGCTGAGCCTGGGGGACTGAGCACAGACCCTGGCCAGACCAAATGAGGGTACCGAGATGGGCCTGCTGGTCTGGTTGCAGATTGAGACCAGGGAGGGCTGCTGAAAGGACACTAGCTGAGGGTACTGAGATGGGCCCCGGGCTGGGCGGTCGAAGAAGGCAGTGCCTCTGAGAGGAAGCCTAAGGGCTACGGCCCCACACCAGGGCTGCGATAAGAACTTGGGACTGTATACCCCAGAAGGGGGGGACAGTTTGTGAGGCTCGGCCGGAGGGCTGAGCTGCTGAAGGCCCGCCGAAAGATCAGCTGGGGGGGGGGGGGGGGGGTTGCTAGAGGCGGGGGGCATCCTGATGTAAGACCAAAAAACAAAAGCAGGCTCACACCCAACTAACCAAAGGGGGCCATCACAAGAGGTGAGTGCCGCCCCGTGAAAAAGAATTGTGATTGCAAGTACATTGGCCAGAGAAAGGGGGTGCTCATGAGAGGTCGACGCCGTTATAGTTGGTAACACTGTGATCACTAATGCCTTAGGAAAATAATATAATTCCCATTTTCCCTCTTTGTCTGTGAGCAGATACAATATTGTTGCTCCACTAGTACAAAGATTGGGTCAGATTTCGCGAACATTTATGCCTGAGCCAAACTCAGTCAAGTTTGGGGAAGCTGGTGAAAAACTGAAGCCAATGTAACTACTCTGGTGAGCAAAATTAAGCACATGCATAAGTGTTTGGAGGATCTAGTCCACTAGCTGTAATTTTAGGAAGCAGTTTGCAAAAATAAAACCCAATTTATAGTGGTTATTAACAAACTATTTATTAATAATTACCAGAGTTATCTGGTATACAGTTTTTCCTTATCCTTATCTCTATTTAGTACTGTATCCTGCAATAATTAATCAGGGGTTGATTTCACATAAGTTACCACCACATATAAACAATAATAAAAATATAGCAAACAGTCAAATCAGTATTCAACAGCAGAGTACTGTGCTCCTGTCTGCTGTCGCTCATCTCACACGAGGCTGGTTGATGTAGAGCTTGACAAAGCTATGCACGGTTACTGGGATGTTATGTGCAACTCCGTTGCCATGGCTGCCAATACTTAGTAACATAGCTCCGCCCCATATTCGCCACGAGGGGGTCTCCATCATGCTCCTGGCCAAGATCCGTGAGAAATGTGACTTGCCTCCGTACTCAGACCTCTTCAACCACCTGCTAACTTCACCTGTCTTCTAGATACTCTTTATGGTCACTTATACCACCACAGGACATCACGGTGGAATCTGCTTGGCGTAATGAGTGGTCAGCAGTGATAGTCATTAATCACTCTCTCGTCACTGCCTCAACCATCAGACCTGCCAAAGCATGTGTGGGCTTCCCTGAACCAGTTTCAAACAGGACAGGGCAATTGTGTGGCCAATCTCTTCAAATGGGGTTTCTCTAATGGCCCACAATGTAGATGCGGCCAACTTCAGACTATGTTGCATATCTTTGACAAGTGCCCGCTGACGGCTAGCTACCAGCTCTTCACCTGGCTGAAGACGATGCTATCAAATGGCTAGGCACACTGCGCGTACGCTGAGAGTACAAAACTCATACAATGAATTATATGAGCACTACATCCTGCCCTCAGTTATGTAATGTATATCACAGAGTATGACACAAATTCACCTACTGCTCCTGTGTGCACTAAAACAATAATTAATAGATATAGATTTTGCACTGCTGGATGACGAGTGCAAAATCCAGTTGTAAGAATAAAAACTATTTACAATGCAAAAATCAAACTATTGCAACTTATACAAAAATTGTTTTTTAACAATGACTCAGATGATTTTCTCCTTTTTCATGATCCTTATTTGGAAATAAACTTCCTCTCACTAATTGATGCACTGAATGGCTATCTCCCTCATTAGCCCATGTTTGCCAACGCAGTCTTCTTGGAATTTAGGAAGTTCTTTTTCTTTTTTCTTGGAGAACTATGCAAAGCAAGTATGGGATCCCTTTGATCACGGAACAGAAATATCTTCTCCCCTGTGTCTAATAGCTCAATGGCTTCTCCAGCAGCAGTGTTCAATGAATCAGGCTGGCCAGAAGGTTCCACAGGAGGGTGTCTAGACAAACATCCGAGAGGAGAGAATGATGTTCTTTCCATGAGTGCAAGTTGCTTCTTCTTTAGCAGGCTATATTAAGAAAAGGAAATTGAATTTAAAAATGATTTATAAAATTAATAGTTCCGGCACAAAATGATTCGCTTGACTGTACAGTCAAATCTTGGAAAAAAATATTCATTGTACTTTGGGAGACTAATGTAAACCATATTTAGAAATTGACATACTGTATGCATCATTTTCACCACCCCAACCCAATTTCCACTTTACTGTATGAAATATAACATCCAATGAGTAAGCAGCCTTATAACAAATGTTACATACAAGGAGGCAAGTGGGCAAAACATGTGGAGCATCAATATTTCCCTTGCAAGACTTTAATATTATTGCACAGTAAGTGTACAGGATGCTTTATGAAACATGAGTTTCATATTCACATGCATTCTGAGAACCAGGACAACAGTGGTAGAAGATATACATTTGTGAGTATGTTCATGAATTCTAAAACACTTCTCACAAAAAGGACAACTCTTGGGAGATATGAGGTACAAGGAGTTGTATTTTCCCCCATAGCAAGTACTAACTTTTTCTTTACCTTTCTTTACTCCTGTTTGCAGAATGCATCTTCTCCAAGCCTTTGCTTATCAGATCCTGCCTTACTTTGCTCTCTAACGCTTGCCATGACCCTTGGTGCTTCCTGAAGGAGTAAGAGGGGAGGGGAGGGGAAACAAAAGAAAATGCTGAATTTTACACCCCCACCTTCAAAACAAAAACACCAAAAACAAACAAAAATCACCACCACCATGTGGTTTTAGGTATTAAAATGAATGTTAATAATAACTTAAATACATTCAGCAGGAATGTTCAGTTATTTTTGCTATAATTTCCTGCCCAACAATATTTATTATGGGAGAGATCCTGGCTCACCCTGTGCTCCCCAGCAAGGGAGTGAGGTAGTGTAAGTTGCCTCCTTCATCCTCTATGTGACTCCCATATTCTAGGTTGCATTAGCCTTTGTGGATCTGCCACCCCCCTTCCTGTGCAGGTGGACAAGGAGTGGGAGGGCAGGGCCAAGGACTGGGCAAAGCCTAGATTCCATTCTCACAACATACCCGCCAGCACAACTGAGCCAGTGCAGAGAGGAAAGTAATCTCAACCAGGAAGGCCGGGGGAAGATTACATTCCCGAGGGAGTGAGGGGGAAACCAGGAACCAAACTGGGCCTCGGGGCTGTGAATTATGAGGGTAGGCATGTGCATAAATGTTTGCAAGACAGGGGCCTTGGAATACAGCTAGTTCTCCATGAGGTATTGTCACTTTGTTTTGTTTTTTCTTTTAAATCTAGCAATTACCTACCTTTTCGTAACTGTTGTTCTTCGAGATGTGTTCCTTCCGTCCATTCCATTCTAGGTGTGTGTGTTAGGGTGACCAGATGTCCCGATTTTATAGGGAAAGTCCCGATATTCGGGGCTTTTTCTTATATAGGCACCTATTACCCCCCCACTCCCATCCTGATTTTTCACACTTGCTATCTGGTCATCCTAGTGTGTGTGCCCATGTGCACAGTCATGGGAGATTTTTGCCTTAGCTGTATCTGTAGGGTCAGCTGTGGCGCCCCCTTGAGTGCTGTGCTCATTCTGCTGGTATATTAGGCACCACCGACCCTACTCCCTCTCAGTTCCTTCTTGCTGGCAACTCCAACAGTGGGGTAGGGTAATGGAATGGATATGAGCAACACATCTCGAAGAACAAGAGTTAAGAAAAGGTAGGTAACCGTTTTTTCTTCGAGTGCTTGCTGATGTTGCTTCCATTGTAGGTGACTCACAAGCAGTATCCTTGGAGATGGGCTCATAGTTCATGGGCCCACTTGCAGCTTGCAGCACTGCTCTACCGAAGCCAGCATTGTCCCAGGCCTGCTGGGTAAGTGCATAATGGAACGTGAACATGTGGCCGGACGACCACGTGGCCACCCTACAGATGTCCTGGATAGGCACCTGGGCTAGGAAAGCTGCCGAAGAGGCTTGCACCCTTGTTGAATGGGCGGTTACAACTGCCAGAGGGGGCACCTTTGCCTGACTGTAGCAGCAGCAAATGCAGGCAGTGATCCAAGAAGAAATTCTTTGAGCAGACACTGGACGACCTTTCATCCTGTCAGCCACCGTGAGTAACAATTGCATCGACTTGCGGAATGGCTTGATCCTTTCAATGTAGAAGGCTAGCAGCCTCCTGATGTCTAGGGAATGCAACCTACGCTCCTCCTCCAACCTATGTGGCTTTGGAAAAAAGACAGGTAAGTAACTGTCCTGACCCGTATGAAACTGAGAGACCACTTTGAGCAGGAAAGCTGGGTGTGGACCGTGTCTTTGTAAAAGACCATATAGAGCAGTTCCGAGGTAAGCACCCTAAATCTCAGAGACCCTGCGGGTCGATGTTATTGCAACCAAGAAAGGAGGAGAGAGCAGGGGGTTCCATGAGTCAAAGAGGGGGTCCCATGAGATGTGATAGCACAAGATTCAGGTTCAACAGAGGGACGGAGTCCCTGACGTGTGAGTAGAGGTGCTCAAGGCCCTTGAGAAAACTCAGTCATGTCCTGGGTGAAAACCGACCTATCCTCGAGGGGCGGATGGAAGGCCGAGATAGTGGACTTTAATAGATGAAAGGGACAGGCCTTGGAGCTTGTGATGCAGAAGGTAGTCCAGGATTAACTGCAGCGACGCCCACTTGGGCTGAATGCCTTTATTCGAAGTCCAACAAGCGAACCACTTCCATTTGGCCAGGTGGGTCGCTCTGGTGGAGGGCTTTCTACTGCCCAACAGGACCTGTTGGACACCAGCCAAGCCCTCCTGCTCCTCCTCTGCATTAACCATGCAGCAGCCAAGCCATCAGCTGCAGCACTGCCAGGTTCGGATGCAGAAGACCGGGTGGCTTTGGGACAGCAGAATCTGGCGCCTGGTGTGGCGCCTGCGGTGCCGGCTGGCCTGCTTGATCTTTAGCCACCCGGGCCACCGCATCTGTGTCCTGGGAAAATGGAAATACGCATCCTTCAAGTTGAGGGCGGCATACCAGCCTCCTGGAGCCACGGAGGGGATGATGGAGGCCAGGGAGACCGTGCAAATCTTCAACTTCTTGAGAGACTTGTTGAGGCAACGCAGGTCCAGAATGGGTCTGAGGCCCCCTTTTTGCTTTCAGGATTAGGAAATAGTGGGAGTAGAACCCTTTCCCTTTCATGTCGCGAGGGACCTCCTCCATCGCCCCCAGGCACAGGAGGTTCTCGACCTCCTGAATGAGAAGTTGCTACTGAGAAGAATCCCTGAAGAGGGACGAGGCAGAGGGGTAGGAGGGAGGGTCGGACATGAACTGCAGGGTGTTATATTGACATACTATATTTGGGTATTACCCAACCGTCTGAGGTCAGCTGCAACCAGGCCGACCGGAAGGGGCACAGGCAGTTGAGGAAAGAGTAGGAGGGTGGATCCTGGGACATGACTGGGGCGTCGACCACGTGTGCACTGTCAAAATGCCTGCTTCTGGCCTCCTTTGTTCCTGGAAGGGCCAGGCTGAGCAGATGAACGGAAAGATGACAGGTAACGCCACTTTGACCCCTTGTCTCTCTCCTTTTTCCTCTAGGTGCTCAACCGGGGAGGTCCCCAGGACCTAGACTGGGGAGATGGAGGAGGAGGAGGACGGAACGACTTCCTGGTCTGCAGAGGGGTACGAAGGCCCAAGGAATGAAGGGTTGCTTGGGAGTCTTTAAGGCTGTGGAGCCTTGCGTCCGTGAGTTTGGAGAAGAGCCCTGCCCCCTCAAATGGTCTGGGAGACCGTTAGGGTGACCTGCACTGCAGTGATCTTAGGCTGGAAGCTCGCCGGTACTGGAGGTACAGAGACTTGTGCCTTGACTCCGGTGTCCCATGCCTCGCTGGGGGAGAGCACGGCATCAGGGACCTGGGCCTTCTGACCGGAGACTGAGTGTGCGGTGCCAGGGTCCTAGGATGTGGAGATGGGGATCCACGCCTGCGGTCTGGGGACCGAGGATGCTCCACTGCCCTATGGGGCAGTCCCATGACTGGCCTTAAGTGTTGGGGTCTTAGCCGAATCTGGCACCTGGTGTGGCGTCTGTGGTGCTGGCTGGCCTGCTTGATCTTTAGCCACCGGGGCCACTTTGGGCAACGAGGGCCCAGGAGAAGCCAGGGTCCCCTGCCGCTCCCAGGAGTCAGATACCTGGCCAGGTTATGGGGTCTGATTGCAGCGGTACCCTCATTAAGCTCCAGGGCAGGCACATGGCCTGACATAGGTCCTTTGCCAGAAGCCCCTTTTCCCTCTGGTGCTGGGGGGGCTCTTCTTTTTCTTTTGCAGCTTCTTAGGCACTGGTGAGGGAAAATGGTACTGGGCGGATGCCAAGGTGCTAGGCGCAGGATCTGAGTGGGAGGGCTCTGATGCAGGATGAAGTGCAGCCTCCAGGAGGAGGGCCCTCAAGCAGATATCCTGATCCTTCTGAGTTGTAGGGCAAAAGTTCTTACAGATTCTGCACTTGTCCTTCCTCTGGGACTCCCCCAAGCACTTCACACAGCTGTCATGGGCATTACTGATAGGCACCAGCCTGTTGCATGATGAGCATGGTTTGACGCCAGGGGAACTGGGCAGGCCCCACTCCAGGGCGAAGTCCCAGCCGGGACTCTAATTGCTGAACTAACCTAAGAGTTAACTTAATGGCTAACTAAGTACCAACAAACTGTAAACAAAGAAGATAGACAATGGGTTGTAAAGAACCACTAACGCTCTTGCACTGCCAGTCATGGGCGATAAGAAGGACCTGAGAGGGTGTCGGGTCAGTGGCGCCTAATATACCAGTGCATGAGCGCAGCACTCAAGGCGGCGTCATAGCTGACCCTACAGATACCGCTAAGGCAAAAATCTCTGACGACTGTGCACGTGGGCGTGCGCACATCTAGAATGGAATTGACATGAGCAAGCACTTCAAGAAAAAATTAAAATCCCTATATGGCAAAAGCATCTGCATAAGCATGGAGTCCCACTTGCTTGAATGGGACTTAGGTGGGACACAAGAATTTGTTTACATGGACTTTTTTGGAGACGGGGGCCTAAAATAGAAAAGTTATAAGCAATTAACAGTTGGTTATTGAGTATGCTCTGTGCACACTTTAAAGATTTCTGCAAAACCTAACACAGCCCTGCCCACTATGTAGTGTGTTTATATTACCCTATAGGATTCAGGGAGAGCCACACACTTTGTTCTGTCCAACCTGATGAAAGGCTGGCCAGGGATGGATCTATGGTGTTTCTTGCAAGGACTTAAAAGGGGAATTGATTGCTAAAGCTGGGTTTCTATATGATGATACTGAAGTCTCATTAACTGCTTGGACCAAAATGACAGTGATCTTATGAGAGTTGATTATGTAAGATTTTTACAGGCCAAAACAGTGGAAATCTAGCTAGGTTAACTCCTCTCATGAGATCACGATCATCCTGGGCTGAAATTTTGTAAGCACAGCTGTTCTTGCGAGTTTTCATCTCTGCAACGGAACTGAAAATTTAGCTCCTTCTGGTTTTTGTTCAAACACAGAAGACCAGACTCTTAAGACCATGTCTGGATCTAAAGCCCCACGTACCTGTATATGTGTAAAGGTTCAAATTCGAGCTTCTGTGTTTAGTGCTTTTTTAGAATTGTGAGGGTAAAACTGCAATTTATTGCTTAGTTTACATTTTATTTCCTGTTACACATAAGGTCACATATATTTAAAATAAATGAAAAACTTTAGAAAGGACTACAGTAGAACCTCAAAGATACAAACACCAGAGTTATGGACTGACTGGTCAACCGGACACCATGGGGAACCAGAAGTAAGCTATCAGGCAGCAGCAGAGACAAAAAAACCCAAAACAAAAGCCAGCAAATACTGTACTGTACTGTGCTTGTATTGCACCTTAAAGGTAGGCACATCTGGCTGCCTGTCCCCACCCCCTACTCCCCACAATATGGGGCAGCCACTTACAGGTAGGAGGTAGTGAATGCTATTTTCCACCCCTCTGCCCCCGGCTAGGAGGGGGACAAGCTTGCAAGCTCAGAGCCCGGGGAAAGAAACTTCCCAAGCTGTTACTGAAACCTGGCCTGGAGTGTAAGCTGCTGGAGCTGGAGCCCGAGCTCCTGCCTGCATCCTGCGCTCTGGGGGAGCAGCTCAGTTTTAAAGGGCCACAGCCTGCACTGTGCACCCACTGACACTGCAGTGCCCCAGGGTGCCTCACTCATCACCCTTGCAGACAGGGGTCTAGAACCAGCTGCCTGTCCCCACCCTCACTCGCCAGGCAGCCACTGAAAGCTGTGAGCCCCGCTCCGAGCAGTCTACCCTGAGGAGCATCCCATAACGTCTTGTTCAGAGTTACGAACAACCTCCATTCCAAGGCATCCGTAACTCTGAGGTTTGACTGTAATTTACAGATTTTTTTTACTCCATATATACTGCCTACCTCAGTGTGTCACAGCATCAGTTTACAACACCTGCAGCCTGCTAGACTTAGTATAAATATTACTACAATAAATGGTGAAAAGAATGTATAGATAAGCAAATGCAAATTAAAACCAATAAAATACATCAAAAGAAAATGTAGCAAATAAGAAAATGGAGGGAGAATATTTAAAAGCAAAGAAAGAGTTGTTACATCTATGAATTATACAGATCACATTTTTCCTCTGGTAAAGTCAGATTGTAGTTAAGATATTTATAACTATCAAAAAGTTATCTAGTTCAAATGATTTATTCCCCCTCAGAAATAACATTTCAACAGGAAAACCCATTCATTTGCTTGACTGCTGCTCCAGTCTGTCCAATGGATATATATTCCCTTAAAGTAATAACCTCCAGTTGGAATTTTCAGCTATAAACTGACGCACACTTACCTCTTTCTACAGCTGTCAGCTTCCTCCACATTTATGTCACTTTCAATAACACTGTCTGCATATTTGTCGCTGATTGAATCCAGAACAGAAAGAAGCTCAGTCTGTGAACTCGAAGGCAGCAGTAAGTTCAGCAGTCTGTGCAACATCCCCACTGGTACCATTGTCAGTTTGGTTAAATAAGCTGCCAATCGGAGCTCCTAGAGGAATCAATGATAAAAGTTCAGACACATTCAGCATACCATGAAGGCGTGCCTCTCCGGAATATGCTATTATGGGCCTGTTATGCCCTGAGGGGAGATTGTATTCAGCACCCTTTGGATCTTTTCAAACAATTACCCAGACCAGGTTACTTCAACCCCTCTTTGCAGGGTCTGGTTTATTTACCATTCTAACATATACCCCTATCTACCTTGCTTCTGAGGGAGGAGGCAGCATTTACACTGGCCCCGTCTCCCAGCTCATTTTTCTGGGTGAGAGGGGAGCCCTGCCCCACCCTCTCTGCAAGGATCCTGGCCCTGGGGCCTTAAAGGGACAGTAACAGGATCTCTTCTCCAAACACTATTCATTCCCAGAGACACTTTCCCTCTAGCTCTATCCCCCTTATGTCTCTATATCTCTCTCTATTGGATCCTTAAAGGGCCATGCCATATGACAGCGTGGACTGACCACTAGACACTACTATCCTTAAGGGGCAGACCTTCCCATCACACAGCACTACAACAAAATAAATGATCAGGAACTTTTAATTTGAAACATTACAAAATTTACCACTTTGGAGGAAATATGAGTTGACAGTGTGCCCTTGTTGCCAAGAAGGCTAACGGCATTTTGGGCTGTATAAGTAGGGGCATTGCCAGAAGATCAAGGGACGTGATCATTCCCCTCTATTCGACATTGGTGAGGCCTCATCTAGAGTACTGTGTCCAGTTTTGGGCCCCACACTACAAGAAAGATGTGGAAAAATTGGAAAGAGTCCAGCGGAGGGCAACAAAAATGATTAGGGGGCTGAAGCACATGACTTATGAGGAGAGGCTGAGGGAACTGGGATTGTTTAGTCTGCAGAAGAGAAGAATGAGGGGGGATTTGATAGCTCCTTTCAACTACCTGAAAGGGGGTTCCAAAGAAGATGACATAACAAGGAGTAATGGTCTCAAGTTGCAGTGGGGGAGGTTTAGGTTGGATATTAGGAAAAACTTTTTCACTAGGAGGGTGGTGAAGCACTGGAATGGGTTACCTAGGGAGGTGGTGGAATCTCCTTCCTTAGAGGTTTTTAAGGTCAGGCTTGACAAAGCCCTGGCTGGGATGATTTAGTTGGGGATTGGTTCTGCTTTGAGCAGGGGGTTGGACTAGATGACCTCCTGAGGTCCCTTCCAACCATGATATTCTATGATTCTATGAAAAACAATGAAATGAAAAATAATTTTAAAGTCAATAGCTTTAGAAACCAGTGCTATTATCACTTGCTTAGTCACTTCCACCATGGACCAGTGTGTACATGAAGATCTTTCACTTCACGCTGGACACTGGGACTTCAGGATTATAGCCAGCCTGATTCTGTGCATTAAGAAGTCATCATGCAGCCACATAAATGGCTGCGCAATGCCCCTTTGTTTGGAAATTACCATGTAACTGCTCTAGAGTCTAAGCTTTCATTTTAAAAAAATTAAGTCTCTAGCCCTTATTGTGGAAAAGAAAAGCTTTAAAATGGGAATGGAATGCACAACTCTGCATATTCCTCAATCTGCAGACAGCATGGAGCAATTGCTAAAAGAGAAGTGTGAATGACTGCCATTCATCTCAAAGGGGCTTCTAACTCTGAAGCCTAATGATGACAATTTCAATGTTAAGTATTTCACTGCTTTTCATTTCAGCAGAAACATCGAGCTTGTGTGCTTATCCACTGTTTGTGTGTGTAAGGGCAGATGTCAGGACAGGCTGCCAACAAGAGCGCGTTGTTACTGCCAAAGGCTTCTGGTGATGGGAACACAGAATTCAAACCTCCATTCCCTCAAATTTAAAATCATCTCTGTTCCTGTCCAAAGCGGAAAAAAAAAATAAAAAATACTCAGTCGCCTCTTGGATACTGCAAACAAACAAACTTCATTTCCCACTTCTTCTTGGGTGCCAAGAGCCCTTTGTGTGTCCGGTCCAGCTGTGAAAACTCCAGCATCCACCTGACAATTTCTACAGTGCTTCTGTGTATTTCAGTACAAAGATCTATAGCACTGTGAAAACCTGAGGCTAGATAAAAATAACGAATTAAATGAACACCACAAAGGATGCTGCATTGGACTCTATGAGAGGAGCTAGCGAGGATGGGGGGAGGGCAATACCATGTGTTCAGGGAATATCCCACTGCGTAAATGTAGCTATAATGTGCTACATAAACAACAGGGCCGCAGTTCTAACAATTATTAACTGCCATTCCCTCTCTCTATCCTATTCAGCTCCTCTATCTGCTCCCAGTAGATCTGCCATAGTTACTGATGGGCCAGCTCCCATCAGTTATAGCTGTTCTAAACGACCCATCACTAGCACAAGCACTCCTGTGATAATCCCCTGGGGTCCTCAGAAAGCCAGCACCACTTCTGAACTGTTTACCAGCCTGTGTGTAGCAGATGTGGGAAATTAGTACCAAGGCCAGGTCACAGGCACAAGAAACCCCTAGGAACAAGTGAATAAAGAACAGGAAAACAGCCAAAATCAATTTCTTTGTCCAGAGGGGATTCAAACTGTTACAGCTGTTGTTAGAACTCTCACTCTTCTCTGTAACAGGAATTTTATACAGCGGTATAGAATGAATTTGCAGAAGAGATCAGGCAAATCCAGAGTCTGACTATCGTTAGGATTCTCAAAAGCGGAAGGTTTTGCAGAGTAAGCCTTTCTATCATAAGAACAACACTCTCCACATTTATTCCCCTTCTACCCCTATTAAAAAAACCAAACACACACAACCCTCAATCCAAAATCAAAGACACAAACAAAATTCAACTAACAATCAATGAACCAGACTAAAACATAATCCGACCCCAAGCAGAAATTTTACCCTGACTCCATGAAGTCCACCAGGGACTTCACTAATACTATCAGTTTTACACAGAAGGTGCTCAGATACTATGATGGGCAGCAGTACAAAACTCTAAGATACAAAAAAAAAAAAAATTAAAAAAAAATCCATCCTAAACTTTGTGGTACAGTTTTGGACACTGTTGGCTCTTACGAAATCTTGCAAGAACCAATGAGGATTAAGGTAGGAATAAAATTCTTATTTCAGTCTATGAATCACCATCCCCTTTCCCTAAAAGCGAGAGGGCCTGCAGTAAGTCATTTAATTCAATGATTTATATATACATGGATGCCAAAAGAATTATGACTGAGTTCTTGGCTTTCACCTTCAGCAGTTTACTCTTAAATGTTCTTGGATGTAGACTTTTTTCACACTCTCTGCCCCTTAACTTTCTGTATCAAGGGTCATTTGGATTGAAGCAAAACGTGCTGGTATTCTAATACAGCAGTGTTCAGTAACAGCGTGATTTCTGTCAAGTGCAAAGCGTCAAAATTCTGTCAAATGCAAGGAGAGTGACACCCACTAAACAGGTGCACATAGTATATGCCTGGTAAAAGAAGTGTTGATGTGTGTCTGTTTTCTGGTTGCGTACAGCACCCACACAGATGCCCTGCACCACCTCTTTCAACTAAGTGGGAACAATGAATGTGTGAGAGGGAAGTAGGGTGGGTGTGCTAAGCTGGTATTGCTGGTCAGGGAGCATAAAGGCCTTGGTTTGAGGACTACTCTTGCTGCTCGTATATCCTGATAGGTGTTCAGATGCCACAGTGGATACCATACTAGATTCCCCTCCATATCACAGTGGGCCTGTAGACGAGAGACTCTGATGTTTCGATAGGGGCCAGACTGGGGCACCCAGTTTCCACCTTACTGGGTGCCCCAGTCTGGTGGTGTTCTCTCTTTGGGGGCTGCAGATCTGCTGACCCGTGCCAGCATGCAGCTGTAACCCACATTAGTGTAGATCTCTGTCCCTGTCACAAGGTGGCTGGCCCATGTGATTAAATTAGGTTCAGCTGCCCTGTGCCAGAGCAGATAGTCCCAGCTGAGCCAATTAAGGGGGCAGGGCTGCAGCTGGGCTATAAAGAGTCTGAGGGAGCTCATGAGGGCAGAGCTAGGATGAGGACTGTAGCTGTAGAAGATTTCCTGCAGTGGTCCCTGAAGAATGGAGTTGGCTGCTCAGACAGCACCTCAGAGAGGAGGTGGCGTGGAAGATTTGTTTTGTGTTTGGTTTTTTGGGGAACTTTGTAAATAAAGAAACCAGACCCCAGGAAAGTCTGTGATTGATTGAGAAAGACTGTGTGGGGTTTAGGGAACCCTGAAGAAGGGGAAAGCAAGGGTGGGGACACTGAAGAGGCATGCCTGGTCAAGAAGGGGTGCTTGGGTGGCAGCCATTCTGTTACAGTCCCCTTTGAGTGGCTGGACCACATAAAAAAGTTTGAACTAATGGACCTGGTCCACAAGCAGTCCAGGCTCATGCTGTTAGATGGAGAGGTCCAGACTTAAATCCCTGCAGAAAGCCCAAGTGGGGGGTCTTATTTAGGGTTTCCAGGTATCCCGTTTTCAACCGGAACACCTGGTCGAAAAGGGACCCTCCCCAGCCCGGTGAAAATGAGTGAGTGAGTGTGGAGGAGAGCAAGCGATGGAGGGAGGGAGGATGGAGTGAGTGGGGTGGGGCCTCGGAGAAGGGGCGAGGCAAGGGTATTTGGTTTTGTGCAATTAGAAAGTTGGCAACCCTACGCAGAAGGGATCACCGTGATCATCTAGTCTGACCTCCTGCACATTGCAGGCCACAGAACCTTGCTCACCCACTCCTGTAATAGACCCATAACCTCTGGCTCAGTTACTGAAGTCCTAAAATCTTTAAATCAAGACTTCAATTTGCAGAGAATCCACCATTTACACTAGTTTAAACCTGCAAGTAACCCATGCCCCATGCTGCAGAGGAAGGCTGACTCTTGCAAAGCTTGGTTGAAAACTGCAGTATTTTGAAATAAATTCACTGCAGTTGATAGGACATACTCAATGCTCTATGCACCACTCAAAGGCTGTGATAGGCTGCATAAAGTCCTCTGGCCTTCCAAGATGGGGTGAATTCAATGCTATATGAGTACTATACAGTAGCTCCAAGGGAACAACTGTATCAGACAACACCAGAGGTTTCTTGCATCAGCAACATCTTAGTTTGTGTTTCTTGAATTCGGTCAAAACAATCAATAATGTAAAACTGTAATATAAAACAGCAGAACTACTGTACAGACATCACACTGATTTGGATTGAGTAACACATGTTGAAACAACTAATGCAAAATCAATTAGCTCTGTCCATGTCGTGATTTCACATTTGCTTTGCCCTTTTCACATGAATGTCTTCCTGCATCATCTGTTGTATCTACAAACAACAACTAGAGTACCTGGGATTCTAACTGTGTGCTTACTTAAAACTAACCTCTCTATGGGCAGCAAAAGATCCTGAGCTCAGCGTAACTCAAACAATCCTTTCATTGACTTAAATGGGAAATCTTCCTAAATAGGAACACTAGAGCCAAACCATTGAAACGTAGCAGTCTAAGGCCTTGGCTACACTTGCAGCTGTACAGCGCTGTGAGGTAAACCTGTCTTCGTACAACTGAGTAGGGAAAAGCGCTGCAGTCTGTCCACATTGACAGTTGCCAGCGCAGTGGTGTGGCCACACTTGCAACATTTGCAGCTGTGTTGGGAGCGGTGCATTATGGGCAGCTATCCCAGCATTCATGTGGCTGCAACGTGCTTTTCAAAACGGGGTGGGGTGGGGTGGATTGTGACAGGGAGTGTGGGGGGGAGAGAGAGTGCTCTTTGGAGCATGTCAGCTCTCTATTTTGCAAGTTCCGAACTCCTGGGCCCCTGCTCATTCATTTACTCACTCAAAGCAAGCTGCAAACTGTTTGCTTTTCTCTGTGGTACGAGCTTTGAAACCGGCACTTCCGCATTCCTGCAGCTGGTCACAACAATGGAGAGGATTGGCCACTTGACAAGGTGATTAGTACAGCGCTGCAAGCGTTTACACTCACACCCGTGAGTCTTAGCCACTCCGCTGCAGCTGTTATGCCTCTCGGAGATGTGGAGTACCTGCAGCGGTGTACCCAGGGAGATACAGCACTGTAAGTGCCCTGCCAGTGTGGACGGGGAGTGAGTTACAGCGCTGGGGGAGGCTTTACAGCGCTGCAACTTGCAAGTGTAGCCAAGACCTAAGTTAGGCACCTGAATAAGTGGCCTGCTTTTTCAAAGCTGCTAAGCACCTGGAGAGCCCATTAAGTTCAGTGGGAGATCTGTCCACTTATGGCAGTGCTGAAAATTTGCCCAAGGGGGAAAATTCCATTTAACGTTAAGAGGAAAATGGATGTCTTGAAGAGGCAGAGATAGGCAATCGTAATTATAGGAGTTGCTAACACTTGCTATTCTAATCTATATTCTATACATTGTAAAGCACAGATTTTATATGGTTTCCAACACTGTTGCTTTGCTTTCTATAACACACAGGATTAAACACACAAAGAGATTAGGAACATGCTACACTGTGTGTTTTATTAATAGATTATTCATGCTACAAGGCCCATCTTTCTTCTCAGGCATATGGCAAGTAGGCAGGCTGAGAGTTAGTGGGTTTTTACTATTATAGCTGCTGTGTACTGCATCTGTAGGGCTGTATCTTTACATTTATTGTAGAAACTGGATAACGCAAGCATGCCCAAAGCAAAGGACGGCTCCTTGCTTATGTTATATATAACCAAATTTAAAAAAATGTATACAGGAATGGCAGCTTTATATTGAATATGTGGAAACAAAGTTGTCCAGGGAATTGGATGTACAAAACATGAAGCTCAATTCTCCAAGCATATGCCGTATAGAGTAGCTGATTTTCAATTATAGTAAAGTACTGGAAGTGCTGTAAATTCTCTCTGATCTCAAATGTCTCCGTCTTACTAAACTGGTAAATATCCAGGGTCACTTTGTTCACTTGCTAGAGTGCTAAGTCTGAGGAAACCATAAGATACATACAAGCAAGGTTATCCATCTGCTGAACCATGCTTTGAAACTTCCACTTGGAAAAATTCATACTATGTTCTTTCCAAGTTGTTTTATAATGCATCTGTGCTGCTTGTTAGAAACCCAGCAAAACTCATTACAGGAAGGCAATACCTTCTAGCTGGCTGCACTGTCCATCTACTTTCTGGTGATGTGAGATTTCTGGAGCAGCATCACAAAGAGTATCAGAGAGCTCCAAAACTTATCATCCTTCTGTGGTAACTAGCAGAGAAGAGCCACGTTCTCTCCCCCTCCACTCAATCAGAGAATTAGTTACTTCTAAGCTACAGGACTCCTAATTCCTGTGGTCACTAGGTTTATGAAATGTCTCTATTTGCTTTTGGACCTCCTTTCCAGTTCATACAGACCCCAAAAGAAAGACACCACCTTTCGTCTGAAACATGTGGAAAACTCCTTTAAAAACTAACACAAGGACAAAATTGATTTGGGGAAAAGGTTCCCATTGAAATGAATTAGAATCAGCAACGGTAGTACTCAGCTATTATTAGGGGGTTGTTTCTCCACCTCTCATCATGCATTAGGTGAATACACCAACCTTTAAATGCCACAGAATCTGAATAAAAACACACTATCAACGATATAGATGCCTGGAGCTGTAGTGGAGATAGTGTTTATCCAAACTCTGATCCTTCCAGACAACAGAAACCAAGGAACAACCTCTCCAAACATCCTAAACCATTCCCTATAAGAGGGAACATTTCAGGATAAGTGCTCGTCTGTAAACGAGCTGTGGAATTGAGGAGCTGGCTTGTTTTGTGCATCCTCTAACTGTGCTTACCCATGTATGCTCGGTAACATGGCTAACACCAAGACTGAGACCCTATTGTACTATTCATCCTCTGGTTTTAGTGTTCTGGATCCACAAATGAGTGGTTTCCCCAGACCACTTAATTGCTAAATAAACTACATGATGGTAAATTTGAGGCTCCAAACTATTCTCCTAATTAGTCTAAGTGTTTATCAGAAAATAGCACATTTAAATATCTTATAATTCAACCAAGAGAAGGTATTGGGAGTGCTAATAGTGGAACAGTGGACCTATGCTGTTTAAAGTCTGCACTCTGTTCATAATTTGCAGCAACACCATATGGTGCAGAATAAATATATAATGAGAAGTTGGAAAAAAATTAGCATGAAAAGAGTTCACCAAATGATGAAGGCAGATGACAAATGCTCTAAAGCATGAATTCAGTGAAGTTCACATATATTTAAAAATACTTGCAATTCTATATCTGATCTGATGGTTTATTTTCTCCTGATGTTAAATAGGGTTTGGCTTTATCTAACACCTTTCATATTTAAGGTACTGTATTTGAAGCACTATGTTTTTACACAAAACCTTTAACACCAGAACCTATTCTATTAAGAGAGGGGAATGTTGAACAGGACAAAAGATTATCTTCTTCTCTCTTTGAAAAGTACCCTGCGATCTTTAATTACCAAGCAGACTGTCACCAGGGATTAGTGGAAAGGGCCTCACTTGAACAAACCATCCAAAGGATGCTGCAACTTTCGCTGTCCCTTAAAATGTAGCTTCTTGTTGTTGTCAAAAGAATTTTGTTAAATCTTATACAGTTCCACGAATAAATAAATTATTAAAAATAAAGTTGGAAAGTCTCTTAGCAGTATTGTGCAAATCACAAAAAAAGGTTATGAGCATGTACAGAATGTACAGTTTTACAAATTTAAAACTAAGCTTAAAAGTTACCATCTCATGAATATTTATAATGTTGTGGGAAATAATCTACAAAAGTGTGCAGCGGAAATTTTTTTCTCTGGCTGCAAGCTTTTATTCCTATCACTTGCACAAATAGAGTCCTGACAAAATGTTGCGAACTCTGTGTGCAGTAAGCTGTGGAGATGGAAATATAATGGGAGGGAATTTATGGACGAAATAGAATTCAGTGATTACTGGCAGCCATGTCTGCTTTCCGTATGTCAAACTGTCAAAGCCAGCATGCAGCGGAGATGGTTTGATAAAATGTTTTAGAGAAAGAAAAGCAAAGAAGAAAATCAATTACAGCAAAGGGAATGAAAAAGTCTGAATTTAAAACTAGTAGGTTGATAAAGCTGGTCATGACAACTTCGACAACTTTTATCATATGCAATGAGCACAAATATACAGCAGAATAATGAGCTTTAAAACACACTAAGACTTTGTCTACACCAGCACTTCTATTGGTTAATTTTTTTGTTGGTGGTCAGGGGTGTGAAAAACACACTAGCCTGACCAACATAAGTTTCACCACCAAAAGCATCAGTGTGGACAGTGCTATGTCGGTGGGAGAGCATCTCCTGCTGACATAGCTACCACCACTTGTGGGGGGTAGTTTAATTATGCCAATGGGAGAGCTCTCTCCCCTCGACATAAAGCAGCTATACGGGAGAGTTGTGCTACTATAAGGTCTGTAGTGTAGACATAGTCAAAGACACACAAAACAACCCAGTCAAAAAAACAGACAGGTTATCTGGTATGTTGTCATCACCATAACAATGTTTATCCATTGCTAAGAAATCAACAGTTGAACTACTATTCTGTTAATTCACAGATGAAGGGGACAATATAACGTGCATCATGGTGGTGAATACATGACTTAAGTCGCAAAGAACTATAAGTAAAAAGATAGCAAGTCTTTCTTGGAGGAAAAATTTGGAAGGGCGATAATATGGCGGAGACTTTACGTATTTGAATGTCGATTATGAAATTTGTTTCTTTAACTCTAAAAAAGATAATAGTTAAAGGGACATTGCCAAAGTCAGGACTCCTAAAAAATACATTTATTTTGTTAAACTTTTTACTTTCAGGAGCCCATTGTTTTTTTTAAATTGGTTTAAATAATCCGTTGTGTATGTGACAGCTTACGGAGTGAGAGCCCTGGAGGCTGTCTTTTCTGTGGATTAAGGATGACACAGGTAGTAAAACTGCTAAATTTCATAGCACTGCCCAGATGCCTCAGTCATGGCCCGGAGGGAAAACCTGTGAGTGAGGGACAGTAGTTCATTTTTCCATGCCATTTAAGCTCAGACAGCCAACAGGGGTGATGAATAATGTTAGCTGAAGAGGTGGTTTTGTGATGTGGCCACTTGTTTATTTCTTCTTAAATGACTGTGTGAGAGCGTGTGTGTGTATATAAAAAAAAGAGAGAGAGCGAGAGAGAGCATGGTGTTTATTATTGTTCATAATACTGCTGGAGAATATTCACATCAATACATATGTGTACATATACATTTTTCAATATAAATATTCTCCAGCAGCATCGGAAACCTAAACAGCATAGTTCTAACACATGAAAACCAGAAAGTGAAACTGTCTATACACAAGTAACTCACCAGACAATTTTCACTGTCCAAGCTGAGTGAAATGCAAATTTTATACAAACATGATAAACAATGGAAAATATTTATTACTGAGCACAGTGTTTACTATTATGATCTCAATGAAATTACTCTTTTTGTTCACTTAACTGATTTCCAGATACAGCAGAGATTAAAAAGTGGAAATTCATTTAATTACACCCTTACCTGGCTGTAAAGTGCCAAAAACATATCCATTTCTATATTCTCCAGAAGATCTTCAAGCACCACATCATTCCATTGCTCTTCTTGTAAGCTGAAGGGAAAGATGAAATTAGTATTATCTTCCCAGGCATAGTATTTCATGTGATAAGAAATCAATGTCCAAAATTCATCCATTCAGAAAACATTTTACTGGCAGATTTTGTTAAAAGGTTTACCGCACACCTCTTCGAACAAACTAAGAACACCACACTTCTTCCCCTTTTCTCCAAGAGCCAGACCCTGCTGTGTTACTGTCCAACATATCTGACGACAGCAAAGCATCTCATGTGTTCTGTTGTGGCTGCATAGTCCCATCTACAAGGAGCACGGGAATGAACCAATGTTGCATGGGAATGAGCAGGCTCCTGCTGAAGACTTGGCATGAAGCTTGGCCCTTTTTTCAATCAATTTTCACATCTGTCTTTCTCAAAGTATTTACAACCTTTAGAAATAGTTTCTCTCCATTCAAGTCTGTCCTTGGCTGTGTCTTCTAAGTCACCTATATTTATGCCGCATGAGTTGAGATTCTACTGAAAGTTTTTATGTTGACAACTCTTCCTGCAGTTTCTGAGTTTCAGCCTACTATAGAGGATGTTTTTCAGGAGTCTATCAGCACCCATTCTGATATCATGACCTGTCCGTCTAAGCTGGGCTTTAATAATCTCTGCCACAATGCTGGTTGTTTTTGCTCTTTCAAGGATGTTAATGTTTGACACTTTGCCTTGCCAGCAGGTCTTCAGAACAGAGCAAAGAGAGTAACAGCTTTGAGACTCTTATCAGAGCCTGTACACCAACCATGAACAGCACAGGGGAAATAGAAGACCAGTTCTGTTCTGATTTGGATGACAATCAAATTTATGCCCAGTGAAGACAATCTTCTACTTCTGGGAGACGTTAATGCCGGAGTTGGAGAAGAAATGAGACTTGGAGTGGTGTAATAAAAAACAAAGTCAGAAAAATGAAGAACAATGGTCTCCTGCAAGTGTGCAGAGCACGAGTTACAAAACTCAGATCTGAAACATCTTCAACACACGCAGATAGTTGATTCCCCTCTCCCTCTGTGTCCTTTTCAAAGCTCACGCACAATACTTACCAGGTTGTGAGTCTTCTCAGGCTAAGAGTTGCTCACTGATCACTGATTATTTTCTTTTTTCAGACTCAAGCCCAAAGACAATGTTTTCATCTTTCTGGGTCATTTGGACCTGGGTTGGACACTTTTTGTCTCCACCAAGTTTTCACGCTAGATTGCTCTACTTGCTGTTTCTTTAAAGGGCCTGCTGACAGGTTAGCTTGGACTTCTGTCCTGGGGCTGGAGGGAGAGTAATGGCCTACCTACCTACTTATTTTCCCCAGTCTTCTGCAGCAAGACACAGAAACATTCCTCTAGATCCCACTGTGGACTGGCCCTTTAACAATTAAAATAGCTCTGGGGATGCACATACCCCAGACTGCAAAGGACCCAATCTGAAATTCTTGATCCAGAAGGCAGAGGACAGGGCTCCTTTTGAAGCCTGTCAATGCCACTCCTTACAAATCAGTCCAAGTGACACCTACTTAGTAATGCAAAGCTCTCTCTCATAGTGCTACATGAAACTTAAGGCATGTGTGTAACTAAAAATGGCCTCTTTCACTAGAACAATTTGTTTATCCTAGCAACACTCATAACAGAAAAGTATATTCAATGTGCAGCAAAATGGATGCAGGGTGGTGGTGGAACTGAAATTCAAGTGGCTTGCATCTGATTGGAAATATTTTCCCAGAGACTGTGGCTTTCATTCTGTTTTCTTGAGCCTGAGTGAATTGGAACCAACCCTTGTCTCGTGCTTGATAATGTGAGGTATTAGCATTAGCCCACTGGTTGATCCCAGAAAGACTGATTGTAAGGTAAGGCACTGCATTTCAAATACATTTTCACAGTCAACGGATTTATTATTATTGACTGGATATATTGCAATGGTGCCCAGAATCCCCCAGCAGAGCAGGGTGTTCTTCATGAAGACATAAACTCTTGCCCTGAAGAGTTTACAGAATGAATGTTTAGCTTGCTGGTTCTATATGGTATGTTACATTCTCTGAAGACTGCTTGCAATGACTAAGATATAGAAAAAGGCTGTCATACTTAATATCAAAAAGCCTTACCTTTGCCGATGCAGATTTACCAATTGCTTACACTTATTCAATGCCTGACACAGCAGAGCAGACACCTGTCTCTCTGCATTAATTTCCACAACTTCATCTGAAAGTCCCAATCCATCTGGAGTCCATCTCTGCCTATTCAATAGGTGCTGCTGCTGAGCCGTCTCCTTATGTAACATTTCATATTCCAACTTTCTGTCAAGTTCTTCAATCTCCTGGAGTATGAAAATGTACAATGATAAGAACAATTCAAAATTCATCTTGGAAGAACAATTTTTGTTTGGAGTTAAGAAAAAGATGGTATCATTGGTTTGCAATATTACTTAATTCTGTTCTCATTCTTTCCAATCGCTTGTGATCACTACACTTTCCAGTTCATTGTGACGGCTTCACTAAACATAACTAGTATGCAATGAGCATCCGAACAATGCTTAAAGATACCAGTAAATTATTGCTGTGCTAAAGGGCAATACTGTCTGAAACCTTCCAACATAGGAGACACTTGGAATGTATAATATCCATATGACTAAGATTGAAACGTCAGACAGCTTCCTGATTTATAAGCAGGGTAAAGTTACTGAAACACAATGTGAGAAACTCATGCAGACAATTTTTGAATCAACTACTAATACTAAAAAGGTTTCAAATTGGAAAATATTGACTACTACTCAACGTAATAAAATCAGAGTAACAAAACAATATCTCTACAGTCAAAAAAGAACCCTTCCTAGAAATTGTTTAGGAGGCCTCGCTCAATAGTGTCATTTTAAAAATCCTTGTCTTAACTGCATAATTAATATGACAGACAGGATAGCTGTGTGGTTAAGCCATTAGACTAGGACCAAGGAGATGGGGTTCAGTTCCCAGTTCTGCCACAGACTTCCTTTCTGACCATGGCCAAGTCACTTAAGATCTCTGTGCCTCTGTTACCCCTCTGTAAAGTAGAGAAGATACCTGACACCTGGTAAAATTACTGGTTTCAGAGTAGCAACCGTGTTAGTCTGTATCCACAAAAAGAACGAGGAGTAATTGTGGCACCTTAGAGACTAACAAACTTATTTGAGCATAAGCTTTCGTGGGCTACAGCCCACTCAAGCGAGTTGAACGGCACTCAATCAGAACTATGCAGTACAGATATTCAAATTAACATCAAGTTGAGTAAGCCCCTGTTAAAAACATACTGCGTAGTTGGATTCTTTTTATTTACCTTATATTTAAGGCTTTAGGGTTCACATGGGGAGAGGTGACATACACACATTCCTGTACACCACTCTCTTACATAGGGGTGACCAACCGACCCTCCCCTCCCTGCCTGGCGCTTTCCGCCCTCCATGCCTGGCTGGGCCTCCGGGACAGACCCATCTCTCCTGGTACATGGCACCACATCTTCCCAAGGCAGCACATGGGGAGACACGCAGGGTCACATGCCTCCTATCCCCAGATTTCTGCCAGGGTTCACACCAGAATGTGGCCAGCAGCAGCCTTTCGGCCCTGTGTGGGAGGGAAGGGACGGAAGCTGCTTCCAGACTCAGGGTGGGAGGAGGTGGGGAAGGGATGACCTGGCCCGTGGCTTTGCAGAGCTCATCTCTTCTCCTTCACCCTCCCCTCTGTGTGGCTGGAAGCAGCTTGTCTCTTCCTGCCCGCACAGTGTCGAAAGGCAGCTAACACCTCCAGGCTGCTGCTGGCCACTGACGTAACCCAGCTGCCTCCTGCATGGGCAGGAAGGGGTTAAGCCCTAAGGATGCATTGTGCATCAGGGCCCAAGGAACCTGACTGCAGGGGCTTCAGCGAACCCTGCCACAGAAGTGACTCAGCAGGGGAGAGTGCCTAGGGGACAGAGTAGTCTCGCGCTCCCTGGGGGCAGGACCCAGGGTGGGGCATGTGTGTGTGTGTGTGAAGAGGGTGCTAAGCCTCTGTCCCGAGGGCTACTGTGAAGCCTGCAGGTTTGGGGCGTGAACAGGCTGGAAATCGCTTCCTGCCCTTCCCCCCACCATTCCAGAACTTAGCTGAGGAGCGGAGAGGCTTCCCCGTGCCAGCGCTGTGCGGGGCTTTGGTACATGCAGGGCTTGGCTCCTCCTGGCCAGCGCCTGGGGCCGGAGGATCTTGGGCTTTCCCAGGGTGCTGGCCCAGCCAGAGGCAGTGGGGGAAGGAAGGAGCCTGCCGGCCAGACTGCTGGTGAGCTGAGCGCTCCGACCAGGGGCTGGCTCTCTGCACAGCGCTGCTAGTGGGACGTACTCCGTTGGGGGGGATATAGAGGAGCAGCCGGGCTGCGGGGGTGGCGAAGGGGCAAAGCAGAGAGAGGATAGCGAGAGTGCAAACATGTAAAGGGCTGATGGGTGGGCAGCAGGGGGCGACGTGATCGGCAGCCGCCTTGTGCCTGCCGCACTCACCGGCCGCTGCAGTGCGCGACCAATGCCAGCCAGAAATGGGATGGGGGGGCGAGGCCCTGCTGGCCAAGAACCGGCACACAGTGGGGGCTGCACTGGCAGACCAGCAGGGGGGAACGGCCGCCCTGCGCACTGCATCTTCCCCCCGACACCAGCCTTGCACACCCACTCCCATTGTCGGCTACTGGACACCTCCCCCCCCCCCCACACACACACACTCACCACTGGTGGGCAGGAGGCTGGTGAGCAGGAATCCGGCCAGCAGCAGGAACTGCCAATACTGATCGGGGGGCGGGGGTGAGAGGACAGAAAATATGGGACATTTTGCCTGTTTTTAAGAAAAAGTCGGGACATCTGCAGGAGGACTTAAATAAAGGATTGTCCCTTTAAAAACAGGATGTCTGGTCACCCTATCTATGTTCAGCACTTAATACAATGGGGCCCTATGCACGTCCATAACAAAAATAACAATAAATGCAGACTAACTGCTAGTGCCAGAAATAAAAACATGTTATTTGTAGAGAGATTAATGAAGTTAACATACAGTTAACCATTAATTTGTTCTACTGAATGGTTACATCAATAGAGTTACGAGCTATCACCTGATGTGGTGTTAGTGGTTTTTAATTAACAGGTTTCTAAGACTGTAAAAAATGTAGCAACAGGCAGGGAAGTTTATTCAGCAGGAGAGAGTCTATATCAGGGGTGGCCAACCTGTGGCTCCGGAGCCACATGCGGCTCTTCAGAAGTTAATATGCAGCTCCTTGTATAGGCACTGACTCCAGGGCTGGAGCTACAGGTGCCAACTTTCCAATGTGCTGGGGGGTGCTCACTGCTCAACCCCTGACTCTGCCACAGGCCCTACCCCCACTCCACCCCTTCTCGCCCCCTCCCCTGAGCCTGCAGTGCCCTCACTCCTCTTCCCCTCTTCTCCCCGAGCCTGCTGCAGGCCACGAAACAGCTGGTCGGGAGGTGCGGGGAGACAGGGGGAGGCGCTGATGGGCGGTGCTGCCGGTGGGCAGGAGGCACTGGGAGCAGGCGGGGAGTGAGCTGATGGGGAGCTGCTGATGTATTACTGTGGCTCTTTGGCAATGTACATTGGTAAATTCTGGTTCCTTCTCAGGCTCAGGTTGGCCACCTCTGGTCTATATAGACCAAGCGAAACAGGTAGCATAAGCACAAATAGTAACAAACAAAAACTTCCCCAATCTAGGGCTCAACCCAGCCCTCGCAGCCTGGATAAGAAACCCTACATACTCTCTCTCTCTTCTGTCTCCAGCAGCCCTATTTATACCCCTTCCTCTGAACACCTATGCAAGTGCTGGAGTTAACCCTTTGTGTATTAGCAAGCTGGTAGTGTCTCAGCATACCGTTGCACTGTTGTAATTATTGTATTGTTTGTATTTTTGCAGTATCTAGGAGTCCCAGTCAAGGACGAGCACCCCATTTGTGCTAGGTGTTGTACAAACACAGAACAAAAAGGAGGCCTCTACTCCAAAGAGTTTACAAAATAAGTATAACGTAAGAGACAGAGGGACACAGACAGACGGACGGAGAAGTTCAAGAAACAATGAAATATCATTGGTCAGCATGACAGGCAGCGGTCTCAACACAACAGCGGCCTAACTGTTGTCAAGTTTTTTTGTAGGCAACACAGCTAAGATTTCAAAACAGGCACTAAACCAAAATGAAATTACTTTTAATGCTTTATCAGCCTTGATCTTATTTCTCTTGTCACTGTAAATAGCTATTACAGGTTTAATACAATGTTTCATTAAACAAACTCAGAAGAGCATATTTAAACTAACATATTGTCACTTTAAGAAAGGCTCTCCAGAGAGGACAGTATTAAATTTTAAGTAGGAGTTTTCACAGTGATATCTGTCTAATGATGCCCTCTAGCAAAAAGGTTTAACTTTTAAAAATCCATTCTGTTTGTTCTACTTCAGTGCTCTGCCAATTCCCACTTTGATAGTCACAAATGGGAGACACACACACACACACTTCCCTATGACTATATAGCATAGAACTAAAAATACCCAACAGGATTCTGAAACTGCCAAATCTGTAAAAAATTGACAAAAAGGAAGTAAAAGCTTTTTCTGAAGATTTTGTTATTTAAACTGTGTGCACATGCACAACGAGAGAGAGAGAGAGAGAGAGAGACTGTATATACTCTGGGTGCACAATAACTCAAGCGTATCACATGACCGGGCAATTTATCACATAGCTCTCACTACCATAAATGTGACAAATTTTGAAAGTTGGTCATGAAAATTATTTATTAGTCTTCGCTCAGAGTTACTCCCCTGCCCTTTACTGTTTGATCAAGATAATGAAATATTAGTTAGTTACCTGTTAAAAATATTGCTTTATCTTATCAAGAGAGGCTGTGATATCAATTGGGGCCTATTGGTGCTACCATACTACAAATAATAAATAATATTATCTTTCTAGCTATAATATTCTTATCTTCTGTTTAAACAGTACTGTAACTTTCTATCTGTATTTCTTTCACATAAAGCTTTCATATAAATGCACACACACACCCTGCCAAAACTATAGAAATAATGGGTCAAATTTTCAGCTAGTATAAATCAAGCTAGTTTGATTGAAGTCAATGAAGCTACACCAGCTGATGATCTGGCCCATGAAGAGTTTACCCTTCTCAGCACTTTGTTACTTACAGGATTATGTGCCTCTAAAATGTGGGTACACTCTGATTCTGATAGTATTTTTGATGTACTCAATTCTTCCAGAAGCAAAGCTTGTACACTTATGATAGCGGTGTAAATCTCCAACGTTTTGGACTTCTTATCAGTCTTTTGGAACTGTAAAGCAGCAATGGACTCTCCAAGTTTATTCTCCCGAGAATGCAACTGATGCTCCTTTTCAAGCAGCAACTCATTATGGACCTGGAAAATAATGAAACACCAAATGTAATAAGATTAACAAAAACCTGATAAGCATTTTTAGGGTTTTTAAAAATATATAATTATTTGGCTGCCACACGATTGACATAATACGCAAGGAAATTATCCGGGGTGGGGAGAAGAGGAGGAGAGAGAAAAAGAACAGTCATTTCTTGTACATTACTCAACACATAAAACTATTAATTTTATTTAAAATATTTGTTTTCTTTAAAACAAAATTCAGATTTCTTAGCTACAGTGGTCATATACATAAGTGTGTCTTAGATAATATTGCCTCGGAATTTCATGAAAGCCCCACAATTCACTATACTTGGTGAAAATACTGCATATGCTGAAGTATCATTATATAAAGTAAGTGACAACTTTTTAAGTGCATTACTATCATTGCAGAACCTTGACATTTTTACTGTTTCTATTACTGTGTAGGACAGTCCCCTGTGCTTTCCCTGTCTTTTTGTCCCATCCATGGCTGTCTCTTGTCTTAAATTTAAACTACAGGCTTTCTTGGGAAGGGACTGTGTTTTAGTTTAACACAACCCTGGCCTCCCAGTGCTAATGCAGTACAAATAATAAAAACTAATATCTATTGCAGAATGGGAGACTCATAGGAGACATTTCAAAAACTTTAATATGTTTTGGATGAATTTATTGCCACCAGTGATTATGGTACCTGACTGTAGCCACATCTGGAACCTTGAACGTATTTATGTTCTTCCCCATGCCTGCATCAGTCGATGTCTGCTTCTTTGCAACACCATGTGGGATGGGATCGTTCAGTTACCTTGACTTAGATTCAGTGCTCAAATGGTTACTTCTCTCCTATTTCTGCCTTACTTGAGACTGAAAAATCTCTGTGTATGTCACAGTACAGATAATGGGAAAAAAAGATCCAATGCCTAGTAGATAAAAGTATGTCAGAGGAGGTTTTTTTCATCCAACACTGGATGTTCAGAAAATACCCAAGTTTGGTAGTAATTCTGGGTATTGTGTGTGAGACAGTGATCTTGTGGTTAAAGCACAGGGAATCAAGAGATCTGAATTGTGGACCAATTTTTGCCACACAGTGTTCCTTTATGGTTTTGAGCAATTCACAATTTTCAAAATTGTCCACTAACTTTTGGTGCCTAGGTTTTCAGATGCACAACATTAGATATGCAGGCCTTGATTTTCATAGCTGCCAAAAAAATCAATTGAAGTCCGTGGGAGCTGTGACTGCTCAACACCTCCAAAATCAGGAGCTTGGTATCTTAAGTCAGGAACCCAAAACTTGAGGCATTTCAAATTAGCAGACACTTGAATATTTGGGCCTTAATCTCTCTATGCATGTTCACCTATCTGTAAAACAGGAATAATACATTCCTAATCCAATGAGGTAATTATTATTATAATCCAAGGATTTAATTAATACTTTCCTAATCCAATGGGTTTTTTATCATCATCACCACCACCATCACTATCATCATCCAAGGACATAATTATTGCTTTTGAAGTGCTCTGAGATTCTCAGATGTAAGGCATCATAAAAGTTTCGGGTTATAAAATATTAAAGTTATTATATATCAAAGGAGTTGTGTTTAAAGTTAGCTAATTAATTCCAAGGTGTTTCAAAGTAATATAAATCCTTCCTTCTCTCCAATAAGCCATTTTGTTGGATTGTCTCCTTTTGGTGAGCCCACCACTCCTGTTAATGGTAATGGAAATTGTGTGTTAACATGTGAAGGAGTCCATGGGCCTGATCCTCAATTGGAGTACACTGGAATAGCCTGAAGCCTAGACTGAAGTCAATAATAATTACAGTTTACACGAGCTGAGGATCTGGCTCTATATCCCAGAGACAATGCATAGTTATTCTCAAACTTCATAACCATATCACCTGTTTATTTATGTTAATCAGAATTATATGAAATAATATATTAACCCCATTCATTACCTTTTAAGAATAATTTAGCAGACTGTCACAAGGTTTTTCAGAGCCCTAAAATGACACACAGGTAATGTGATGCACATGAATTTTTCTCTGGCATTATTACTGACAAGACTGCTGTCGAGAGGGGATTGCATATCATTCAAATTTTGTTATCCAATATATAAAGCTAAATTCAAAATGTGATTTGCAACCAAATCTTATTCAAGAGTATTCATGTGACATTATCTAAAATTTCCATTGAATTATATGAGATGCCCTTGAACACCAGAGGAAGAAAGTTATCTGCAGAAAATTCTTCTGACCATCATCAACTAAGCCTAGCAGTACAAAGCATAGGCGCTGACTCTGTGGGTGCTCCGGGGCTGGAGCACCCACGGAGAAAAAATGGTGAGTGCTGAGTACCCACCTGCAACCCCCTTATCAGCTCACCCCCACAGAGCACCTCCTGCCCACCCGCCGGCAGGCCCCACAGATCACCACCTCTCCCTCCCTCCCCATGCCTCCTGCCTGCCACAATCAGCTGTTTCATGGCATGCAGGAGGCTCTGGGCAGGAGGGGGGAGGAGCGAGGACGCGGCGCACTCAGGGGAGGGGGCAGAACTGGGCAGGAAGAGGCGGGGATGGGGTGGGAAGAGGCAGGGTAGGGGTGGGGCCTTGGGGGAAGGGGTGGAGTGGGGGAGGGGCCTGGGGCAGAGCCAGGGGTGGAGCACCCCCCTGGCACTTTGGAAAGTCGGCACCTGTGGTACAAAGCCCTACTAAAGAGGCAAGGTGCATGCCACAGGTACATTCTAGATATTACTAGCATAATTCTGCCTTAACAGACAGAAAATGTATCTTAACCATATTGTTATTCAATATAAATCTCTTTCTTAAACAATAAAACAAACATGGGGAAAATATCTGGAAAATATGAAATTGTCCCTTCCCTTCCCTTCCCTTCCCTTCCCTTCCCTTCCCACAGAACCTGTAGATTCTGCAGCCCTTGGCTAGCGGCCCTGAAATGAAAAGAAGGCTTAAAGTAAATGCTGCTTTCATAATTTCACAGTATTGTGGAATTTATGAGGGCCTCAATTTTGATGGTCACATGGAACCACATATAAACTCTGGTTCTAGGCTATCAGGGAAGTTTACTTTGAAATAAACTGACTGGCTGTGGTGATACAGTGTTGTCAATTCCCATGATTTCATTGTGAATCTTGTGATTGTTGATGTTTTTTCCAGCTCCTGGAATCCAGTGATTACATAGGAATCTCAGTTTTCATTAAAATAATACAATTTTAAATCCTCATGGTTGTGGAGAAAAGCTTGAAAAATTTACCAGAAGGAAAACAAAAAGAATGCAACATTTATTATTTTTTAACATTGCATGATTTTGGGGCCCAGCTCATGGTTTTTAAATGCGTGGAGTTGGTACTGTTTTGCCTTTGCTTATGCCCTATATTCAGTTTACCACATTTTTCAGTGACAGGAATAAAGAAGAGTTGTTTCACGATAATCTTTTCCCAACTGTGCAGTCAATACTTTCTCTGTACCTGTATGCATCTCAAGAAGATCAGACAGTTTTGCAAAGGGGCAGCTGGAGTGTGTCAGATGTTTAGAATGCTGCAGACAGATCAACACGTGGGGGAAACTGCCAACCTGCACAAACGCTTCTTTATAATACTGGAACACTTAAAGAAACAAACCATAACCTAAGTCTCAGTACTGGCAGAGGAAATGTCCCTTTGAGACCCTAATACTCCTCTTGTGAAGAAGCAGAGTCCAAAATGATGTTAAATGTCTCCACTGTTCACTTAGGGTATGTTTACACTGCAATAAAAGATCACTGACACAGCCGCGACTGACCCAAGTGAGTTGACTTGGGTTTACTGGGCTGTAAAACTGAAGTGTAGATATTTGGACTCAAGCCAGAGCTGGGCTCTCAGACCCTGCAGGGGGTGGGTCCTACATATACACTGCAGTTTTTAGCCCCGAAGCCCAAGCCCTGCAAGCCCGAGTCAGCTGACCCAGACTCAGACTCCATGCCGCAGTTTTTTATCGCAGTGTAGACATACCCTAAAGAATCCCAGATGGGACCTGGGCCTTTCCCCTCTAGAAGCAGACTGGACCAGGATGTTGGGGGAAGTTTTTAGACTTACTTCGGAGATGCCTTGACCAGTGAGGATAGTGCAGTTTACTGAGTCCTATGGGCTGAAAAGCACAGACTTGCCCTTGCAGAGCACATCCACTGGTGTGGGAGGCCCAACAAGTAAGTCCATATTCTCTGCACTTTCCTCCTGGCAGAGCAAAGGTCTGCAGGCTGGGAACAATAGTGGCAGAGCCCTCCTGTTGTGGCTCCTGCAGTCTCCTTACACATGGTGCATGCACTACATGGGCTTGTTTTCTGCTGATCTGTTTGACTGTCTCTGCCATAGCAGAGAAGGGAAGTAGCTCAACAGCTGCTCTCATTCATTCAGGCAACAATCCCCCCAATTTTTCATCTCATACATGAAGGATTGGGAGCAGGAGGGGAGAGTGAGTAGGAAGAATAATGCTCACTGCTACCCCCAATATTATCTTGCAAAGCCAGGATGCTAAAGGATAAAGCAGGATTGCTGAACTACTGTTGTTTTTGAATAGCCAGTGGTAGAAAATGGGAGTGAAGGTGGAAGGGGCGTGGGCAAACCTTGGAGTCCTCTGGACAAATCTGAGCTGCTTCTATTATCTGGAGAACAGCCCAAGTATCTCAGTCTGGGCCCAGACATACCTGTTTCTCATTTTTATGTTTCCGTTTGTATAAGGGACGACTCAAACTACAGAAAAGTCTGTATATTCTTTGCAGAAAGGTAAGAAATCTGCTAAAATGGAATTGAGGCCCTTTGTTCGACGCTTTCCATTGAAATGCTAATAACTTCACCATTTCTTTCATATCCTCACAATTCAGCAGTTCATGAGCATTCAGAGATGTATACTGCATTTCAGCGGCCCTGATAGGAAATCAAATAAAGATAAAAACTTCCACAGAACATCATGCAAATCAGGATTTTGATTTAGATTATACAAGACAGCCAATTCCACCATGAATCAGAATTTTTTTTTATCATGTCAAAGTGAACTTCCTTTCAAAATTCAGAATGTTATTTCAAGATACTCTTACTTATGAACTAGCTGTATAAGAAAGGCCAGGTGGCAAGACTGTGCCTTACTTCAATACCGAAGCAAAAAATTGAACGTTTTCTTAGCATATGTCTACGCTGCAATCAGAAGTGTGGTTACAGCACACGTAGAGAGCTCTGATGTAATTAGCTCTAATAACAAAAGCAGATAAGCCGCGGCAGCATGGGTTGGGTATGTACTTGAGCAGTTAGCCTGTGCTGCCACAGCTTCACTGCTATCCATACCCATGCTAGCTAGATCAAAGCTAACTCAGGTGTGTCTACATATGCTGCAGTGATGGAGTTTAAGGCCAGAAAGGACCACTAGATTGAAGCTCTGCCTGCACAGACTCTTCTCTCCACACAGCAACAAGATCCAGCAACTCCTATGTACTCCATGCTGGAGCGCATTTGCGGCCTTGAGTCTCCATGTGCTGCAGCTGTGCTGACGAGCTCTCCACGCTGATCAAACAGGAAATGAAAATTCAAAAGTTCCCGGGGCTTTAACAGGGGAGCAGCTGTTTCCTGTGTACCTGACTGACGTGCAGTGGAGTTGAAAGTGCTCTCCAGAGCGGTCACAGCGGAGCACTGTGGGACACCTTCTGGAGGCCAATTCATTCGAATTACACAATGCAGTGTCTAAACTATCCCCATGTTGACCCATGGATGTCGAATCAAGCACAACGCCTCTCGTGGACGTGGAATACAGAAGTCGATTTTACAGGCCACTTAGGTGGGCGGAAGGGACTCGACAGTGTAGGCACATACATTATTAAATCGACCTAACACAGCTTATGGCTGTGGAACTCTTTGCTAGAGGATGTTGTGAAGGTTAAAACTATAACAGGGTTCAAAAAAGAACTAGATAAATTCATGGAGGATAGGTCAATCAAAGGCTATTAGCCAGGATGGGCAGGGATGTTGTCCTTAGCCTCTGTTTGCCAGAAGCTGAGAATGGGAAACAGGGGATGGATCACTTGGTGATTACCTGTTCTGTTCATTCCCTCTGGGGCACCTGGCATTGGCCACTGTTGGAAGACAGGATCTTGGGCTAGATAGACCTTTGGTGTGACCCAGTATGGCCATTCTGATGTTCTTATGTTGACCTAACTTTGTAGTGTAGACCAGGCCCTAGTCTGACCTCCTGTATAGCACCACCTAGCACCTGCACACTAACCCAACTGAAATGGAACCTGGGTATTACAACTCACAGGAAACTAGAATATTATGTGCCACAGGCAGAGTATAGGAAAGACTAAGATGCACCAGAGGCCGAGGCCCCTGCAATGGAAGGGAAAGAATCATGTGACATATACCCAGATAATCCTGGCAAGTGACCCGCATCCCTATGCTGAAGAGGAAGGCAAAAAAACCCCACAAAACCATACCCTACATATGGCGATCAGTTAGACTCCGAGCTTGTGAGCAAGAACCAGCCAGCCAAGTGTCTGAGAAAGAGAATGTTCTGTGCCACCTCAGAGGCCCTGACCTACCCCACAATGTCCCATCTCCAGCTGTGGCCTTCTCTGACACTTCAGAGGAAGGAGATAAAAGAAATCCTCTCAGAATACATGGGGATGGGGAGGGGAGGGAGATTCCCTTCCTGACCCCTGGTGGTGGCTGGCTGAATCTCTGAAGCATGAGCTTCAGGAACAAGATTATAAACCAGAAGTGAGCCCCAGGGCTGTCGAGCCCTGCCCCCTACCATCACAAATAACCCCATCATACAATTACACTCAGAAATGTGTCCAGCTCTCTCTTAAAACTAATTACATTATTTGCCCCTACAACTCCTATTGGGAGACTGTTCCAGAACCTCACCCTTCTGATGGATAGAAACCTTCTAATATCCAGCTAGAATTTGTTCAAGCCCCATTTATATGTTTGTTCTTGTGCCAGTATTGTCTTTTAGCTTAAATAGCTCTTCACCCTTTCTGATATTTACCCCCCAATGTATGCATAGAGAGCAATCATATCTCACCTCAGTCTTCTTTTTTGCTAGGCTAAACAAGCCAAGCTCTTCCAGTATCCTCTCATAAGATAGGCCCTCCATTCCCCTGATCATCCTAGTAGCTCTTTTCTGAACCTGTTCCAGTTTAAATTAATCTTTCTTGAGTATGGGTACCAGAACTGTACATGGTATTCCAAGTGAGGTCTTACCAGTGTCTTGTACAATGACATTAAATACTTCTCTATTGCTACTGGAAATGCCTCATACATCCTAGGATTGCATTTGCCTTTTTCACAGCTGCATTACATTGGTGGCTCACAGTCATCCTGTGATTGATTCACACACCCAGGTCTCTCTCCTTCATCGCTTCCAACTGATGAGACCCCCTTGTAGCAGAAATTCGTCCTATTAGATCCTAAGTGCATGACCTTGCACTTTGTACAATTGATCTTCATCCCATTTCTGCAACTCCAGTCTTCAGGGCCACCCAGAACTTCGTGTATAATGTTTTATCCCCATCTGTATTGATGATGCCTCCCACCTTAGTGTCATCAGCAAATTTCATAAGCACACTCCAAATTTGTGTGTCAAGGTCATTAATAAAAATATTGAATAAGACTGGTCCCAAGACCGATCCTTGAGGAGCTCCTAGTAACTTCCCTCCTGTCTGAATCAGAGTCTCACCTCTGATTACATTGTAGCCTACCTTTAGCCTGAGCATATTGACTTGCAATGGGCTAAGTCTTCTTTGGAAAGGGTGCTGGACAAAGTACTATACTGTTGATGGTAGCTTCTATATTACCACTTTTCAGACATAAGTATTGTAATATGACAAGGTATTTCCAAAGTGACTAATGATTTGGGGTGCTTCAATTTTGGGATGCCCAGCTTGAAACAAGAGGCCAAAGATAAAATCTTGGCCCCACTAAAGTCAGTGGGAAAACTCTCAAGTCCAGTTACAGACCAAGAACTGAGATGCAGAGAGACATTAAGGGCCAGATTTTTAAAGGTATTTAGGTGCCTAAAGAAGCAGATGGGCACATTCATACCTTTAAAAGCCTGGCCCTAAGTGACTTGCTCAAGTCATGCAGGAAGCCTGTGGCAGAGCAAGGAACTGAACTGTGGTCTCTCAAGTCCTAAGCCAGCATGCTAACTGCTTCTGTTATGCCGTCCATTAAGCATATTAGGCCAGTTCCTCAGCTGGTGTGAACAGTTGTAGGTCCACTGATGTAACTGAGCTATGATAATTTATGTAAGTTGAGAATCTGGCCCATTGTTTTCTTCCAACTTTTATGTACAAGTGCAGGATACTAACCACCAGAATGCATTTTATTTTTGCAATATCTTCAAAATGAGAAAAACATGCTTGAAGCATGATTTGTTTCATATGGTACAACAGCAGTAACATTTGAGGGGTCTCTGTGGGGCAAGGAATGTCTTCAAAGAGGTTTATAGTGCATCTGTAAAAAGCTACGCAAAATTATTATGATAGAAGTATAAACACAATAGGACTAAATGTTTCCTTCTCTTCACAGGAAGCTCACTTTTAGATGTAGGATTTAATGAATTATACATGCATGAAGTCTGGAAGTGAATGAATGAATAATGCATGGATGAATGCGTAAATGACTGATCACCATCAATACAGGTTTCAAACTCATTAAAATAAATAATGAATAAGCAAAAAAATACAGTTTGATAGCTCACGTTCCCTTTAAAGCCGAGGCAAGGGTGTGAGCTTTGATAATTGTGGAATTCGAAGGGGGGAAAAGTGACAGTCACTGGCAGCAATACACACCCTTTTGTTGTAACTCAGCACGAGAATCAGATGATTCAGCATTCTAAGGTTTTGTGGCTCTCCATCCAATTTGGTATATTACATGAATTAGAAACAAAATAGCCAGAGGAAGTAGAAATTTGGACTCCACTTGCATGTTATTAAGCACCATCCACAATAAGAAACATATTATTGTGTAATGGGGATGCACTCAAGTGTGTTCAGCCACTTTTTATTTATGTACTTCAGTGGAAGATGGATCAAACTCTGAATCCCCAATTAAATAACCCCTGGCCAAAATCAGAGGACTGCTGTAGCACTAGACAGAGTAAACAGGCATATAAAATGCTGGTTTCTACTATAACAATCTAAAAGACTTGAAGGTCAGAATGGACCATCATGATCATCTAGTCCAGTGGTTCCCAAACTTTAACAACCTGTGAATCCCTTTCACTAAAATGTCAAGTCTCGCGAACCCCTCCTAAAAATGAATATTTCCAGGGATTTTCTCCTTTACCTGAGTATAAATTATAAAAGCAGTGCTCTTGGAAAGATAAAATTTGTTTTTATGACATACTTATTACACACTATTTATTATTAATTATTTATCATTACAGTATTTTTATTACATTATGAAAATGGCAACACGCTTCCAAGATCTCATTTTCATAGCTTGTATCACTTTGAATAAGCCTGTTATAAGACAAGGTTCCTAGGTTTCATCAAGGAGTATCAGATGTGAAACAGCATGAAGGTATTTAAGAAGCCAACTCAAAGAGTTCCTCCTACACAAGCAATCAGGTCTTGAGCAGTCCAGGCAAACAATGCATGTTACAACAAAGCTTAAATTTGTTCTTCATAATAATTTTAAAAACAACACTAGCTGCCTATTTAATTTTAAAAACAGCAAAAAATATTCACCTCCCTTTCCATTTCTTATAAGGAGTTTTGAAGTTTAAATCTCCTCAGTGTGCTAGATATGCTTGCTTTGATCTGCTTAACTCTTGGAAGTCCATGGGCTCCACGCTGCTGGCCCCATGCTGCCCGGGGTCCCTAGGGACAGCTCTGTTCACCATTAGGGAATTTCCCCCCCGAGAACCTCCTGTAACATTTCACGAACCCCCAAGGGTTCATGAATCCCAGTTTGGGAACCACTGCTGTAGTCTGACCGCTTACACATCGCAGGCTACAGAACCTCACCAACTCACTCCTGTAATAGACCCATAACCTCTGGATGAGCTACTGAAGTCCTCAAATCATGGTTTAAAGACTTCAAGTCACAGAAAATCCACAATTTACACTAGTTTAAACCTGCAAGTGTCCTGTATTCCATGCTGCAGAGGAAGGTGAACCACCCCCCACCCCCAGGGTCTTTGCCAATGTGACCTGGGAGAAAATTCCTTCCCAACCCCATATATGGTGATCAGTTAGACCCTGAGCATGTGGGAAAGACTCACCAGCCAGATACCTGGGAAAGAATTCTCTGTAGTAACTCAGAGCCTACCCCATCTAGTGTCCCATCACTGGCTGTTGGAGATAGTTGCTGTTAGCAGTCGCAGATCAGCTAATGCCATTGTCGGCAGTTTCATCATACCATCCCCTCCATAAACTTATCAAGCTCAGTCTTGAACCAAGTTAGTTTTTTTGCCCCCACTGCTCCCCTTGGAAGGCTGTTCCAGAACTTCACTCCTCTGATGAAAAAAGAACGAGGAGTACTTGTGGCACTTTAGAGACTAACAAATTTATTTGGGCATAAGCTTTCGTGGGCTAAAACCCACTTCATCAGATGCATGGAGTGGAAAATACAGTAGGAATGTATATATATATATATATATATATATACATACACACACACACACACACACACATACATACATACAGAGAACATGAAAAGATGGGGGTTGCCATACCAACTCTAACGAGACAAATCAATTAAGGTGGGCTATTATCAGCAGGAGAAAAAAAACAGAACGGCCCATTTCAAACAGTTGACAAGAAGGTGTGAATAACAGTAGGGCGGGAAATTAGCATGGGGAAATTTACACTCGATTACAGACCTAAAAGTGGCAATTCTTCAACAAAAAAACCTTCAAAAACCGACTCCAATGAGAAACTGCAGAACTGGAATTAATTTGCAAACTGGACACCATCAAATTAGGCTTGAATATAGACTGGGAGTGGATGGGTCATTACACAAACTAAAAACTATTTCCCAATGCTAATTTTTCCCCCTACTGTTACTCACAACTTCTTGTCAACTTGTTTGAAATGGGCCATCCTGATTATCACTACAAAAGTTTTTTTTCTCCTGCTGATAATAGCCCACCTTAATTGATTTGTCTTGTTATAGCTGGTATGGCAACCCCCATCTTTCATGTTCTGTGTGTGTGTGTGTGTGTGTATGTGTGTATATATATATATATATCTTCCTACTGTATTTTCCACTCCATGCATCTGAAGAAGTGGGTTTTAGCCCACGAAAGCTTATGCCCAAATAAATGTGTTAGTCTGTAAGGTGCCACAAGGACTCTCATTCTTTTTGCTGATACAGACTAACACGGCTACCACTCAAACATTTCTGATGGTTAGAAATCTTTGCCTAATTTCAAGCCTAAACTTGTTGATGGCCAATTTATATCCATTTGTTCTTCTGTCCACATTGGCACTTAACTTAAATAACGCCTCTCCCGCCCTGGTATTTATCCCTCTGATGTATTTATAGAAAGCAATATCTCCCCTCAGCCTTCCTTTGGTTAGGCTAATCAAACCAAGCTCTTTGAGTCTCCTCTCATAAGGTAGGTTTTCCATTCCTCGGATCATTGCTGAAAATGCATCAAGTTATGCGTCTTCGACATACTCTCCTGCTGCTGATTCCATCTGCAATTTCCTAATCAACTGACTTTCTTTAAATTTAACTGAACAACATAAATCCATTAAAATAAGCCCTTCACTTGAAAGTGTTAACTTTCAATTTCCATATTCATTACTGACTCTAGTTGCTACTAGTGCCGTTTCTCTCTCACTTAATTCTTACAAATAAAGGAATTGCTCCTAAGATGCACTGACCTTCATCTTTAATGAAGTCTATAATTAATATTAATTACTATTTGCAGTCCAATAGTACCAAGAGGTCCTAGTTAGGGACAGAGGCTCATCGTGCTAAAAGTTGTAAATATTTTGTGCTTGATTTCTGTAAGTCCTACAGTCTTCTTGCTTATCCGCAGAACAGCACCAGACTCGTATTGGATCTCTTTTATAATGCCTCTTGCCTGTCTTTCGTCTTGTACAACTTCCACTTCCTCATGCCTTGTCCATGGGACAGCTTGAAAGCTGAGCAACTAAGACACAACTAGAGAAGAAAGGACATATTCTGTTTGAGTCCAATCTGGAAAACTATATAACAGATTTTCAGGCACCTCTCAGAATCAGGCCTCAAAACCCTTTCCATATCCTCCCAACACATTACCCTCCTATCTATAATCCTTGTTCTCACAGCCCTCTTGGAAGACTATAAGAAAGACTATATCCCCCTGCTCCTTTCTTCTTCAAGCATCACTTCTACCCACCAAGTTCAGGAGCCTTCTGCAGTACTGAGCAGCTCAGAGCCAACTCTCACACACAGCATTCAAATTGTCAAAAAAACAAAGCAGGATAGTAGGAAGTGACAGTAGTCAATGGAAAAGTAGTAAGATTTAACATTGTTCCATATTTACATTTCTCCCCCACCCTCCTGAATTGGTCATAAAATTTTGGATGGCAATAGTGAGTGAGAAGAGGAAAACCCTTTATATTAAAGAAAACAAATATAAAAAATACTAATGGGCAGGAATTTGAATGAGGACCTAGACAATGAATTGCAATGGGAAAGAATGAAAAACGTTATTTATACTCACAAGATAAGGTTTTTTGTTACATTTCTGATATACTAGTGATAATATGTGATCATTTTCCTTAATAATAATCTACTCTCCTCATTGGATAAAGTAGGTGGCCTTTGGTAGCTAACATGCAGCTCAAATCAAAAGAAGACAGGCAAGGACATTACAAAAGAACTCCAGAGCGAGCCTGGTGCTGTATCTAAATTGAAATAAACTCTCCATCAATTAAATGATAAAAAGGGCTATAGAAGTTACACAAATCAAGCACATTTACTGCCTCAAAATATTAGTGTCACATTAAAGCAGAACTGTCCATAAATAAAACATACTGCATCCAGTATTTCCTATTCCCTTGGGCCCCCTGGTAAAGGATATACAGATTGCTGGAAATGTAATCAAACAAACTACACTGTCTATCTTAAATATATGAAAACTAATCTTAACAAGGCAATCATTTAACAGATTATTATTTGTATTATTTATCAATGGTATTCATACGACACCCATTACTATAGTATCTCAGCACCCACCTCATAATGTCTAATGCTTTTATCCTCACAACACCTCTGTAGGGTAAGGAAGTGCTATTACCTGCATTTTACAAAGGCATGGAGAGATTAAGTAACTTGCACACTATCACATGGGAAGTCTATGGCAGAGCAGGGTGCTGAAGCTGGGTCACCCAAGTTCCAGGCTAGCGCCCTAACTGCAGGACCATTCTTTCCTCCTGTAAGTGTTGTTATACTTATTGCGGTATTCTACTTTCTCTTATAGTAGAGGCAGGCTCCTATCTTAATCGTCACTGTACAAACCAAAGTAAAAGTTGGTCCCTGCCCCTCTGGCTTTACACTCTAAAACCCTGAGCCTGGCTTTCAGTGGAGCTGTAGCTATCAGAGTTTGATCCTGCTCCATTAAGTCAGTGACAAAACTATTGAGTTGAATGGACAGACAGTGGGCACTAAGGGAAATTTTTTACCCCACTTCTGATAGGTCTATTGTGCAAGGTAGCAGCAGCAGCATCTGTGGAAGTCATGCAGTGGGTGTGCACCTCCTGTGTGGTGTGCAACCTGCTTCACAAGGGCTCCTTGTGTGTATGCACATTGAAGAGAGTGGAACACGGGTAATTCAGAGACATGTGGAGCCTGGGGATCTACTACAGTACTGATACTCTATTCTCTACCTGCGCTGAGGTCACAGAGGGTTACTTTTTCCTTGCACAAGGAGAATTCCTCCCCTTCATGCGCCCAGTCCAACCCAGCTGTTCAGGCTGTGTTTCAGTAGGAGGATCTGAGTTTTAATGGGGGAGGATTTTGGTGTGTGAAATGAGGTAATGGCCTACACTCAGTTCCTCGTAGACAGATGTTCCTATCATCATCACAGGCATCCTTGTTTCAGTAGAGAGGTCAAGGATCAAATCAGCCTGGAACCTGAATCATTCTCTCACCCTAGAAGTGAGCTTTCTAGAGCAGAGTACTTCAGGCACACTGGAGGGGTTGTGAGGGACATGTATTGTTATACCCTGCTCTGACACAGATGTACTGGAGGGAGCTCTCTGGATCTTGCAGGGAGTCCCTTGTTAAATTTCTGCCACCCTGATTTCCTCGTCTCTGCTTCAGTTCATCCCTATGTTGATACTCTCGAATCGTCCCTGTTGGAATAGACTTATCTATGCTGCTCCTAAAAATACTTCCAAAGAGTAAATTATTTTTCCTTTAAAATAGAGCAAATGTCACATATTTGGAAAACATTTTCCTAGAGGAAGAAACTTTCCAGGTTGCCCTATAAGCATTGTTACTGAAAGGGGCAAGCAAATTGATAGATTCCCCAGGTCCTCCAGGCTCGTCTTGGTCAGTACATGCACCTCTGGGACACTGGGTTTGCCACAGGCAAAGATGAGAAATTATTCTAGAAGCTCATTGTCTGTGGCAGCTTCATCACTGTGTTCTTATGATAAACAGGAAACACCAGTATTCAGACATGGGAACTTGCCACCTTTCACAATGAACATTAACATTTACAACAAAAGGAACATTAACATTTACAACAAAAATCACAAAGTGATAATCTATTTTAAATGCAACATAATCTTGACAGTCCAGGAGACAAGCACAAAGAGAGATGAAATATTTTACATACTTATGCTTATCACAGATGTATAGACTTTAAGGCCAGAAGGGGATGATTATGATCATCTAGTCTGAGCTCCATGCCTCTCTGTGTCTTGGTCATGCATGTATTTATGAAATTATTGTTATTTTGTAATTGTTGAGCATCAATGTACAGAGCTCTGTACAGAACAACATTTACATTTACCTTGCTCAAATTTTCATCTGTAATCGGTTCGTCATAGATGCGAATTTTATCCTCCAAAGATTTTTTCAGAACATCCATCTTATTTCTATTCTTGGATCGTTGTTTTTTGATCTTGGACTGTGGATATAAAAAAAAAGTCATCACATCATTAAATATTTTTAAAACTTATATGGCATTACTATGTATTAGTATTATTACTATTATTTGTGGGCAATTCCCCAGTTAAGAATACAAAACTGCAATCTTGACTTTCATGACAAAATGTTCCCTGGAAATACATGTTCTAGCTATACCTTTCAGAGGACCCATTCAGTAATTTCAGACTAAACCACAAAATATGCCTAACTTTTTTGAATGCAGGTTTACATATTCATCCCTGAAAAGAGGATGCAATTGCCAAGTTGCATTATTGCAATTTTGTCCTGCTAGCACAGGAGTGACAAATCTGGTTTTACACAAGCATTTAGTGAATGCTATATGCAATGACTTAATGAAATTTTCCTCATCCTTTTTCAACGCCATAAGAAAAGAACAAGATATCATATTAATTTAAAAATTAAATTGTTTTCAAAATGCACTGTATGAATCACAGATGTGCCATGATAATATTAAGGAGCATCCTACTATGTAATCTGACCTTTGTATTCTTTACAAGAATATAAACTAAGTGTAATGTACTCTCAGGGAAAAGATAACATCTGTTCAACTATAAGGCTCTGCAAAGTCATTTCCCTTTTGAAATACCTAGCATTTTGGAAATCATTAAGGTTTTGAACTAGGCTAATTCCTAGTGCAATTAGCCTAAGTTAGTTTACACATTAAGAAAAACAGAGTCAATCAAATTGTGGTCAGAGGGGAGACATATCACCCTTTATTATAGTACTATGACCTACAATTCATAGAAGAGATATGTTTCTTTTTCTGTGGAGAAAGTTAAGGTAAAGAATTAATCTGTAGTTTATAACATTCAAGGCAATTAAGCATCCTCTACACAAAGTTAAATAGCCAAATAGAAAATTTGTTACCCAATTACCTAATACTTTCCTGGCTGGGACTGACCTCTTTACACCAACTGACCTCTTCTGAGATGAGTATTCCCTAGCTTCTGTTAAAAACATTGGAAAAAAATGAAAGAGTACATCCCTGGGAGAGTCATGATCCTCCTCTTGGAAAGGCAAGTCTGAAAGCAAGCCACTACCCACTCTAGAACATAAGAGGGAACCCTCAAGATTTTCTGTTTTTAAGTGGATTGAAGTGGACTTGGATTTTTCCCCAAAGAATCTCTAACTGACTCAGCAGTAGAGTCAGACTGAGTCCCAGATGCTGAAGAAGACTGACTCAGCATTGTGGATATGTCTCCAGAGGAGTCTCAGCTTGGGATATGGAGGTCCAATAGGTGGGGAGAAGACATAACACATTTTTGGCTTCAGAAAGGGCCCCCTTAGAGATGGATCACATCCTGGCTTTCTGCTTATTCCCATTATAAGGGATAGGGCCCTGGAACAATTAGTCTACAAAGGAAGGGAAGGCTGGAGGAAATGTATTTTCTCATTTCTTCCTAAAAAGCATCTTTAAATGCCAAGATGCTAATGGCAAGACAGGAGCACTGAACTACCACAAATCACATTGTAGGAGGCAGGGAATCTGTTATGCAAGTGGAAGGTGTATTGGACCTCTGTGAAAAAATCTCAGCTGCATCAAGTATTTATAGGAAAGGAGAGCTGTTACTCTCTGATGCACCCAGAATAGCAACCCAAAACCACAAATAAAACAAAGAAAGACATGCACGTAGGTTGTCAATCAAAACATTTAATAACCATGAACTAGTTAGGTTAGCAAAACTCTGAACAAAACACGATAACAGCAGATACGTAGCACCAGACCCTGAGTAGATGCACCCACCCACTGTTCAGAACACAAACAGAGCCTTAAACAGGAACAGGAACACTGAGTTCAAGGAGTAGGAACCAGGACACAAAACAGGAGAAGAAACAGAGGGGAGGAAGCAGGAAGGCAACACACATCAGTCATCACAATTTCCTTCTTTCTCTCTAAAAGTTCAGTGGTACCTGATCAGAGGCACCAGGTGATCCCAGGGTCCTAGGTTATACCCCTGATTCAGCTCAAGAGGTGGATGCTATTGCTGTGTGCAACTTCCCCAGTTGGTCTCATGATATCAATGTACGCAGAAACAGTGTCCTCTTCCCTATCTGTTCCCCTTTCAGTAGGCAATATATCTTGCTATTTAACAATGCGTTCTCCCGGTAGTAAACATGCTCACCGTGCTCCCTCTGGTAAACACACTCACTATGCTCTTTGCCCTGCAGCCCGCAAGATAACGCCATGAGTATTGAAAATGTTTTCAAACCTTCACCTAACATACACTGCTTGTCCGGGATAGAATGCCTTGATGAGCTCCATGTGCTTGGATGAATATGTTTGTTGAGACTCCCATGTTCTCTAGTCACATCAGTCAGCTTCAAGGACGGCGAAGGGGTGGAATGAACCTTTTCTGTCAGCATAGACAACTTGGTCCTCAAAGGCTGGATGAAGAGCTGATACAAAGGGTTTCTCCACTACTTTCATGAAGTGTGCACCGAATATCATATAAAGCATAACTTAATGCAACAGGGAAGAGTATATCTCCACATTCCTCCAGTATGTGAGCTACGCACTTCTTCAAAAAAGAACAGGAGTACTTGTGGCACCTTAGAGACTAACAAATTTATTTGAGCATAAGCTTTCGTGGGCTACATCCCACTTCTTCGGATGCATAGAATGGAACATATAGTGAGGAGATATATATACACACACATACAGAGAGCATGAATAGGTGGGAGTTGTCTTACCAACTCTGAGAGGCCAATTAAGTAAGAGAAAAAAAACTTTTGAAGTGATACTCAAGATAGCCCAGTACAGACAGGTTGATAAGAAGTGTGAGAGTACTTACATGGGGAGATAGATTCAATGTTTGTAATGGCTCAGCCATTCCCAGTCTCTATTCAAACCTAAATTGATTGTCTAATTTGCATATCAATTTGAGTTCAGCAGTTTCTCGTTGGAGTCTGTTTTTGAAGCTTTTCTGTTGTAAAATAGCCACCCGCAGGTCTGTCATTGAATGACCAGACAGGTTAAAGTGTTCTCCCACTGGTTTTTGAGTATTATGATTCCTGATGTCAGATTTGTGTCCATTAATTCTTTTGCATAGAGACTGTCCGGTTTGGCCAATGTACATGGCAGACAGAGGGGCATTGCTGGCACATGGTGGCATATATCACATTGGTAGATGTGCAGGTGAATGAGCCCCTGATGGTATGGCTGATGTGATTAGGTCCTATGATGATGTCACTTGAATAGATATGTGGACAGAATTGGCATCGGGCTTTGTTGCAAGGATAGGTTCCTGGGTCAGTGTTTTTGTTCAGTGATGTGTGGTTGCTGGTGAGTATTTGCTTCAGGTTGGGGGGTTGTCTGTAAGCGAGGACAGGTCTGTCTCCCAAGATCTGTGAGAGTGAGGGATCATCTTTCAGGATAGGTTGTAGATCTTTGATGATGCGCTGGAGAGGTTTTAGTTGGGGACTGAAGGTGACAGCTAGTGGTATTCTGTTATTTTCTTTGTTGGGCCTGTCTTGTAGGAGGTGACTTCTGGGTACTCGTATGGCTCTGTCAATCTGTTTTTTCACTTCAGCAGTGAAGTGAAGTGAAAAAACACATCAGCCATGTCATCAGGGGCTCGTTCACCTGCACATCTACCAATGTGATATATGCCATCATGTGCCAGCAATGCCCCTCTGCCATGTACATTGGCCAAACTGGACAGTCTCTACGCAAAAGAATTAATGGTATTTGCCAGTAACCGGATTGGTAGTCCAACACAGAGAAAATCCGGGATCCACTTACCCACCAAGTCACCTCACTGAAGGCAATCGAGATTGCTCATGTTTCACATTTTTATGAAGGTCCCTAAAATCTGTGCACAATTGAATATCATCACTCTTCTTGTATATGATCACAATGGGTGAAAGCCAATCCTTCCACCTCCCAAATGATACCAAATTCTGTTTGGATCTTCTCCATAAGTGCAGGAAGTATGCAACGTGCAGACGGTGCACACTTCCATGTTCAAATGCACCTGCAGAGAGTATGCATATCCCCATGCTGTCTCTGAATGATACTTTGCATATCCCCTTCTGTTCTAGCCAACATAATCCCACCCGAGATATCCTGTGCAAGTTCATAATACCAAGATGTAAGGAAAATAATGGAACTGCATACGCAGCTGCGCCTTTAACAATGTTAAACTTTGCAGTCAAGGCTATGCCCTTGTAGAGCGCAAAGCATACAGCTTTGCCCACTGTCTGCAAGGCATACAAATTCTAAGCATTTATAACTACCGTTGTCAGCAACTGTCCAGACTCTGAACTAACCCAGAGGGGAGAACATTAAGTTCAGCACCTGTATCCACCATGCACTTCAGCAGTGTGCCATTAATTTCAGGATACCAGCTGCAGTGTCTTACCACATGTGAAAATCATACTAAAGGAAACATCAATAAAAGTGGTCTCGTCCGGCTCCACATTCACAGGCCTCACATCTTTGTGAACCAGTGTACTGCGGTGCACTAATTTAAAAAGTGTCCTTCCTTCTCACAAGCCTGACTGGGCAGGCAGGGAAATTGGCCAAGTGACCCATACTATCACAGGAGAAACAGTGAGGAGCTGGCAACTTTCGCTGCTGAGGCCATGGTACGGGAGTAGGTAGCATAGTAGGATTCTGGGTGATGGAAGTAGGAGGAGCAGCTGATGGCTTAAGAGGAGACACAAAGGTAGCAGCAATCTGAAACACAGAACAACTTTCACCCCAAGCGCTAGCAAAGGCCTCCCTCTTAGCAACTGTCACATCAAAAGTTAGCATTCTCGCATCTTCAGCCAGTAACTGTTCATCCAGGGTGGTCAATCAGAAAAATATCCCTGAGCATGATCATCATAACATCCCCAAATTCACAGTCCCTGGCCCATCACTGCAAATGACATGCAAACTTGTGTATGGTTTTGTAGGGCTGCTGGAGAGCTTCAAAAAACATTTTCCTCTTTACCAGTACAGAATCTCCAATGCCAAAATACTTGTTGCGATGCTGCATAGCTGCATCAAAGGAGGACTGGGCTCCAGGAGCCCACCAAAAATATCAACGCCATCACAGCCTAAGCAGCCAGGGTAACCTAGGCGCATCGGAGAGTTGTATAATCTGCAGACAGTTCCAAAAATTCTGAATAAAGTATCATCATCGAAGGCTGTGCCGGCAGCATGGGTTGCAGAACAGAAGCACTCGTCGCCATGTTACACTCTGATGCACCCCAGAATAGCAATCCAAAAAACCATCCCGAAGTAAGACATGCCAGTAGACTGTCAGTCAAAACATGTACTCACCATGAACTGGTAAGGTCAGCAACAGTCTGAATAAAACTTGATAACAGTCTGAATTGCAGCTATGTAGCAGCGGGCTATGAGTAGCAGCACACACCCCACGCTAAGGCTCTGTGTGCGCGCATATAAACAGAAACAAGAACATTGAATTCAGGTAGCAGGAACCAAGAAACAAAACAGAACAGGGATCAGGAAGCAGGAAGGCAACACGCACACCAGTCATCACAAGAGGCATCGTGCTAATGTGTTGGACTGGGGGAAAGGCCAGGATACAGCTTTTACCTACAGTAACTGATAAATCAGGCCCTACAGTTGGGAACTGATCCTAATCACATTCTGCTTCCAAAACACATGAAAAACGGCATGTGTGGGGAAACCCACTCCTGAAAAGGAGGCAGACAGTAAATGTACACATTTGGGAAATGTAAAACATTCCCTTACTGATCCCACCTGTTTGTCGGATACTGCTGAGTTCTGATCCACTTTCAGCAGCTCCGCTTCCCTCCACGCAGACTGATACGCCTGAAGCAAAGCTCTTCTCCGAATCTTGGGCAAAGCTAAGTTATTGTCCATCTGAGAATAGCAGCAATGGAACTCTTGCCTCATTCTAAGCAATTCCTCTTCAGATAATGAAAGAGGCAGACTTAAAAGTCTCCTGTTAAAAAACAAGAACAAACATATGCTATTCTGAGGTATATGCAAACTGGCACAGAGCAAAAAACAAAAACAAAAAAACACCAAACTATCTTCAGAGATCCTAGGAACCTGCAAAATGTGTTTCTCTTCCCAGGTGGCCAGATTCTCTGGATAGCAGGGTGTTAGGTGAGAACATGGCCTATACATTAGAACTGGTCCAAAAAAAAAAAAAAAAAAAAAAAAAGATTTT